>NW_026734357.1:0-306684 GCF_949786415.1 Peromyscus eremicus
AGCTCGCCTTATAAGAAACATACTCTGCTTTTGAGAAAAGAGCACTCTTCTATTCTACTGTGTTTCCTATGGGGTCCGAACAGTGAGCTTGCTCAGAACAAAAGAACTGTGCTTCCTACACACACGGGCCATATCTAGTTCAACTCTGCTTAGGAAACTGACAATAACAGTAGATCATCTTCAGTCCAATACACTGTACATGCTGGGAACAGACGCCAGTGCTATTTGCCCTGTGTATGACAACGGGAGCGCAATAGTGACTCTTCTTATCAGAAAACAACTCTTGCTGGTAGGACCAGAAACTGCATGTGATTCAACTCCATTTAGGACTCGGAAACAAACGCTAGCTTGCTTTACAAGAAACACACTCTGCTTTTGAGATAAGAGCACTCTTCTATTCTACTGTGTTTCCTATGGGATCCGAACAGTGAGCTTGCTCACAACAAAAGAACTGTGCTTCCTACACACACGGGCCATATCTAGTTCAACTCTGCTTAGGAAACTGACAAGAACAGTAGCTCCTCTTCTGTCCAATACACTGTACTTGCAAAGAACAGTAGCAAGTGTTGTTTGCACTGTGTATGGCAATAGGAGCACAATAGTGACTCTACTTACCAGAAAACAACTCTTGCTCATAAGACAAGAAACTGCATGTAATTCAACTCCATTTAAGACTGGGAAACAAACGCTAGCTCGCCTTACAAGAAACACACTCTGCTTTTGAGAAAAGAGCACTCTTCTATTCTACTGTGTTTCCTATGGTGTCCGAACAGTGAGCTTGCTCAGAACAAAAGAACTGTGCTTCCTACACACACAGGCCATATCTAGTTCAACTCTGCTTAGGAAACGGACAAGAACAGTAGCTCCTCTTCTGTCCAATACACTGTACTTGCTGGGAACAGACGTGAGTGCTATTTGCACTGTTTATGGCAAAGGGAGCACAATAGTGACTTTCCTTACCAGAAAACATCCCTTGCTCGTAGGACCATAAACTGCATGTGATTCAACTCCATTTTGGACTGGCAAACAAACGCTAGATCGCCTTACAAGAAACACACTCTGCTTTTGAGAAAAGAGCACTCTTCTATTCTACTGTGTTTCCTATGGTGTCTGAACAGTGAGCTTGCTCAGAACAAAAGAACTGTGCTTCCTACACACACGGGCCGTATCTAGTTCAACTCTGCTTAGGAAACTGACAAGAACAGTAGCTCCTCTTCAGTCCAATACACTGTACTTGCAGGTCGCAGACGGGAGTCCTATTTGCACTGTGTATGGCAATGGGAGCGAAATAGTGACTCCTCTTACCAGAAAACAACTCTTGCTCGTAGGACCAGAAACTCATGAGATTCAAATCTGTTTCTGACTGGGAAACAAACACTAGCTAGCCTTACAAGAAACACACTCTGCTTTTGAGAAAAGAGCACTCTTCTATTCTACTGTGTTTCCTATGGGTTCCGAACTGTGAGCTTGCTCAGAACAAAAGAACTGTGCTTCCTACACACACGGGCCATATCTAGTTCAACTCTGCTTAGGTAACTGACAAGAACAGTAGATCCTCTTTAGTGCAATACACTGTACATGCTGGGAACAGACGCGAGTGCTATATTCCCTGTGTATGGCAATGGGAGCGCAATAGTGACTCTTCTTACCAGAAAACAACTCTTGCTTGTAGGACCAGAAACTGCATGTGATTCAACTCCATTTAGGACTTGGAAACAAACGCTAGTTCGCCTTAGAAGAAACACACTCTGCTTTGGAGAAAAGAGCACTCTTCTACTCTACTGTGTTTCCTACAGGGCTAGAATAGTGAGCTTGCTCAGGACAAAAGAACTGTGCTTCCTACACACACGGGCCATATCTAGTTCAACTCTGCTTAGGAAACGGACAAGAACAGTAGCTCCTCTTCTGTCCAATAGACTGTACTTGCAAAGAACTGTAGCGAGTGTTGTTGGCACTGTGTATGGCAATAGGAGCGCAATAGTGACTCTTCTTACCAGAAAACAACTCTTGCTCATAGGACAAGTAACTGCATATAATTCAACTCCATTTTGGACTGGGAAACAAACACTAGCTCGCCTCACAAGAAACACACTCTGCTTTTGAGAAAAGAGCACTCTTCTACTCTACTGTGTTTCCTATAGGCCAGAAGAGTGAGCTTGCTCAGAACAAAAGAACTGTGCTTCCTACACACACGGGACATATCTAGTTCAACTCTGCTTAGGAAACTGTCAAGAGCAGTAGCTCCTCTTCAGTCCAATACACTGTAATTGCTGGGAACAGACGCGAGAGCTATTTGCACTGTGTTTGGCAAAGGGAGCACAATAGTGACTTTCCTTTGCAGAAAACAACTCTTGCTCGTAAGACTAGAAACTGCATGTGATTCAACTCCATTTCGGACTGGGAAACAAACGCAAGCTCGCCTTACAAAAAACACACTCTGCTTTTGAGAAAAGAGCACTCTTCTACTCTAGTGTGTTTCCTATAGGCCAGAAGAGTGAGCTCGCTCAGAACAAAAGAACTGTGCTTCCTACACACACGGGCCATATCTAGTTCAACTCTGCTTAGGAAACTGACAAGAACAGTAGATCCTCTTCAGTCCAATACACTTTACATGCTGGGAACAGACGCCAGTGCTATTTGCCCTGTGTATGACAATGGGAGCACAATAGTGACTCTTCTTACCATAAAAAAACTCTAGCTCATAGGAACAGAAACAGCATATGATAGAACTCAATTTAGGACTGGGAAACAAACGCTTGCTCGCCTTACAAGAAACACATTCTGCTTTTGAGAAAAGAGCACTCTTCTACTCTCCTGTGTTTCCTATAGGGCCAGAAGAGTGAGCTTGCTCAGAACAAAAGAAGTGTACTTCCTGCACACACGGGAAATATCTAGTTCAACTTTGCTTAGGAAACTGACAAGAACAGTAGATCGTCTTCAGTCCAACACACTGTACATCCTGGGAACAGTGGCGAGTTGTATTTGCCCTGTGTATGTCAAAGGGAGCACAATAGTGACTCTTCTTACTAGAAAACAACTCTTGGTCGTAGGACCAGAAACTGCATGTGATTCAACTCCATTTAGGACTGGGAAACAAAAGCTAGCTTGCCTTACAAAAAACACACTCTGCTTTTGAGAAAAGAGCACTCTTCTACTCTACTTTGTTTCCTATAGGGCCAAAACAGTGAGCTTGCTCAGAACAAAAGAACTGTGCTTCCTACACACACGGGCCATATCTAGTTCAACTCTGCTTAGGAAACTGACAAGAACAGTAGCTCCTCTTCAGTCCAATACACTGTACTTGCAGGTCGCAGACGGGAGTCCTATTTGCACTGTGTATGGCAATGGGAGCGAAATAGTGACTCCTCTTACCAGAAAACAACTCTTGCTCGTAGGACCAGAAACTCATGAGATTCAAATCTGTTTCTGACTGGGAAACAAACACTAGCTAGCCTTACAAGAAACACACTCTGCTTTTGAGAAAAGAGCACTCTTCTATTCTACTGTGTTTCCTCTGTGGTCCGAACTGTGAGCTTGCTCAGAACAAAAGAACTGTGCTTCCTACACACACGGGCCATATCTAGTTCAACTCTGCTTAGGTAACTGACAAGAACAGTAGATCCTCTTTAGTGCAATACACTGTACATGCTGGGAACAGACGCGAGTGCTATATTCCCTGTGTATGGCAATAGGAGCGCAATAGTGACTCTTCTTACCAGAAAACAACTCTTGCTTGTAGGACCAGAAACTGCATGTGATTCAACTCCATTTAGGACTTGGAAACAAACGCTAGTTCGCCTTAGAAGAAACACACTCTGCTTTGGAGAAAAGAGCACTCTTCTACTCTACTGTGTTTCCTACAGAGCTAGAACAGTGACCTTGCTCAGAACAAAAGAACTGTGCTTCCTACACACGGGCCATATCTAGTTCAACTCTGCTTAGGAAACGGACAAGAACAGTAGCTTCTCTTCTGTCCAATACACTGTACTTGCAAAGAACTGTAGCGAGTGTTGTTTGCACTGTGTATGGCAATAGGAGCGCAATAGTGACTCTTCTTACCAGAAAACAACTCTTGCTCATAGGACAAGTAACTGCACATAATTCAACTCCATTTTGGACTGGGAAACAAACGCTAGCTCGCCTCACAAGAAACACACTCTGCTTTTGAGAAAAGAGCACTCTTCTACTCTACTGTGTTTCCTATAGGCCAGAAGAGTGAGCTTGCTCAGAACAAAAGAACTGTGCTTCCTACACACACGGGCCATATCTAGTTCAACTCTGCTTAGGAAACTGACAAGAACAGTAGATCCTCTTCAGTCAAATACACTTTACAGGCTGGGAACAGACGCCAGTGCTATTTGCCCTGTGTATGACAATGGGAGCGCAATAGTGACTCTTCTCAACATAAAACAACTCTTGCTCATAGGAACAGGAACTGCATGTGATTGAACTCCATTTAGGACTGGGAAACAAACGCTAGCTCGCCTTACAAGAAACACATTCTGCTTTTGAGAAAAGAGCACTCTTTACTCTACTGTGTTTCCTATAGGGCCAGAAGAGTGAGGTTGCTCAGAACAAAAGAAGTGTACTTCCTAAACACACGGGACATATCTAGTTCAACTTTGCTTAGGAAACTGACAAGAGCAGTAGATCCTCTTCAGTGCAATACACTGTACATCCTGGGAAGAGACGCGAGTCCTATTTGCCCTGTGTATGGCAAAGAGAGCACAATAGTGACTCTTCTTACTAGAAAACAACTCTTGCTTTTAGGACAAGAAACTGCATGTGATTCAACTACATTTATAACTGGGAAACAAACGCTTGCTCGCCTTACGAGAAACACACTCTGCTTTTGAGAAAAGAGCACTCTTCTACTCTACTGTGTTTCCTATAGGGCCAAAACAGTGAGCTTGCTCAGAACAAAAGAACTGTGCTTCCTACACACACAGGCCATATCTAGTTCAACTCTGCTTAGGAAACTGACAAGAACAGTAGCTCCTCTTCAGTCCAATACACTGTACTTGCTGGGAACAGACGCCAGTGCTATTTGCACTGTGTATGGCAATGGGAGCCAAATAGTGACTCCTCTTACCAGAAAACAACTCTTGCTCGTAGGACCAGAAACTGCATGTGATTCAACTCCATTTAGGACTGGGAAACAAAAGCTAGCTTGTCTTACAAGAAACACACTCTGCTTTTGAGAAAAGAGCACTCTTCTATTCTACTGTGTTTCCTATGGGGTCCGAACAGTGAGCTTGCTCAGAACAAAAGAACTGTGCTTCCTACACACACGGGCCATATCTAGTTCAACTCTGCTTAGGAAACTGACAATAACAGTAGATCATCTTCAGTCCAATACACTGTACATGCTGGGAACAGACGCCAGTGCTATTTGCCCTGTGTATGACAACAGGAGCGCAATAGTGACTCTTCTTATCAGAAAACAACTCTTGCTCGTAGGACCAGAAACTGCATGTGATTCAACTCCATTTAGGACTCGGAAACAAACACTAGCTTGCTTTACAAGAAACACACTCTCCTTTTGAGATAAGAGCACTCTTCTATTCTACTGTGTTTCCTACGGGATCCGAACAGTGAGCTTGCTCAGAACAAAAGAACTGTGCTTCCTACACACACGGGCCATATCTAGTTCAACTCTGCTTAGGAAACGGACAAGAACAGTAGCTCCTCTTCTGTCCAATACACTGTACTTGCAAAGAACTGTAGCGAGTGTTGTTTGTACTGTGTATGGCAATAGGAGCGCAATAGTGACTCTTCTTACCAGAAAACAACTCTTGCTCATAGGACAAGTAACTGCATATAATTCAACTCCATTTTGGACTGGGAAACAAACGCTAGGTCGCCTCACAAGAAACACACTCTGCTTTTGAGAAAAGAGCACTCTTCTACTCTACTGTGTTTCCTATAGGCCAGAAGAGTGAGCTTGCTCAGAACAAAAGAACTGTGCTTCCTACACCCACGGGCCATATCTAGTTCAACTCTGCTTAGGAATCTGACAAGAGCAGTAGCTCCTCTTCAGTCCAATACACTGTACTTGCTGGGAACAGACCCGAGTGCTATTTGCACTGTGTTTGGCAAAGGGAGCACAATAGTGACTTTCCTTTCCAGAAAACAACTCTTGCTCGTAGGACTAGAAACTGCATGTGATTCAACTCCATTTAGGACTGGGAAACAAATGCAAGCTCGCCTTACAAAAAACACACTCTGCTTTTGAGAAAAGAGCACTCTTCTACTCTAGTGTGTTTCCTATAGGCCAGAAGAGTGAGCTCGCTCAGAACAAAAGAACTGTGCTTCCTACACACACGGTCCATATCTAGTTCAACTCTGCTTAGGAAACTGACAAGAACAGTAGATCCTCTTCAGTCCAATACACTTTACATGCTGGGAACAGACGCCAGTGCTATTTGCCCTGTGTATGACAATGGGAGCACAATAGTGACTCTTCTTACCATAAAACAACTCAGCTCATAGGAACAGAAACAGCATATGATTGAACTCAATTTAGGACTGGGAAACAAACGCTTTCTCACCTTACAAGAAACACATTCTGCTTTTGAGAAAAGAGCACTCTTCTACTCTCCTGTGTTTCCTATAGGGCCAGAAGAGTGAGCTTGCTCAGAACAAAAGAAGTGTACTTCCTGCACACATGGGCCATATCTAGTTCAACTTTGCTTAGGAAACTGACAAGAACAGTAGATCATCTTCAGTCCAACACACTGTACATCCTGGGAACAGAGGCGAGTGCTATTTGCCCTGTGTATGACAAAGGGAGCACAATAGTGACTCTTCTTACCAGAAAACAACTCTTGCTCGTAGGACCAGAAACTGCATGTGATTCAACTCCATTTAGGACTGGGAAACAAAAGCTAGCTCGCCTTACTAGAAACACACTCTGCTTTTGAGAAAAGAGCACTCTTCTACTCTACTTTGTTTCCTATAGGGCCAAAACAGTGAGCTTGCTCAGAACAAATGAACTGTGCTTCCTACACACACGGGCCATATCTAGTTCAACTCTGCTTAGGAAACTGACAAGAACAGTAGCTCCTCTTCAGTCCAATACACTGTACTTGCAGGTCGCAGACGGGAGTCCTATTTGCACTGTGTATGGCAATGGGAGCGAAATAGTGACTCCTCTTACCAGAAAACAACTCTTGCTCGTAGGACCAGAAACTCATGAGATTCAAATCTGTTTCTGACTGGGAAACAAACACTAGCTAGCCTTACAAGAAACACACTCTGCTTTTGAGAAAAGAGCACTCTTCTATTCTACTGTGTTTCCTATGGGGTCCGAACTGTGAGCTTGCTCAGAACAAAAGAACTGTGCTTCCTACACACACGGGGCATATCTAGTTCAACTCTGCTTAGGTTACTGACAAGAACAGTAGATCCTCTTTAGTGCAATACACTGTACATGCTGGGAACAGACGCGAGTGCTATATTCCCTGTGTATGGCAATGGGAGCGCAATAGTGACTCTTCTTACCAGAAAACAACTCTTGCTTGTAGGACCAGAAACTGCATGTGATTCAACTCCATTTAGGACTTGGAAACAAATGCTAGTTCGCCTTAGAAGAAACACACTCTGCTTTGGAGAAAAGAGCACTCTTCTACTCTACTGTTTTTCCTATAGGCCAGAAGAGTGAGCTTGCTCAGAACAAAAGAACTGTGCTTCCTACACACACGGGCCATATCTAGTTCAACTCTGCTTTGGAAACGGACAAGAACAGTAGCTCCTCTTCTGTCCAATACACTTTACAGGCTGGGAACAGACGCCAGTGCTATTTGCCCTGTGTATGACAATGGGAGCGCAATAGTGACTCTTCTTAACATAAAACAACTCTTGTCGTAGGAACAGGAACTGCATGTGATTGAACTCCATTTAGGACTGGGAAACAAACGCTAGCTCGCCTTACAAGAAACACATTCTGCTTTTGAGAAAAGAGCACTCTTTACTCTACTGTGTTTCCTATAGGGCCAGAAGAGTGAGGTTGCTCAGAACAAAAGAAGTGTACTTCCTAAACACACGGGACATATCTAGTTCAACTTTGCTTAGGAAACTGACAAGAACAGTAGATCCTCTTCAGTGCAATACTCTGTACATCCTGGGAACAGACGCGAGTCCTATTTGCCCTGTGTATGGCAATGGGAGCACAATAGTGACTCTTCTTACTAGAAAACAACTCTTGCTTTTAGGACAAGAAACTGCATGTGATTCAACTACATTTATAACTGGGAAACAAACGCTAGCTCGCCTTACGAGAAACACACTCTGCTTTTGAGAAAAGAGCACTCTTCTACTCTACTGTGTTTCCTATAGGGCCAAAACAGTGAGCTTGCTCAGAACAAAAGAACTGTGCTTCCTGCACACCCTGGCTATATCTAGTACAACTCTGCGTAGGAACCTGACAAGAACAGTAGCTCTTCTTCTGTCCAATACTCTGTACTTGCAAAGAACAGACGCGAGTGCTATTTGCGCTGTGTATGGCAAAAAGAGTGAAATAGTGACTCTTCTTGCCAGAAAACAACTCTTGCTCGTAGGACCAGAAACTGCATTGGATTCAACTCCGTTTCTGACTGGGAAATAAACACTAGCTAGCCTTACAAGATACACACTGTGCTTTTGAGAAAAGGGCACTTTTCTACTCTACTGTGTTTACTATGGGGTCCGAAAATTGAGCTTGCTCAGAACAAAAGAACTGTGCTTCACACGCATGGGCCATATCTAGTTCAACTCTGCTTAGGAAACTGACAAGAACAGTAGTTCCTCTTCTGTCCAATACACTGTACTTGCTGGGAACAGACGCAAGTGCTATTTGCACTGTGTATGGCAATGTTAGCACAATAGTGACTCTTCTTACCAGAAAACAACACTTACTCATAGGACCAGAAACTGCATGTGATTCAACTCCATTGTGGACTGGGAAACAAACGCTAGCTCGCCTTATAAGAAACATACTCTGCTTTTGAGAAAAGAGCACTCTTCTATTCTACTGTGTTTCCTATGGGGTCCGAACAGTGAGCTTGCTCAGAACAAAAGAACTGTGCTTCCTACACACACGGGCCATATCTAGTTCAACTCTGCTTAGGAAACTGACAATAACAGTAGATCATCTTCAGTCCAATACACTGTACATGCTGGGAACAGACGCCAGTGCTATTTGCCCTGTGTATGACAACGGGAGCGCAATAGTGACTCTTCTTATCAGAAAACAACTCTTGCTCGTAGGACCAGAAACTGCATGTGATTCAACTCCATTTAGGACTCGGAAACAAACACTAGCTTGCTTTACAAGAAACACACTCTCCTTTTGAGATAAGAGCACTCTTCTATTCTACTGTGTTTCCTACGGGATCCGAACAGTGAGCTTGCTCAGAACAAAAGAACTGTGCTTCCTACACACACGGGCCATATCTAGTTCAACTCTGCTTAGGAAACGGACAAGAACAGTAGCTCCTCTTCTGTCCAATACACTGTACTTGCAAAGAACTGTAGCGAGTGTTGTTTGCACTGTGTATGGCAATAGGAGCGCAATAGTGACTCTTCTTACCAGAAAACAACTCTTGCTCATAGGACAAGTAACTGCATATAATTCAACTCCATTTTGGACTGGGAAACAAACGCTAGGTCGCCTCACAAGAAACACACTCTGCTTTTGAGAAAAGAGCACTCTTCTACTCTACTGTGTTTCCTATAGGCCAGAAGAGTGAGCTTGCTCAGAACAAAAGTACTGTGCTTCCTACACCCACGGGCCATATCTAGTTCAACTCTGCTTAGGAAACTGACAAGAGCAGTAGCTCCTCTTCAGTCCAATACACTGTACTTGCTGGGAACAGACCCGAGTGCTATTTGCACTGTGTTTGGCAAAGGGAGCACAATAGTGACTTTCCTTTCCAGAAAACAACTCTTGCTCGTAGGACTAGAAACTGCATGTGATTCAACTCCATTTAGGACTGGGAAACAAATGCAAGCTCGCCTTACAAAAAACACACTCTGCTTTTGAGAAAAGAGCACTCTTCTACTCTAGTGTGTTTCCTATAGGCCAGAAGAGTGAGCTCGCTCAGAACAAAAGAACTGTGCTTCCTACACACACGGTCCATATCTAGTTCAACTCTGCTTAGGAAACTGACAAGAACAGTAGATCCTCTTCAGTCCAATACACTTTACATGCTGGGAACAGACGCCAGTGCTATTTGCCCTGTGTATGACAATGGGAGCACAATAGTGACTCTTCTTACCATAAAACAACTCAGCTCATAGGAACAGAAACAGCATATGATTGAACTCAATTTAGGACTGGGAAACAAACGCTTTCTCACCTTACAAGAAACACATTCTGCTTTTGAGAAAAGAGCACTCTTCTACTCTCCTGTGTTTCCTATAGGGCCAGAAGAGTGAGCTTGCTCAGAACAAAAGAAGTGTACTTCCTGCACACATGGGCCATATCTAGTTCAACTTTGCTTAGGAAACTGACAAGAACAGTAGATCATCTTCAGTCCAACACACTGTACATCCTGGGAACAGAGGCGAGTGCTATTTGCCCTGTGTATGACAAAGGGAGCACAATAGTGACTCTTCTTACCAGAAAACAACTCTTGCTCGTAGGACCAGAAACTGCATGTGATTCAACTCCATTTAGGACTGGGAAACAAAAGCTAGCTCGCCTTACAAGAAACACACTCTGCTTTTGAGAAAAGAGCACTCTTCTACTCTACTTTGTTTCCTATAGGGCCAAAACAGTGAGCTTGCTCAGAACAAATGAACTGTGCTTCCTACACACACGGGCCATATCTAGTTCAACTCTGCTTAGGAAACTGACAAGAACAGTAGCTCCTCTTCAGTCCAATACACTGTACTTGCAGGTCGCAGACGGGAGTCCTATTTGCACTGTGTATGGCAATGGGAGCGAAATAGTGACTCCTCTTACCAGAAAACAACTCTTGCTCGTAGGACCAGAAACTCATGAGATTCAAATCTGTTTCTGACTGGGAAACAAACACTAGCTAGCCTTACAAGAAACACACTCTGCTTTTGAGAAAAGAGCACTCTTCTATTCTACTGTGTTTCCTATGGGGTCCGAACTGTGAGCTTGCTCAGAACAAAAGAACTGTGCTTCCTACACACACGGGGCATATCTAGTTCAACTCTGCTTAGGTTACTGACAAGAACAGTAGATCCTCTTTAGTGCAATACACTGTACATGCTGGGAACAGACGCGAGTGCTATATTCCCTGTGTATGGCAATGGGAGCGCAATAGTGACTCTTCTTACCAGAAAACAACTCTTGCTTGTAGGACCAGAAACTGCATGTGATTCAACTCCATTTAGGACTTGGAAACAAATGCTAGTTCGCCTTAGAAGAAACACACTCTGCTTTGGAGAAAAGAGCACTCTTCTACTCTACTGTTTTTCCTATAGGCCAGAAGAGTGAGCTTGCTCAGAACAAAAGAACTGTGCTTCCTACACACACGGGCCATATCTAGTTCAACTCTGCTTAGGAAACAGACAAGAACAGTAGCTCCTCTTCTGTCCAATACACTTTACAGGCTGGGAACAGACGCCAGTGCTATTTGCCCTGTGTATGACAATGGGAGCGCAATAGTGACTCTTCTTAACATAAAACAACTCTTGCTCGTAGGAACAGGAACTGCATGTGATTGAACTCCATTTAGGACTGGGAAACAAACGCTAGCTCGCCTTACAAGAAACACATTCTGCTTTTGAGAAAAGAGCACTCTTTACTCTACTGTGTTTCCTATAGGGCCAGAAGAGTGAGGTTGCTCAGAACAAAAGAAGTGTACTTCCTAAACACACGGGACATATCTAGTTCAACTTTGCTTAGGAAACTGACAAGAACAGTAGATCCTCTTCAGTGCAATACGCTGTACATCCTGGGAACAGACGCGAGTCCTATTTGCCCTGTGTATGGCAATGGGAGCACAATAGTGACTCTTCTTACTAGAAAACAACTCTTGCTTTTAGGACAAGAAACTGCATGTGATTCAACTACATTTATAACTGGGAAACAAACGCTAGCTCGCCTTACGAGAAACACACTCTGCTTTTGAGAAAAGAGCACTCTTCTACTCTACTGTGTTTCCTATAGGGCCAAAACAGTGAGCTTGCTCAGAACAAAAGAACTGTGCTTCCTGCACACCCTGGCTATATCTAGTACAACTCTGCGTAGGAACCTGACAAGAACAGTAGCTCTTCTTCTGTCCAATACTCTGTACTTGCAAAGAACAGACGCGAGTGCTATTTGCGCTGTGTATGGCAAAGGGAGTGAAATAGTGACTCTTCTTGCCAGAAAACAACTCTTGCTCGTAGGACCAGAAACTGCATTGGATTCAACTCCGTTTCTGACTGGGAAATAAACACTAGCTAGCCTTACAAGATACACACTGTGCTTTTGAGAAAAGGGCACTTTTCTACTCTACTGTGTTTACTATGGGGTCCGAAAATTGAGCTTGCTCAGAACAAAAGAACTGTGCTTCACACGCATGGGCCATATCTAGTTCAACTCTGCTTAGGAAACTGACAAGAACAGTAGCTCCTCTTCTGTCCAATACACTGTACTTGCTGGGAACAGACGCAAGTGCTATTTGCACTGTGTATGGCAATGTTAGCACAATAGTGACTCTTCTTACCAGAAAACAACTCTTACTCGTAGGACCAGAAACTGCATGTGATTCAACTCCATTGTGGACTGGGAAACAAACGCTAGCTCGCCTTATAAGAAACATACTCTGCTTTTGAGAAAAGAGCACTCTTCTATTCTACTGTGTTTCCTATGGGGTCCGAACAGTGAGCTTGCTCAGAACAAAAGAACTGTGCTTCCTACACACACGGGCCATATCTAGTTCAACTCTGCTTAGGAAACTGACAATAACAGTAGATCATCTTCAGTCCAATACACTGTACATGCTGGGAACAGACGCCAGTGCTATTTGCCCTGTGTATGACAACGGGAGCGCAATAGTGACTCTTCTTATCAGAAAACAACTCTTGCTCGTAGGACCAGAAACTGCATGTGATTCAACTCCATTTAGGACTCGGAAACAAACACTAGCTTGCTTTACAAGAAACACACTCTCCTTTTGAGATAAGAGCACTCTTCTATTCTACTGTGTTTCCTACGGGATCCGAACAGTGAGCTTGCTCAGAACAAAAGAACTGTGCTTCCTACACACACGGGCCATATCTAGTTCAACTCTGCTTAGGAAACGGACAAGAACAGTAGCTCCTCTTCTGTCCAATACACTGTACTTGCAAAGAACTGTAGCGAGTGTTGTTTGCACTGTGTATGGCAATAGGAGCGCAATAGTGACTCTTCTTACCAGAAAACAACTCTTGCTCATAGGACAAGTAACTGCATATAATTCAACTCCATTTTGGACTGGGAAACAAACGCTAGGTCGCCTCACAAGAAACACACTCTGCTTTTGAGAAAAGAGCACTCTTCTACTCTACTGTGTTTCCTATAGGCCAGAAGAGTGAGCTTGCTCAGAACAAAAGAACTGTGCTTCCTACACCCACGGGCCATATCTAGTTCAACTCTGCTTAGGAAACTGACAAGAGCAGTAGCTCCTCTTCAGTCCAATACACTGTACTTGCTGGGAACAGACCCGAGTGCTATTTGCACTGTGTTTGGCAAAGGGAGCACAATAGTGACTTTCCTTTCCAGAAAACAACTCTTGCTCGTAGGACTAGAAACTGCATGTGATTCAACTCCATTTAGGACTGGGAAACAAATGCAAGCTCGCCTTACAAAAAACACACTCTGCTTTTGAGAAAAGAGCACTCTTCTACTCTAGTGTGTTTCCTATAGGCCGGAAGAGTGAGCTCGCTCAGAAAAAAAGAACTGTGCTTCCTACACACACGGGCCATATCTAGTTCAACTCTGCTTAGGAAACTGACAAGAACAGTAGATCCTCTTCAGTCCAATACACTTTACATGCTGGGAACAGACGCCAGTGCTATTTGCCCTGTGTATGACAATGGGAGCACAATAGTGACTCTTCTTACCATAAAACAACTCAGCTCATAGGAACAGAAACAGCATATGATTGAACTCAATTTAGGACTGGGAAACAAACGCTTTCTCACCTTACAAGAAACACATTCTGCTTTTGAGAAAAGAGCACTCTTCTACTCTCCTGTGTTTCCTATAGGGCCAGAAGAGTGAGCTTGCTCAGAACAAAAGAAGTGTACTTCCTGCACACATGGGCCATATCTAGTTCAACTTTGCTTAGGAAACTGACAAGAACAGTAGATCATCTTCAGTCCAACACACTGTACATCCTGGGAACAGAGGCGAGTGCTATTTGCCCTGTGTATGACAAAGGGAGCACAATAGTGACTCTTCTTACCAGAAAACAACTCTTGCTCGTAGGACCAGAAACTGCATGTGATTCAACTCCATTTAGGACTGGGAAACAAAAGCTAGCTCGCCTTACAAGAAACACACTCTGCTTTTGAGAAAAGAGCACTCTTCTACTCTACTTTGTTTCCTATAGGGCCAAAACAGTGAGCTTGCTCAGAACAAAAGAACTGTGCTTCCTACACACACGGGCCATATCTAGTTCAACTCTGCTTAGGAAACTGACAAGAACAGTAGCTCCTCTTCAGTCCAATACACTGTACTTGCAGGTCGCAGACGGGAGTCCTATTTGCATTGTGTATGGCAATGGGAGCGAAATAGTGACTCCTCTTACCAGAAAACAACTCTTGCTCGTAGGACCAGAAACTCATGAGATTCAAATCTGTTTCTGACTGGGAAACAAACACTAGCTAGCCTTACAAGAAACACACTCTGCTTTTGAGAAAAGAGCACTCTTCTATTCTACTGTGTTTCCTATGGGGTCCGAACTGTGAGCTTGCTCAGAACAAAAGAACTGTGCTTCCTACACACACGGGCCATATCTAGTTCAACTCTGCTTAGGTAACTGACAAGAACAGTAGATCCTCTTTAGTGCAATACACTGTACATGCTGGGAACAGACGCGAGTTCTATATTACCTGTGTATGGCAATGGGAGCGCAATAGTGACTCTTCTTACCAGAAAACAACTCTTGCTTGTAGGACCAGAAACTGCATGTGATTCAACTCCATTTAGGACTTGGAAACAAATGCTAGTTCGCCTTAGAAGAAACACACTCTGCTTTGGAGAAAAGAGCACTCTTCTACTCTACTGTTTTTCCTATAGGCCAGAAGAGTGAGCTTGCTCAGAACAAAAGAACTGTGCTTCCTACACACACGGGCCATATCTAGTTCAACTCTGCTTAGGAAACGGACAAGAACAGTAGCTCCTCTTCTGTCCAATACACTTTACAGGCTGGGAACAGACGCCAGTGCTATTTGCCCTGTGTATGACAATGGGAGCGCAATAGTGACTCTTCTTAACATAAAACAACTCTTGCTCGTAGGAACAGGAACTGCATGTGATTGAACTCCATTTAGGACTGGGAAACAAACGCTAGCTCGCCTTACAAGAAACACATTCTGCTTTTGAGAAAAGAGCACTCTTTACTCTACTGTGTTTCCTATAGGGCCAGAAGAGTGAGGTTGCTCAGAACAAAAGAAGTGTACTTCCTAAACACACGGGACATATCTAGTTCAACTTTGCTTAGGAAACTGACAAGAACAGTAGATCCTCTTCAGTGCAATACTCTGTACATCCTGGGAACAGACGCGAGTCCTATTTGCCCTGTGTATGGCAATGGGAGCACAATAGTGACTCTTCTTACTAGAAAACAACTCTTGCTTTTAGGACAAGAAACTGCATGTGATTCAACTACATTTATAACTGGGAAACAAACGCTAGCTCGCCTTACGAGAAACACACTCTGCTTTTGAGAAAAGAGCACTCTTCTACTCTACTGTGTTTCCTATAGGGCCAAAACAGTGAGCTTGCTCAGAACAAAAGAACTGTGCTTCCTGCACACCCTGGCTATATCTAGTACAACTCTGCGTAGGAACCTGACAAGAACAGTAGCTCTTCTTCTGTCCAATACTCTGTACTTGCAAAGAACAGACGCGAGTGCTATTTGCGCTGTGTATGGCAAAGGGAGTGAAATAGTGACTCTTCTTGCCAGAAAACAACTCTTGCTCGTAGGACCAGAAACTGCATTGGATTCAACTCCGTTTCTGACTGGGAAATAAACACTAGCTAGCCTTACAAGATACACACTGTGCTTTTGAGAAAAGGGCACTTTTCTACTCTACTGTGTTTACTATGGGGTCCGAAAATTGAGCTTGCTCAGAACAAAAGAACTGTGCTTCACACGCATGGGCCATATCTAGTTCAACTCTGCTTAGGAAACTGACAAGAACAGTAGTTCCTCTTCTGTCCAATACACTGTACTTGCTGGGAACAGACGCAAGTGCTATTTGCACTGTGTATGGCAATGTTAGCACAATAGTGACTCTTCTTACCAGAAAACAACTCTTACTCGTAGGACCAGAAACTGCATGTGATTCAACTCCATTGTGGACTGGGAAACAAACGCTAGCTCGCCTTATAAGAAACATACTCTGCTTTTGAGAAAAGAGCACTCTTCTATTCTACTGTGTTTCCTATGGGGTCCGAACAGTGAGCTTGCTCAGAACAAAAGAACTGTGCTTCCTACACACACGGGCCATATCTAGTTCAACTCTGCTTAGGAAACTGACAATAACAGTAGATCATCTTCAGTCCAATACACTGTACATGCTGGGAACAGACGCCAGTGCTATTTGCCCTGTGTATGACAACGGGAGCGCAATAGTGACTCTTCTTATCAGAAAACAACTCTTGCTCGTAGGACCAGAAACTGCATGTGATTCAACTCCATTTAGGACTCGGAAACAAACACTAGCTTGCTTTACAAGAAACACACTCTCCTTTTGAGATAAGAGCACTCTTCTATTCTACTGTGTTTCCTACGGGATCCGAACAGTGAGCTTGCTCAGAACAAAAGAACTGTGCTTCCTACACACACGGGCCATATCTAGTTCAACTCTGCTTAGGAAACGGACAAGAACAGTAGCTCCTCTTCTGTCCAATACACTGTACTTGCAAAGAACTGTAGCGAGTGTTGTTTGCACTGTGTATGGCAATAGGAGCGCAATAGTGACTCTTCTTACCAGAAAACAACTCTTGCTCATAGGACAAGTAACTGCATATAATTCAACTCCATTTTGGACTGGGAAACAAACGCTAGGTCGCCTCACAAGAAACACACTCTGCTTTTGAGAAAAGAGCACTCTTCTACTCTACTGTGTTTCCTATAGGCCAGAAGAGTGAGCTTGCTCAGAACAAAAGTACTGTGCTTCCTACACCCACGGGCCATATCTAGTTCAACTCTGCTTAGGAAACTGACAAGAGCAGTAGCTCCTCTTCAGTCCAATACACTGTACTTGCTGGGAACAGACCCGAGTGCTATTTGCACTGTGTTTGGCAAAGGGAGCACAATAGTGACTTTCCTTTCCAGAAAACAACTCTTGCTCGTAGGACTAGAAACTGCATGTGATTCAACTCCATTTAGGACTGGGAAACAAATGCAAGCTCGCCTTACAAAAAACACACTCTGCTTTTGAGAAAAGAGCACTCTTCTACTCTAGTGTGTTTCCTATAGGCCAGAAGAGTGAGCTCGCTCAGAACAAAAGAACTGTGCTTCCTACACACACGGTCCATATCTAGTTCAACTCTGCTTAGGAAACTGACAAGAACAGTAGATCCTCTTCAGTCCAATACACTTTACATGCTGGGAACAGACGCCAGTGCTATTTGCCCTGTGTATGACAATGGGAGCACAATAGTGACTCTTCTTACCATAAAACAACTCAGCTCATAGGAACAGAAACAGCATATGATTGAACTCAATTTAGGACTGGGAAACAAACGCTTTCTCACCTTACAAGAAACACATTCTGCTTTTGAGAAAAGAACACTCTTCTACTCTCCTGTGTTTCCTATAGGGCCAGAAGAGTGAGCTTGCTCAGAACAAAAGAAGTGTACTTCCTGCACACATGGGCCATATCTAGTTCAACTTTGCTTAGGAAACTGACAAGAACAGTAGATCATCTTCAGTCCAACACACTGTACATCCTGGGAACAGAGGCGAGTGCTATTTGCCCTGTGTATGACAAAGGGAGCACAATAGTGACTCTTCTTACCAGAAAACAACTCTTGCTCGTAGGACAAGAAACTGCATGTGATTCAACTCCATTTAGGACTGGGAAACAAAAGCTAGCTCGCCTTACAAGAAACACACTCTGCTTTTGAGAAAAGAGCACTCTTCTACTCTACTTTGTTTCCTATAGGGCCAAAACAGTGAGCTTGCTCAGAACAAATGAACTGTGCTTCCTACACACACGGGCCATATCTAGTTCAACTCTGCTTAGGAAACTGACAAGAACAGTAGCTCCTCTTCAGTCCAATACACTGTACTTGCAGGTCGCAGACGGGAGTCCTATTTGCATTGTGTATGGCAATGGGAGCGAAATAGTGACTCCTCTTACCAGAAAACAACTCTTGCTCGTAGGACCAGAAACTCATGAGATTCAAATCTGTTTCTGACTGGGAAACAAACACTAGCTAGCCTTACAAGAAACACACTCTGCTTTTGAGAAAAGAGCACTCTTCTATTCTACTGTGTTTCCTATGGGGTCCGAACTGTGAGCTTGCTCAGAACAAAAGAACTGTGCTTCCTACACACACGGGCCATATCTAGTTCAACTCTGCTTAGGTAACTGACAAGAACAGTAGATCCTCTTTAGTGCAATACACTGTACATGCTGGGAACAGACGCGAGTTCTATATTACCTGTGTATGGCAATGGGAGCGCAATAGTGACTCTTCTTACCAGAAAACAACTCTTGCTTGTAGGACCAGAAACTGCATGTGATTCAACTCCATTTAGGACTTGGAAACAAACGCTAGTTCGCCTTAGAAGAAACACACTCTGCTTTGGAGAAAAGAGCACTCTTCGACTCTACTGTGTTTCCTACAGGGCTAGAACAGTGAGCTTGCTCAGAACAAAAGAACTGTGCTTCCTACACACACGGGCCATATCTAGTTCAACTCTGCTTAGGAAACGGACAAGAACAGTAGCTCCTCTTCTGTCCAATACACTGTACTTGCAAAGAACTGTAGCGAGTGTTGTTTGCACTGTGTATGGCAATAGGAGCGCAATAGTGACTCTTCTTACCAGAAAACAACTCTTGCTCATAGGACAAGTAACTGCATATAATTCAACTCCATTTTGGACTGGGAAACAAACGCTAGCTCGCCTCACAAGAAACACACTCTGCTTTTGAGAAAAGAGCACTCTTTACTCTACTGTGTTTCCTATAGGCCAGAAGAGTGAGCTTGCTCAGAACAAAAGAACTGTGCTTCCTACACACACGGGCCATATCTAGTTTAACTCTGCTTAGGAAACTGACAAGAACAGTAGATCCTCTTCAGTCCAATACACTTTACAGGCTGGGAACAGAAGCCAGTTCTATTTGCCCTGTGTATGACAATGGGAGCGCAATAGTGACTCTTCTTAACATAAAACAACTCTTGCTCGTAGGAACAGGAACTGCATGTGATTGAACTCCATTTAGGACTGGGAAACAAACGCTAGCTCGCCTTACAAGAAACACATTCTGCTTTTGAGAAAAGAGCACTCTTTACTCTACTGTGTTTCCTATAGGGCCAGAAGAGTGAGGTTGCTCAGAACAAAAGAAGTGTACTTCCTAAACACACGGGACATATCTAGTTCAACTTTGCTTAGGAAACTGACAAGAACAGTAGATCCTCTTCAGTGCAATACACTGTACATCCTGGGAACAGACGCGAGTCCTATTTGCCCTGTGTATGGCAATGGGAGCACAATAGTGACTCTTCTTACTAGAAAACAACTCTTGCTTTTAGGACAAGAAACTGCATGTGATTCAACTACATTTATAACTGGGAAACAAACGCTAGCTCGCCTTACGAGAAACACACTCTGCTTTTGAGAAAAGAGCACTCTTCTACTCTACTGTGTTTCCTATAGTGCCAAAAGAGTGAGCTTGCTCAGAACAAAAGAACTGTGCTTCCTACACACACAGGCCATATCTAGTTCAACTCTGCTTAGGAAACTGACAAGAACAGTAGCTCCTCTTCAGTCCAATACACTGTACTTGCAGGTCGCAGACGGGAGTCCTATTTGCACTGTGTATGGCAATGGGAGCCAAATAGTGACTCCTCTTACCAGAAAACAACTCTTGCTCGTAGGACCAGAAACTGCATGTGATTCAACTCCATTTAGGACTGGGAAACAAAAGCTAGCTCGTCTTACAAGAAACACACTCTGCTTTTGAGAAAAGAGCACTCTTCTATTCTACTGTGTTTCCTATGGGGTCCGAACAGTGAGCTTGCTCAGAACAAAAGAACTGTGCTTCCTACACACACGGGCCATATCTAGTTCAACTCTGCTTAGGAAACTGACAATAACAGTAGATCATCTTCAGTCCAATACACTGTACATGCTGGGAACAGACGCCAGTGCTATTTGCCCTGTGTATGACAACGGGAGCGCAATAGTGACTCTTCTTATCAGAAAACAACTCTTGCTCGTAGGACCAGAAACTGCATGTGATTCAACTCCATTTAGGACTCGGAAACAAACACTAGCTTGCTTTACAAGAAACACACTCTCCTTTTGAGATAAGAGCACTCTTCTATTCTACTGTGTTTCCTACGGGATCCGAACAGTGAGCTTGCTCAGAACAAAAGAACTGTGCTTCCTACACACACGGGCCATATCTAGTTCAACTCTGCTTAGGAAACGGACAAGAACGGTAGCTCCTCTTCTGTCCAATACACTGTACTTGCAAAGAACTGTAGCGAGTGTTGTTTGCACTGTGTATGGCAATAGGAGCGCAATAGTGACTCTTCTTACCAGAAAACAACTCTTGCTCATAGGACAAGTAACTGCATATAATTCAACTCCATTTTGGACTGGGAAACAAACGCTAGGTCGCCTCACAAGAAACACACTCTGCTTTTGAGAAAAGAGCACTCTTCTACTCTACTGTGTTTCCTATAGGCCAGAAGAGTGAGCTTGCTCAGAACAAAAGAACTGTGCTTCCTACACCCACGGGCCATATCTAGTTCAACTCTGCTTAGGAGTCTGACAAGAGCAGTAGCTCCTCTTCAGTCCAATACACTGTACTTGCTGGGAACAGACCCGAGTGCTATTTGCACTGTGTTTGGCAAAGGGAGCACAATAGTGACTTTCCTTTCCAGAAAACAACTCTTGCTCGTAGGACTAGAAACTGCATGTGATTCAACTCCATTTAGGACTGGGAAACAAATGCAAGCTCGCCTTACAAAAAACACACTCTGCTTTTGAGAAAAGAGCACTCTTCTACTCTAGTGTGTTTCCTATAGGCCAGAAGAGTGAGCTCGCTCAGAACAAAAGAACTGTGCTTCCTACACACACGGTCCATATCTAGTTCAACTCTGCTTAGGAAACTGACAAGAACAGTAGATCCTCTTCAGTCCAATACACTTTACATGCTGGGAACAGACGCCAGTGCTATTTGCCCTGTGTATGACAATGGGAGCACAATAGTGACTCTTCTTACCATAAAACAACTCAGCTCATAGGAACAGAAACAGCATATGATTGAACTCAATTTAGGACTGGGAAACAAACGCTTTCTCACCTTACAAGAAACACATTCTGCTTTTGAGAAAAGAGCACTCTTCTACTCTCCTGTGTTTCCTATAGGGCCAGAAGAGTGAGCTTGCTCAGAACAAAAGAAGTGTACTTCCTGCACACATGGGCCATATCTAGTTCAACTTTGCTTAGGAAACTGACAAGAACAGTAGATCATCTTCAGTCCAACACACTGTACATCCTGGGAACAGAGGCGAGTGCTATTTGCCCTGTGTATGACAAAGGGAGCACAATAGTGACTCTTCTTACCAGAAAACACCTCTTGCTCGTAGGACCAGAAACTGCATGTGATTCAACTCCATTTAGGACTCGGAAACAAACACTAGCTTGCTTTACAAGAAACACACTCTCCTTTTGAGATAAGAGCACTCTTCTATTCTACTGGGTTTCCTACAGGATCCGAACAGTGAGCTTGCTCAGAACAAAAGAACTGTGCTTCCTACACACACGGGCCATATCTAGTTCAACTCTGCTTAGGAAACGGACAAGAACAGTAGCTCCTCTTCTGTCCAATACACTGTACTTGCAAAGAACTGTAGCGAGTGTTGTTTGCACTGTGTATGGCAATAGGAGCGCAATAGTGACTCTTCTTACCAGAAAACAACTCTTGCTCATAGGACAAGTAACTGCATATAATTCAACTCCATTTTGGACTGGGAAACAAACGCTAGGTCGCCTCACAAGAAACACACTCTGCTTTTGAGAAAAGAGCACTCTTCTACTCTACTGTGTTTCCTATAGGCCAGAAGAGTGAGCTTGCTCAGAACAAAAGAACTGTGCTTCCTACACCCACGGGCCATATCTAGTTCAACTCTGCTTAGGAAACTGACAAGAGCAGTAGCTCCTCTTCAGTCCAATACACTGTACTTGCTGGGAACAGACCCGAGTGCTATTTGCACTGTGTTTGGCAAAGGGAGCACAATAGTGACTTTCCTTTCCAGAAAACAACTCTTGCTCGTAGGACTAGAAACTGCATGTGATTCAACTCCATTTAGGACTGGGAAACAAATGCAAGCTCGCCTTACAAAAAACACACTCTGCTTTTGAGAAAAGAGCACTCTTCTACTCTAGTGTGTTTCCTATAGGCCAGAAGAGTGAGCTCGCTCAGAACAAAAGAACTGTGCTTCCTACACACACGGTCCATATCTAGTTCAACTCTGCTTAGGAAACTGACAAGAACAGTAGATCCTCTTCAGTCCAATACACTTTACATGCTGGGAACAGACGCCAGTGCTATTTGCCCTGTGTATGACAATGGGAGCACAATAGTGACTCTTCTTACCATAAAACAACTCAGCTCATAGGAACAGAAACAGCATATGATTGAACTCAATTTAGGACTGGGAAACAAACGCTTTCTCACCTTACAAGAAACACATTCTGCTTTTGAGAAAAGAGCACTCTTCTACTCTCCTGTGTTTCCTATAGGGCCAGAAGAGTGAGCTTGCTCAGAACAAAAGAAGTGTACTTCCTGCACACATGGGCCATATCTAGTTCAACTTTGCTTAGGAAACTGACAAGAACAGTAGATCATCTTCAGTCCAACACACTGTACATCCTGGGAACAGAGGCGAGTGCTATTTGCCCTGTGTATGACAAAGGGAGCACAATAGTGACTCTTCTTACCAGAAAACACCTCTTGCTCGTAGGACCAGAAACTGCATGTGATTCAACTCCATTTAGGACTGGGAAACAAAAGCTAGCTCGCCTTACAAGAAACACACTCTGCTTTTGAGAAAAGAGCACTCTTCTACTCTACTTTGTTTCCTATAGGGCCAAAACAGTGAGCTTGCTCAGAACAAAAGAACTGTGCTTCCTACACACACGGGCCATATCTAGTTCAACTCTGCTTAGGAAACGGACAAGAACAGTAGCTCCTCTTCTGTCCAATACACTCTACTTGCAAAGAACTGTAGCGAGTGTTGTTTGCACTGTGTATGGCAATAGGAGCGCAATAGTGACTCTTCTTACCAGAAAACAACTCTTGCTCATAGGACAAGTAACTGCATATAATTCAACTCCATTTTGGACTGGGAAACAAACGCTAGCTCGCCTCACAAGAAACACACTCTGCTTTTGAGAAAAGAGCACTCTTCTACTCTACTGTGTTTCCTATAGGCCAGAAGAGTGAGCTTGCTCAGAACAAAAGAACTGTGCTTCCTACACACACGGGCCATATCTAGTTCAACTCTGCTTAGGAAACTGACAAGAACAGTAGATCCTCTTCAGTCAAATACACTTTACAGGCTGGGAACAGACGCCAGTGCTATTTGCCCTGTGTATGACAATGGGAGCGCAATAGTGACTCTTCTTAACATAAAACAACTCTTGCTCGTAGGAACAGGAACTGCATGTGATTGAACTCCATTTAGGACTGGGAAACAAACGCTAGCTCGCCTTACAAGAAACACATTCTGCTTTTGAGAAAAGAGCACTCTTTACTCTACTGTGTTTCCTATAGGGCCAGAAGAGTGAGGTTGCTCAGAACAAAAGAAGTGTACTTCCTAAACACACGGGACATATCTAGTTCAACTTTGCTTAGGAAACTGACAAGAACAGTAGATCCTCTTCAGTGCAATACACTGTACATCCTGGGAACAGACGCGAGTCCTATTTGCCCTGTGTATGGCAATGGGAGCACAATAGTGACTCTTCTTACTAGAAAACAACTCTTGCTTTTAGGACAAGAAACTGCATGTGATTCAACTACATTTATAACTGGGAAACAAACGCTAGCTCGCCTTACGAGAAACACACTCTGCTTTTGAGAAAAGAGCACTCTTCTACTCTACTGTGTTTCCTATAGGGCCAAAACAGTGAGCTTGCTCAGAACAAAAGAACTGTGCTTCCTGCACACCCTGGCCATATCTAGTACAACTCTGCGTAGGAACCTGACAAGAACAGTAGCTCTTCTTCTGTCCAATACTCTGTACTTGCAAAGAACAGACGCGAGTGCTATTTGTGCTGTGTATGTCAAAGGGAGTGAATAGTGACTCTTCTTGCCAGAAAACAACTCTTGCTCGTAGGACCAGAAACTGCATGGGATTCAACTCCGTTTCTGACTGGGAAATAAACACTAGCTAGCCTTACAAGAAACACACTGTGCTTTTGAGAAAAGGGCACTTTTCTACTCTACTGTGTTTACTATGGGGTCCGAAAATTGAGCTTGCTCAGAACAAAAGAACTGTGCTTCACATGCATGGGCCATATCTAGTTCAACTCTGCTTAGGAAACTGACAAGAACAGTAGCTCCTCTTCTGTCCAATACACTGTACTTGCTGGGAACAGACGCCAGTGCTATTTGCACTGTGTATGGCAATGTTAGCACAATAGTGACTCTTCTTACCAGAAAACAACTTTTACTCGTAGGACCAGAAACTGCATGTGATTCAACTCCGTTGTGGACTGGGAAACAAACGCTAGCTCGCCTTATAAGAAACATACTCTGCTTTTGAGAAAAGAGCACTCTTCTATTCTACTGTGTTTCCTATGGGGTCCGAACAGTGAGCTTGCTCAGAACAAAAGAACTGTGCTTCCTACACACACGGGCCATATCTAGTTCAACTCTGCTTAGGAAACTGACAATAACAGTAGATCATCTTCAGTCCAATACACTGTACATGCTGGGAACAGACGCCAGTGCTATTTGCCCTGTGTATGACAACGGGAGCGCAATAGTGACTCTTCTTATCAGAAAACAACTCTTGCTCGTAGGACCAGAAACTGCATGTGATTCAACTCCATTTAGGACTCGGAAACAAACGCTAGCTTGCTTTACAAGAAACACACTCTGCTTTTGAGATAAGAGCACTCTTCTATTCTACTGTGTTTCCTATGGGATCCGAACAGTGAGCTTGCTCACAACAAAAGAACTGTGCTTCCTACACACACGGGCCATATCTAGTTCAACTCTGCTTAGGAAACTGACAAGAACAGTAGCTCCTCTTCAGTCCAATACACTGTACTTGCTGGGAACAGACGTGAGTGCTATTTGCACTGTTTATGGCAAAGGGAGCACAATAGTGACTTTCCTTACCAGAAAACATCCCTTGTTCGTAGGACCATAAACTGCATGTGATTCAACTCCATTTTGGCCTGGCAAACAAACGCTAGATCGCCTTACAAGAAACACACTCTGCTTTTGAGAAAAGAGCACTCTTCTATTCTACTGTGTTTCCTATGGTGTCTGAACAGTGAGCTTGCTCAGAACAAAAGAACTGTGCTTCCTACACACACAGGCCATATCTAGTTCAACTCTCCTTAGGAAACTGACAAGAACAGTAGCTTATCTTCTGTCCAATACACTGTACTTGCAAAGAACAGTAGCAAGTGTTGTTTGCACTGTGTATGGCAATAGGAGCACAATAGTGACTCTACTTACCAGAAAACAACTCTTGCTCATAAGACAAGAAACTGCATGTAATTCAACTCCATTTAAGACTGGGAAACAAACGCTAGCTCGCCTTACAAGAAACACACTCTGCTTTTGAGAAAAGAGCACTCTTCTACTCTACTGTGTTTCCTATAGTCCAGAAGAGTGAGCTTGCTCAGAACAAAAGAACTGTGCTTCCTACACCCACGGGCCATATCTAGTTCAACTCTGCTTAGGAAACTGACAAGAGCAGTAGCTCCTCTTCAGTCCAATACACTGTACTTGCTGGGAACAGACGCGAGTGCTATTTGCACTGTGTTTGGCAAAGGGAGCACAATAGTGACTTTCCTTTCCAGAAAACAACTCTTGCTCGTAGGACTAGAAACTGCATGTGATTCAACTCCATTTAGGACTGGGAAACAAATGCAAGCTCGCCTTACAAAAAACACACTCGGCTTTTGAGAAAAGAGCACTCTTTTACTCTAGTGTGTTTCCTATAGGCCAGAAGAGTGAGCTCGCTCAGAACAAAAGAACTGTGCTTCCTACACACACGGTCCATATCTAGTTCAACTCTGCTTAGGAAACTGACAAGAACAGTAGATCCTCTTCAGTCCAATACACTTTACATGCTGGGAACAGACGCCAGTGCTATTTGCCCTGTGTATGACAATGGGAGCACAATAGTGACTCTTCTTACCATAAAACAACTCAGCTCATAGGAACAGAAACAGCATATGATTGAACTCAATTTAGGACTGGGAAACAAACGCTTTCTCACCTTAAAAGAAACACATTCTGCTTTTGAGAAAAGAGCACTCTTCTACTCTCCTGTGTTTCCTATAGGGCCAGAAGAGTGAGCTTGCTCAGAACAAAAGAAGTGTACTTCCTGCACACATGGGCCATATCTAGTTCAACTTTGCTTAGGAAACTGACAAGAACAGTAGATCATCTTCAGTACAACACACTGTACATCCTGGGAACAGAGGCGAGTGCTATTTGCCCTGTGTATGACAAAGGAAGCACAATAGTGACTCTTCTTACCAGAAAACAACTCTTGCTCGTAGGACCAGAAACTGCATGTGATTCAACTCCATTTAGGACTGGGAAACAAAAGCTAGCTCGTCTTACAAGAAACACACTCTGCTTTTGAGAAAAGAGCACTCTTCTACTCTACTTTGTTTCCTATAGGGCCAAAACAGTGAGCTTGCTCAGAACAAAAGAACTGTGCTTCCTACACACACGGGCCGTATCTAGTTCAACTCTGCTTAGGAAACTGACAAGAACAGTAGCTCCTCTTCAGTCCAAGACACTGTACTTGCAGGTCGCAGACGGGAGTCCTATTTGCACTGTGTATGGCAATGGGAGTGAAATAGTGACTCCTCTTACCAGAAAACAACTCTTGCTCGTAGGACCAGAAACTCATGAGATTCAAATCTGTTTCTGACTGGGAAACAAACACTAGCTAGCCTTACAAGAAACACACTCTGCTTTTGAGAAATGAGCACTCTTCTATTCTACTGTGTTTCCTATGGGGTCCGAACTGTGAGCTTGCTCAGAACAAAAGAACTGTGCTTCCTACACACACGGGCCATATCTAGTTCAACTCTGCTTAGGTAACTGACAAGAACAGTAGATCCTCTTTAGTGCAATACACTGTACATGCTGGGAACAGACGCGAGTGCTATATTCCCTGTGTATGGCAATGGGAGCGCAATAGTGACTCTTCTTACCAGAAAACAACTCTTGCTTGTAGGACCAGAAACTGCATGTGATTCAACTCCATTTAGGACTTGGAAACAAACGCTAGTTCGCCTTAGAAGAAACACACTCTGCTTTGGAGAAAAGAGCACTCTTCTACTCTACTGTGTTTCCTACAGGGCTAGAATAGTGAGCTTGCTCAGGACAAAAGAACTGTGCTTCCTACACACACGGGCCATATCTAGTTCAACTCTGCTTAGGAAACGGACAAGAACAGTAGCTCCTCTTCTGTCCAATACACTGTACTTGCAAAGAACTGTAGCGAGTGTTGTTGGCACTGTGTATGGCAATAGGAGCGCAATAGTGACACTTCTTACCAGAAAACAACTCTTGCTCATAGGACAAGTAACTGCATATAATTCAACTCCATTTTGGACTGGGAAACAAACACTAGCTCGCCTCACAAGAAACACACTCTGCTTTTGAGAAAAGAGCACTCTTCTACTCTACTGTGTTTCCTATAGGCCAGAAGAGTGAGCTTGCTCAGAACAAAAGAACTGTGCTTCCTACACACACGGGCCATATCTAGTTCAACTCTGCTTAGGAAACTGTCAAGAGCAGTAGCTCCTCTTCAGTCCAATACACTGTAATTGCTGGGAACAGACGCGAGAGCTATTTGCACTGTGTTTGGCAAAGGGAGCACAATAGTGACTTTCCTTTGCAGAAAACAACTCTTGCTCGTAAGACTAGAAACTGCATGTGATTCAACTCCATTTCAGACTGGGAAACAAACGCAAGCTCGCCTTACAAAAAACACACTCTGCTTTTGAGAAAAGAGCACTCTTCTACTCTAGTGTGTTTCCTATAGGCCAGAAGAGTGAGCTCGCTCAGAACAAAAGAACTGTGCTTCCTACACACACGGTCCATATCTAGTTCAACTCTGCTTAGGAAACTGACAAGAACAGTAGATCCTCTTCAGTCCAATACACTTTACATGCTGGGAACAGACGCCAGTGCTATTTGCCCTGTGTATGACAATGGGAGCATAATAGTGACTCTTCTTACCATAAAAAAACTCTAGCTCATAGGAACAGAAACAGCATATGATAGAACTCAATTTAGGACTGGGAAACAAACGCTTGCTCGCCTTACAAGAAACACATTCTGCTTTTGAGAAAAGAGCACTCTTCTACTCTCCTGTGTTTCCTATAGGGCCAGAAGAGTGAGCTTGCTCAGAACAAAAGAAGTGTACTTCCTGCACACACGGGAAATATCTAGTTTAACTTTGCTTAGGAAACTGACAAGAACAGTAGATCGTCTTCAGTCCAACACACTGTACATCCTGGGAACAGTGGCGAGTTGTATTTGCCCTGTGTATGTCAAAGGGAGCACAATAGTGACTCTTCTTACTAGAAAACAACTCTTGGTCGTAGGACCAGAAACTGCATGTGATTCAACTCCATTTAGGACTGGGAAACAAAAGCTAGCTTGCCTTACAAGAAACACACTCTGCTTTTGAGAAAAGAGCACTCTTCTACTCTACTTTGTTTCCTATAGGGCCAAAACAGTGAGCTTGCTCAGAACAAAAGAACTGTGCTTCCTACACACACGGGCCATATCTAGTTCAACTCTGCTTAGGAAACTGACAAGAACAGTAGCTCCTCTTCAGTCCAATACACTGTACTTGCAGGTCGCAGACGGGAGTCCTATTTGCACTGTGTATGGCAATGGGAGCGAAATAGTGACTCCTCTTACCAGAAAACAACTCTTGCTCGTAGGACCAGAAACTCATGAGATTCAAATCTGTTTCTGACTGGGAAACAAACACTAGCTAGCCTTACAAGAAACACACTCTGCTTTTGAGAAAAGAGCACTCTTCTATTCTACTGTGTTTCCTATGTGGTCCGAAATGTGAGCTTGCTCAGAACAAAAGAACTGTGCTTCCTACACACACGGGCCATATCTAGTTCAACTCTGCTTAGGTAACTGACAAGAACAGTAGATCCTCTTTAGTGCAATACACTGTACATGCTGGGAACAGACGCGAGTGCTATATTCCCTGTGTATGGCAATAGGAGCGCAATAGTGACTCTTCTTACCAGAAAACAACTCTTGCTTGTAGGACCAGAAACTGCATGTGATTCAACTCCATTTAGGACTTGGAAACAAACGCTAGTTCGCCTTAGAAGAAACACACTCTGCTTTGGAGAAAAGAGCACTCTTCTACTCTACTGTGTTTCCTACAGAGCTAGAACAGTGAGCTTGCTCAGAACAAAAGAACTGTGCTTCCTACACACACGGGCCATATCTAGTTCAACTCTGCTTAGGAAACGGACAAGAACAGTAGCTTCTCTTCTGTCCAATACACTGTACTTGCAAAGAACTGTAGCGAGTGTTGATGCACTGTGTATGGCAATAGGAGCGCAATAGTGACTCTTCTTACCAGAAAACAACTCTTGCTCATAGGACAAGTAACTGCATATAATTCAACTCCATTTTGGACTGGGAAACAAACGCTAGCTCGCCTCACAAGAAACACACTCTGCTTTTGAGAAAAGAGCACTCTTCTACTCTACTGTGTTTCCTATAGGCCAGAAGAGTGAGCTTGCTCAGAACAAAAGAACTGTGCTTCCTACACACACGGGCCATATCTAGTTCAACTCTGCTTAGGAAACTGACAAGAACAGTAGATCCTCTTCAGTCAAATACACTTTACAGGCTGGGAACAGACGCCAGTGCTATTTGCCCTGTGTATGACAATGGGAGCGCAATAGTGACTCTTCTCAACATAAAACAACTCTTGCTCGTAGGAACAGGAACTGCATGTGATTGAACTCCATTTAGGACTGGGAAACAAACGCTAGCTCGCCTTACAAGAAACACATTCTGCTTTTGAGAAAAGAGCACTCTTTACTCTACTGTGTTTCCTATAGGGCCAGAAGAGTGAGGTTGCTCAGAACAAAAGAAGTGTACTTCCTAAACACACGGGACATATCTAGTTCAACTTTGCTTAGGAAACTGACAAGAGCAGTAGATCCTCTTCAGTGCAATACACTGTACATCCTGGGAAGAGACGCGAGTCCTATTTGCCCTGTGTATGGCAAAGGGAGCACAATAGTGACTCTTCTTACCAGAAAACAACTCTTGCTCGTAGGACCAGAAACTGCATGTGATTCAACTCCATTTAGGACTGGGAAACAAAAGCTAGCTCGCCTTACAAGAAACACACTCTGCTTTTGAGAAAAGAGCACTCTTCTACTCTACTTTGTTTCCTATAGGGCCAAAACAGTGAGCTTGCTCAGAACAAATGAACTGTGCTTCCTACACACACGGGCCATATCTAGTTCAACTCTGCTTAGGAAACTGACAAGAACAGTAGCTCCTCTTCAGTCCAATACACTGTACTTGCAGGTCGCAGACGGGAGTCCTATTTGCACTGTGTATGGCAATGGGAGCGAAATAGTGACTCCTCTTACCAGAAAACAACTCTTGCTCGTAGGACCAGAAACTCATGAGATTCAAATCTGTTTCTGACTGGGAAACAAACACTAGCTAGCCTTACAAGAAACACACTCTGCTTTTGAGAAAAGAGCACTCTTCTATTCTACTGTGTTTCCTATGGGGTCCGAACTGTGAGCTTGCTCAGAAAAAAAGAACTGTGCTTCCTACACACACGGGCCATATCTAGTTCAACTCTGCTTAGGTAACTGACAAGAACAGTAGATCCTCTTTAGTGCAATACACTGTACATGCTGGGAACAGACGCGAGTGCTATATTCCCTGTGTATGGCAATGGGAGCGCAATAGTGACTCTTCTTACCAGAAAACAACTCTTGCTTGTAGGACCAGAAACTGCATGTGATTCAACTCCATTTAGGACTTGGAAACAAATGCTAGTTCGCCTTAGAAGAAACACACTCTGCTTTGGAGAAAAGAGCACTCTTCTACTCTACTGTGTTTCCTATAGGCCAGAAGAGTGAGCTTGCTCAGAACAAAAGAACTGTGCTTCCTACACACACGGGCCATATCTAGTTCAACTCTGCTTAGGAAACGGACAAGAACAGTAGCTCCTCTTCTGTCCAATACACTTTACAGGCTGGGAACAGACGCCAGTGCTATTTGCCCTGTGTATGACAATGGGAGCGCAATAGTGACTCTTCTTAACATAAAACAACTCTTGCTCGTAGGAACAGGAACTGCATGTGATTGAACTCCATTTAGGACTGGGAAACAAACGCTAGCTCGCCTTACAAGAAACACATTCTGCTTTTGAGAAAAGAGCACTCTTTACTCTACTGTGTTTCCTATAGGGCCAGAAGAGTGAGGTTGCTCAGAACAAAAGAAGTGTACTTCCTAAACACACGGGACATATCTAGTTCAACTTTGCTTAGGAAACTGACAAGAACAGTAGATCCTCTTCAGTGCAATACGCTGTACATCCTGGGAACAGACGCGAGTCCTATTTGCCCTGTGTATGGCAATGGGAGCACAATAGTGACTCTTCTTACTAGAAAACAACTCTTGCTTTTAGGACAAGAAACTGCATGTGATTCAACTACATTTATAACTGGGAAACAAACGCTAGCTCGCCTTACGAGAAACACACTCTGCTTTTGAGAAAAGAGCACTCTTCTACTCTACTGTGTTTCCTATAGGGCCAAAACAGTGAGCTTGCTCAGAACAAAAGAACTGTGCTTCCTGCACACCCTGGCTATATCTAGTACAACTCTGCGTAGGAACCTGACAAGAACAGTAGCTCTTCTTCTGTCCAATACTCTGTACTTGCAAAGAACAGACGCGAGTGCTATTTGCGCTGTGTATGGCAAAGGGAGTGAAATAGTGACTCTTCTTGCCAGAAAACAACTCTTGCTCGTAGGACCAGAAACTGCATTGGATTCAACTCCGTTTCTGACTGGGAAATAAACACTAGCTAGCCTTACAAGATACACACTGTGCTTTTGAGAAAAGGGCACTTTTCTACTCTACTGTGTTTACTATGGGGTCCGAAAATTGAGCTTGCTCAGAACAAAAGAACTGTGCTTCACACGCATGGGCCATATCTAGTTCAACTCTGCTTAGGAAACTGACAAGAACAGTAGCTCCTCTTCTGTCCAATACACTGTACTTGCTGGGAACAGACGCAAGTGCTATTTGCACTGTGTATGGCAATGTTAGCACAATAGTGACTCTTCTTACCAGAAAACAACTCTTACTCGTAGGACCAGAAACTGCATGTGATTCAACTCCATTGTGGACTGGGAAACAAACGCTAGCTCGCCTTATAAGAAACATACTCTGCTTTTGAGAAAAGAGCACTCTTCTATTCTACTGTGTTTCCTATGGGGTCCGAACAGTGAGCTTGCTCAGAACAAAAGAACTGTGCTTCCTACACACACGGGCCATATCTAGTTCAACTCTGCTTAGGAAACTGACAATAACAGTAGATCATCTTCAGTCCAATACACTGTACATGCTGGGAACAGACGCCAGTGCTATTTGCCCTGTGTATGACAACGGGAGCGCAATAGTGACTCTTCTTATCAGAAAACAACTCTTGCTCGTAGGACCAGAAACTGCATGTGATTCAACTCCATTTAGGACTCGGAAACAAACACTAGCTTGCTTTACAAGAAACACACTCTCCTTTTGAGATAAGAGCACTCTTCTATTCTACTGTGTTTCCTACGGGATCCGAACAGTGAGCTTGCTCAGAACAAAAGAACTGTGCTTCCTACACACACGGGCCATATCTAGTTCAACTCTGCTTAGGAAACGGACAAGAACAGTAGCTCCTCTTCTGTCCAATACACTGTACTTGCAAAGAACTGTAGCGAGTGTTGTTTGCACTGTGTATGGCAATAGGAGCGCAATAGTGACTCTTCTTACCAGAAAACAACTCTTGCTCATAGGACAAGTAACTGCATATAATTCAACTCCATTTTGGACTGGGAAACAAACGCTAGGTCGCCTCACAAGAAACACACTCTGCTTTTGAGAAAAGAGCACTCTTCTACTCTACTGTGTTTCCTATAGGCCAGAAGAGTGAGCTTGCTCAGAACAAAAGAACTGTGCTTCCTACACCCACGGGCCATATCTAGTTCAACTCTGCTTAGGAAACTGACAAGAGCAGTAGCTCCTCTTCAGTCCAATACACTGTACTTGCTGGGAACAGACCCGAGTGCTATTTGCACTGTGTTTGGCAAAGGGAGCACAATAGTGACTTTCCTTTCCAGAAAACAACTCTTGCTCGTAGGACTAGAAACTGCATGTGATTCAACTCCATTTAGGACTGGGAAACAAATGCAAGCTCGCCTTACAAAAAACACACTCTGCTTTTGAGAAAAGAGCACTCTTCTACTCTAGTGTGTTTCCTATAGGCCAGAAGAGTGAGCTCGCTCAGAACAAAAGAACTGTGCTTCCTACACACACGGTCCATATCTAGTTCAACTCTGCTTAGGAAACTGACAAGAACAGTAGATCCTCTTCAGTCCAATACACTTTACATGCTGGGAACAGACGCCAGTGCTATTTGCCCTGTGTATGACAATGGGAGCACAATAGTGACTCTTCTTACCATAAAACAACTCAGCTCATAGGAGCAGAAACAGCATATGATTGAACTCAATTTAGGACTGGGAAACAAACGCTTTCTCACCTTACAAGAAACACATTCTGCTTTTGAGAAAAGAGCACTCTTCTACTCTCCTGTGTTTCCTATAGGGCCAGAAGAGTGAGCTTGCTCAGAACAAAAGAAGTGTACTTCCTGCACACATGGGCCATATCTAGTTCAACTTTGCTTAGGAAACTGACAAGAACAGTAGATCATCTTCAGTCCAACACACTGTACATCCTGGGAACAGAGGCGAGTGCTATTTGCCCTGTGTATGACAAAGGGAGCACAATAGTGACTCTTCTTACCAGAAAACAACTCTTGCTCGTAGGACCAGAAACTGCATGTGATTCAACTCCATTTAGGACTGGGAAACAAAAGCTAGCTCGCCTTACAAGAAACACACTCTGCTTTTGAGAAAAGAGCACTCTTCTACACTACTCTGTTTCCTATAGTGCCAAAACAGTGAGCTTGCTCAGAACAAAAGAACTGTGCTTCCTACACACACGGGCCATATCTAGTTCAACTCTGCTTAGGAAACTGACAAGAACAGTTGCTCCTCTTCAGTCCAATACACTGTACTTGCTGGGAACAGACGGGAGTCCTATTTGCACTGTGTATGGCAATGGGAGCGAAATAGTGACTCCTCTTACCAGAAAACAACTCTTGCTCGTAGGACCAGAAACTCATGAGATTCAAATCTGTTTCTGACTGGGAAACAAACACTAGCTAGCCTTACAAGAAACACACTCTGCTTTTGAGAAAAGAGCACTCTTCTATTCTACTGTGTTTCCTATGGGGTCCGAACTGTGAGCTTGCTCAGAACAAAAGAAATGTGCTTCCTACACACACGGGCCATATCTAGTTCAACTCTGCTTAGGTAACTGACAAGAACAGTAGATCCTCTTTAGTGCAATACACTGTACATGCTGGGAACAGACGCGAGTGCTATATTCCCTGTGTATGGCAATGGGAGCGCAATAGTGACTCTTCTTACCAGAAAACAACTCTTGCTTGTAGGACCAGAAACTGCATGTGATTCAACTCCATTTAGGACTTGGAAACAAATGCTAGTTCGCCTTAGAAGAAACACACTCTGCTTTGGAGAAAAGAGCACTCTTCTACTCTACTGTGTTTCCTATAGGCCAGAAGAGTGAGCTTGCTCAGAACAAAAGAACTGTGCTTCCTACACACACGGGCCATATCTAGTTCAACTCTGCTTAGGAAACGGACAAGAACAGTAGCTCCTCTTCTGTCCAATACACTTTACAGGCTGGGAACAGACGCCAGTGCTATTTGTCCTGTGTATGACAATGGGAGCGCAATAGTGACTCTTCTTAACATAAAACAACTCTTGCTCGTAGGAACAGGAACTGCATGTGATTGAACTCCATTTAGGACTGGGAAACAAACGCTAGCTCGCCTTACAAGAAACACATTCTGCTTTTGAGAAAAGAGCACTCTTTACTCTACTGTGTTTCCTATAGGGCCAGAAGAGTGAGGTTGCTCAGAACAAAAGAAGTGTACTTCCTAAACACACGGGACATATCTAGTTCAACTTTGCTTAGGAAACTGACAAGAACAGTAGATCCTCTTCAGTGCAATACGCTGTACATCCTGGGAACAGACGCGAGTCCTATTTGCCCTGTGTATGTCAATGAGAGCACAATAGTGACTCTTCTTACTAGAAAACAACTCTTGCTTTTAGGACAAGAAACTGCATGTGATTCAACTACATTTATAACTGGGAAACAAACGCTAGCTCGCCTTACGAGAAACACACTCTGCTTTTGAGAAAAGAGCACTCTTCTACTCTACTGTGTTTCCTATAGGGCCAAAACAGTGAGCTTGCTCAGAACAAAAGAACTGTGCTTCCTGCACACCCTGGCTATATCTAGTACAACTCTGCGTAGGAACCTGACAAGAACAGTAGCTCTTCTTCTGTCCAATACTCTGTACTTGCAAAGAACAGACGCGAGTGCTATTTGCGCTGTGTATGGCAAAGGGAGTGAAATAGTGACTCTTCTTGCCAGAAAACAACTCTTGCTCGTAGGACCAGAAACTGCATTGGATTCAACTCCGTTTCTGACTGGGAAATAAACACTAGCTAGCCTTACAAGATACACACTGTGCTTTTGAGAAAAGGGCACTTTTCTACTCTACTGTGTTTACTATGGGGTCCGAAAATTGAGCTTGCTCAGAACAAAAGAACTGTGCTTCACACGCATGGGCCATATCTAGTTCAACTCTGCTTAGGAAACTGACAAGAACAGTAGCTCCTCTTCTGTCCAATACACTGTACTTGCTGGGAACAGACGCAAGTGCTATTTGCACTGTGTATGGCAATGTTAGCACAATAGTGACTCTTCTTACCAGAAAACAACTCTTACTCGTAGGACCAGAAACTGCATGTGATTCAACTCCATTATGGACTGGGAAACAAATGCTAGCTCGCCTTATAAGAAACATACTCTGCTTTTGAGAAAAGAGCACTCTTCTATTCTACTGTGTTTCCTATGGGGTCCGAACAGTGAGCTTGCTCAGAACAAAAGAACTGTGCTTCCTACACACACGGGCCATATCTAGTTCAACTCTGCTTAGGAAACTGACAATAACAGTAGATCATCTTCAGTCCAATACACTGTACATGCTGGGAACAGACGCCAGTGCTATTTGCCCTGTGTATGACAACGGGAGCGCAATAGTGACTCTTCTTATCAGAAAACAACTCTTGCTCGTAGGACCAGAAACTGCATGTGATTCAACTCCATTTAGGACTCGGAAACAAACACTAGCTTGCTTTACAAGAAACACACTCTCCTTTTGAGATAAGAGCACTCTTCTATTCTACTGTGTTTCCTACGGGATCCGAACAGTGAGCTTGCTCAGAATAAAAGAACTGTGCTTCCTACACACACGGGCCATATCTAGTTCAACTCTGCTTAGGAAACGGACAAGAACAGTAGCTCCTCTTCTGTCCAATACACTGTACTTGCAAAGAACTGTAGCGAGTGTTGTTTGCACTGTGTATGGCAATAGGAGCGCAATAGTGACTCTTCTTACCAGAAAACAACTCTTGCTCATAGGACAAGTAACTGCATATTATTCAACTCCATTTTGGACTGGGAAACAAACGCTAGGTCGCCTCACAAGAAACACACTCTGCTTTTGAGAAAAGAGCACTCTTCTACTCTACTGTGTTTCCTATAGGCCAGAAGAGTGAGCTTGCTCAGAACAAAAGAACTGTGCTTCCTACACCCACGGGCCATATCTAGTTCAACTCTGCTTAGGAAACTGACAAGAGCAGTAGCTCCTCTTCAGTCCAATACACTGTACTTGCTGGGAACAGACCCGAGTGCTATTTGCACTGTGTTTGGCAAAGGGAGCACAATAGTGACTTTCCTTTCCAGAAAACAACTCTTGCTCATAGGACTAGAAACTGCATGTGATTCAACTCCATTTAGGACTGGGAAACAAATGCAAGCTCGCCTTACAAAAAACACACTCTGCTTTTGAGAAAAGAGCACTCTTCTACTCTAGTGTGTTTCCTATAGGCCAGAAGAGTGAGCTCGCTCAGAACAAAAGAACTGTGCTTCCTACACACACGGTCCATATCTAGTTCAACTCTGCTTAGGAAACTGACTAGAACAGTAGATCCTCTTCAGTCCAATACACTTTACATGCTGGGAACAGACGCCAGTGCTATTTGCCCTGTGTATGACAATGGGAGCACAATAGTGACTCTTCTTACCATAAAACAACTCAGCTCATAGGAACAGAAACAGCATATGATTGAACTCAATTTAGGACTGGGAAACAAACGCTTTCTCACCTTACAAGAAACACATTCTGCTTTTGAGAAAAGAGCACTCTTCTACTCTCCTGTGTTTCCTATAGGGCCAGAAGAGTGAGCTTGCTCAGAACAAAAGAAGTGTACTTCCTGCACACATGGGCCATATCTAGTTCAACTTTGCTTAGGAAACTGACAAGAACAGTAGATCATCTTCAGTCCAACACACTGTACATCCTGGGAACAGAGGCGAGTGCTATTTGCCCTGTGTATGACAAAGGGAGCACAATAGTGACTCTTCTTACCAGAAAACAACTCTTGCTCGTAGGACCAGAAACTGCATGTGATTCAACTCCATTTAGGACTGGGAAACAAAAGCTAGCTCGCCTTACAAGAAACACACTCTGCTTTTGAGAAAAGAGCACTCTTCTACTCTACTTTGTTTCCTATAGGGCCAAAACAGTGAGCTTGCTCAGAACAAAAGAACTGTGCTTCCTACACACACGGGCCATATCTAGTTCAACTCTGCTTAGGTAACTGACAAGAACAGTAGCTCCTCTTCAGTCCAATACACTGTACTTGCAGGTCGCAGACGGGAGTCCTATTTGCACTGTGTATGGCAATGGGAGCGAAATAGTGACTCCTCTTACCAGAAAACAACTCTTGCTCGTAGGACCAGAAACTCATGAGATTCAAATCTGTTTCTGACTGGGAAACAAACACTAGCTAGCCTTACAAGAAACACACTCTGCTTTTGAGAAAAGAGCACTCTTCTATTCTACTGTGTTTCCTATGGGGTCCGAACTGTGAGCTTGCTCAGAACAAAAGAACTGTGCTTCCTACACACACGGGCCATATCTAGTTCAACTCTGCTTAGGTAACTGACAAGAACAGTAGATCCTCTTTAGTGCAATACACTGTACATGCTGGGAACAGACACGAGTGCTATATTCCCTGTGTATGGCAATGGGAGCGCAATAGTGACTCTTCTTAACAGAAAACAACTCTTGCTTGTAGGACCAGAAACTGCATGTGATTCAACTCCATTTAGGACTTGGAAACAAACGCTAGTTCGCCTTAGAAGAAACACACTCTGCTTTGGAGAAAAGAGCACTCTTCTACTCTACTGTGTTTCCTACAGGGCTAGAACAGTGAGCTTGCTCAGAACAAAAGAACTGTGCTTCCTACACACACGGGCCATATCTAGTTCAACTCTGCTTAGGAAACGGACAAGAACAGTAGCTCCTCTTCTGTCCAATAGACTGTACTTGCAAAGAACTGTAGCGAGTTTTGTTGGCACTGTGTATGGCAATAGGAGCGCAATAGTGACTCTTCTTACCAGAAAACAACTCTTGCTCATAGGACAAGTAACTGCATATAATTCAACTCCATTTTGGACTGGGAAACAAACACTAGCTCGCCTCCCAAGAAACACACTCTGCTTTTGAGAAAAGAGCACTCTTCTACTCTACTGTGTTTCCTATAGGCCAGAAGAGTGAGCTTGCTCAGAACAAAAGAACTGTGCTTCCTACACACACGGGCCATATCTAGTTCAACTCTGCTTAGGAAACTGTCAAGAGCAGTAGCTCCTCTTCAGTCCAATACACTGTAATTGCTGGGAACAGACGCGAGTGCTATTTGCACTGTGTTTGGCAAAGGGAGCACAATAGTGACTTTCCTTTGCAGAAAACAACTCTTGCTCGTAAGACTAGAAACTGCATGTGATTCAACTCCATTTCGGACTGGGAAACAAACACAAGCTCGCCTTACAAAAAACACACTCTGCTTTTGAGAAAAGAGCACTCTTCTACTCTAGTGTGTTTCCTATAGGCCAGAAGAGTGAGCTCGCTCAGAACAAAAGAACTGTGCTTCCTACACAAACGGCCATATCTAGTTCAACTATGCTTAGGAAACTGACAAGAACAGTAGCTCCTCTTCAGTCCAATACACTGTACTTGCAGGTCGCAGACGGGAGTCCTATTTGCACTGTGTATGGCAATGGGAGAGAAATAGTGACTCCTCTTACCAGAAAACAACTCTTGCTCATAGGACCAGAAACTCATGAGATTCAAATCTGTTTCTGACTGGGAAACAAACACTAGCTAGCCTTACAAGAAACACACTCTGCTTTTGAGAAAAGAGCACTCTTCTATTCTACTGTGTTTCCTATGGGGTCCGAACTGTGAGCTTGCTCAAAACAAAAGAACTGTGCTTCCTACACACACGGGCCATATCTAGTTCAACTCTGCTTAGGTAACTGACAAGAACAGTAGATCATCTTCAGTCCAACACACTGTACATCCTGGGAACAGAGGCGAGTGCTATTTGCCCTGTGTATGACAAAGGGAGCACAATAGTGACTCTTCTTACCAGAAAACACCTCTTGCTCGTAGGACCAGAAACTGCATGTGATTCAACTCCATTTAGGACTGGGAAACAAAAGCTAGCTCGTCTTACAAGAAACACACTCTGCTTTTGAGAAAAGAGCACTCTTCTACTCTACTTTGTTTCCTATAGGGCCAAAACAGTGAGCTTGCTCACAACAAAAGAACTGTGCTTCCTACACACACGGGCCATATCTAGTTCAACTATGCTTAGGAAACTGACAAGAACAGTAGCTCCTCTTCAGTCCAATACACTGTACTTGCAGGTCGCAGACGGGAGTCCTATTTGCACTGTGTATGGCAATGGGAGCGAAATAGTGACTCCTCTTACCAGAAAACAACTCTTGCTCATAGGACCAGAAACTCATGAGATTCAAATCTGTTTCTGACTGGGAAACAAACACTAGCTAGCCTTACAAGAAACACACTCTGCTTTTGAGAAAAGAGCACTCTTCTATTCTACTGTGTTTCCTATGGGGTCCGAACTGTGAGCTTGCTCAGAACAAAAGAACTGTGCTTCCTACACACACGGGCCATATCTAGTTCAACTCTGCTTAGGTAACTGACAAGAACAGTAGATCCTCTTTAGTGCAATACACTGTACATGCTGGGAACAGACGCGAGTGCTATATTCCCTGTGTATGGCAATGGGAGCGCAATAGTGACTCTTCTTAACAGAAAACAACTCTTGCTTGTAGGACCAGAAACTGCATGTGATTCAACTCCATTTAGGACTTGGAAACAAACGCTAGTTCGCCTTAGAAGAAACACACTCTGCTTTGGAGAAAAGAGCACTCTTCTACTCTACTGTGTTTCCTACAGGGCTAGAACAGTGAGCTTGCTCAGAACAAAAGAACTGTGCTTCCTACACACACGGGCCATATCTAGTTCAACTCTGCTTAGGAAACGGACAAGAACAGTAGCTCCTCTTCTGTCCAATAGACTGTACTTGCAAAGAACTGTAGCGAGTTTTGTTGGCACTGTGTATGGCAATAGGAGCGCAATAGTGACTCTTCTTACCAGAAAACAACTCTTGCTCATAGGACAAGTAACTGCATATAATTCAACTCCATTTTGGACTGGGAAACAAACACTAGCTCGCCTCACAAGAAACACACTCTGCTTTTGAGAAAAGAGCACTCTTCTACTCTACTGTGTTTCCTATAGGCCAGAAGAGTGAGCTTGCTCAGAACAAAAGAACTGTGCTTCCTACACACACGGGCCATATCTAGTTCAACTCTGCTTAGGAAACTGTCAAGAGCAGTAGCTCCTCTTCAGTCCAATACACTGTAATTGCTGGGAACAGACGCGAGTGCTATTTGCACTGTGTTTGGCAAAGGGAGCACAATAGTGACTTTCCTTTGCAGAAAACAACTCTTGCTCGTAAGACTAGAAACTGCATGTGATTCAACTCCATTTCGGACTGGGAAACAAACACAAGCTCGCCTTACAAAAAACACACTCTGCTTTTGAGAAAAGAGCACTCTTCTACTCTAGTGTGTTTCCTATAGGCCAGAAGAGTGAGCTCGCTCAGAACAAAAGAACTGTGCTTCCTACACAAACGGCCATATCTAGTTCAACTATGCTTAGGAAACTGACAAGAACAGTAGCTCCTCTTCAGTCCAATACACTGTACTTGCAGGTCGCAGACGGGAGTCCTATTTGCACTGTGTATGGCAATGGGAGAGAAATAGTGACTCCTCTTACCAGAAAACAACTCTTGCTCATAGGACCAGAAACTCATGAGATTCAAATCTGTTTCTGACTGGGAAACAAACACTAGCTAGCCTTACAAGAAACACACTCTGCTTTTGAGAAAAGAGCACTCTTCTATTCTACTGTGTTTCCTATGGGGTCCGAACTGTGAGCTTGCTCAAAACAAAAGAACTGTGCTTCCTACACACACGGGCCATATCTAGTTCAACTCTGCTTAGGTAACTGACAAGAACAGTAGATCATCTTCAGTCCAACACACTGTACATCCTGGGAACAGAGGCGAGTGCTATTTGCCCTGTGTATGACAAAGGGAGCACAATAGTGACTCTTCTTACCAGAAAACACCTCTTGCTCGTAGGACCAGAAACTGCATGTGATTCAACTCCATTTAGGACTGGGAAACAAAAGCTAGCTCGTCTTACAAGAAACACACTCTGCTTTTGAGAAAAGAGCACTCTTCTACTCTACTTTGTTTCCTATAGGGCCAAAACAGTGAGCTTGCTCACAACAAAAGAACTGTGCTTCCTACACACACGGGCCATATCTAGTTCAACTATGCTTAGGAAACTGACAAGAACAGTAGCTCCTCTTCAGTCCAATACACTGTACTTGCAGGTCGCAGACGGGAGTCCTATTTGCACTGTGTATGGCAATGGGAGCAAAATAGTGACTCCTCTTACCAGAAAACAACTCTTGCTCATAGGACCAGAAACTCATGAGATTCAAATCTGTTTCTGACTGGGAAACAAACACTAGCTAGCCTTACAAGAAACACACTCTGCTTTTGAGAAAAGAGCACTCTTCTATTCTACTGTGTTTCCTATGGGGTCCGAACTGTGAGCTTGCTCAGAACAAAAGAACTGTGCTTCCTACACACACGGGCCATATCTAGTTCAACTCTGCTTAGGTAACTGACAAGAACAGTAGATCCTCTTTAGTGCAATACACTGTACATGCTGGGAACAGACGCGAGTGCTATATTCCCTGTGTATGGCAATGGGAGCGCAATAGTGACTCTTCTTAACAGAAAACAACTCTTGCTTGTAGGACCAGAAACTGCATGTGATTCAACTCCATTTAGGACTTGGAAACAAACGCTAGTTCGCCTTAGAAGAAACACACTCTGCTTTGGAGAAAAGAGCACTCTTCTACTCTACTGTGTTTCCTACAGGGCTAGAACAGTGAGCTTGCTCAGAACAAAAGAACTGTGCTTCCTACACACATGGGCCATATCTAGTTCAACTCTGCTTAGGAAACGGACAAGAACAGTAGCTCCTCTTCTGTCCAATACACTGTACTTGCAAAGAACTGTAGCGAGTGTTGTTTGCACTGTGTATGGCAATAGGAGCGCAATAGTGACTCTTCTTACCAGAAAACAACTCTTGCTCATAGGACAAGTAAATGCATATAATTCAACTCCATTTTGGACTGGGAAACAAACGCTAGCTCGCCTCACAAGAAACACACTCTGCTTTTGAGAAAAGAGCACTCTTCTACTCTACTGTGTTTCCTATAGGCCAGAAGAGTGAGCTTGCTCAGAACAAAAGAACTGTGCTTCCTACACACACGGGCCATATCTAGTTCAACTCTGCTTAGGAAACTGACAAGAACAGTAGATCCTCTTCAGTCCAACACACTTTACAGGCTGGGAACAGACACCAGTGCTATTTGCCCTGTGTATGACAATGGGAGCGCAATAGTGACTCTTCTTAACATAAAACAACTCTTGCTCGTAGGAACAGGAACTGCATGTGATTGACTCCAATTAGGACTGGGAAACGAACGCTAGCTCGCCTTACAAGAAACACATTCTGCTTTTGAGAAAAGAGCACTCTTTACTCTACTGTGTTTCCTATAGGGCCAGAAGAGTGAGGTTGCTCAGAACAAAAGAAGTGTACTTCCTAAACACACGGGACATATCTAGTTCAACTTTGCTTAGGAAACTGACAAGAACAGTAGATCCTCTTCAGTGCAATACACTGTACATCCTGGGAACAGACGCGAGTCCTATTTGCCCTGTGTATGACAATGGGAGCACAATAGTGACTCTTCTTACTAGAAAACAACTCTTTCTTTTAGGACAAGAAACTGCATGTGATTCAACTACATTTATAACTGGGAAACAAACGCTAGCTCGCCTTATGAGAAACACACTCTGCTTTTGAGAAAAGAGCACTCTTTTACTCTACTGTGTTTCCTATAGGGCCAAAACAGTGAGCTTGCTCAGAACAAAAGAACTGTGCTTCCTGCACACCCTGGCCATATCTAGTTCAACTCTGCGTAGAAACCTGACAAGAACAGTAGCTCTTCTTCTGTCCAATACTCTGTACTTGCAAAGAACAGACGCGAGTGCTATTTGCGCTGTGTATGGCAAAGGGAGTGAAATAGTGACTCTTCTTACCAGAAAACAACTCTTGCTCGTAGGACCAGAAACTGCATGGGATTCAACTCCGTTTCTGACTGGGTAATAAACACTAGCTAGCCTTACAAGAAACACACTGTGCTTTTGAGAAAAGGGCACTTTTCTACTCTACTGTGTTTACTATGGGGTCCGAAAATTGAGATTGCTCAGAACAAAAGAACTGTGCTTCACACGCACGGGCCATATCTAGTTCAACTCTGCTTAGGAAACTGACAAGAACAGTAGCTCCTCTTCTGTCCAATACACTGTACTTGCTGGGAACAGACGCCAGTGCTATTTGCACTGTGTATGGCAATGTTAGCACAATAGTGACTCTTCTTACCAGAAAACAACTCTTACTCGTAGGACCAGAAACTGCATGTGATTCAACTCCATTGTGGACTGGGAAACAAACGCTAGCTCGCCTTATAAGAAACATACTCTGCTTTTGAGAAAAGAGCACTCTTCTATTCTACTGTGTTTCCTATGGGGTCCGAACAGTGAGCTTGCTCAGAACCAAAGAACTGTGCTTCCTACACACACGGGCCATATCTAGTTCAACTCTGCTTAGGAAACTGACAATAACAGTAGATCATCTTCAGTCCAATACACTGTACATGCTGGGAACAGATGCCAGTGCTATTTGCCCTGTGTATGACAACGGGAGCGCAATAGTGACTCTTCTTATCAGAAAACAACTCTTGCTCGTAGGACCAGAAACTGCATGTGATTCAACTCCATTTAGGACTGGGAAAAAAAGCTAGCTCGCCTTACAAGAAACACACTCTGCTTTTGAGAAAAGAGCACTCTTCTACTCTACCGTGTTTCCTATAGGGCCAAAACAGTGAGCTTGCTCAGAACAAAAGAACTGTGCTTCCTACACACACGGGCTATATCTAGTTCAACTCTGCTTAGGAAACTGACAAGAACAGTAGCTCCTCTTCAGTCCAATACACTGTACTTGCTGGGAACAGACGTGAGTGCTATTTGCACTGTTTATGGCAAAGGGAGCACAATAGTGACTTTCCTTACCAGAAAACATCCCTTGCTCGTAGGACCATAAACTGCATGTGATTCAACTCCATTTTGGACTGGCAAACAAACGCTAGATCGCCTTACAAGAAACACACTCTGCTTTTGAGAAAAGAGCACTCTTCTATTCTACTGTGTTTCCTATGGTGTCTGAACAGTGAGCTTGCTCAGAACAAAAGAACTGTGCTTCCTACACACACAGGCCATATCTAGTTCAACTCTCCTTAGGAAACTGACAAGAACAGTAGCTCCTCTTCTGTCCAATACACTGTACTTGCAAAGAACAGTAGCGAGTGTTGTTTGCACTGTATATGGCAATAGGAGCGCAACAGTGACTCTACTTACCAGAAAACAACTCTTGCTCATAAGACAAGAAACTGCATGTAATTCAACTCCATTTAAGACTGGGAAACAAACGCTAGCTCGCCTTACAAGAAACACACTCTGCTTTTGAGAAAAGAGCACTCTTCTATTCTACTGTGTTTCCTATGGTGTCCGAACAGTGTGCTTGCTCAGAACAAAAGAACTGTGCTTCCTACACAAACGGGCCATATCTACTTCAACTCTGCTTAAGAAACAGACAAGAACAGTAGCTCCTCATCAGTCCAATACACTGTACATGCTTGGTAGAGACGCCAGTGCTATTTGCCCTGTGTATGACAATGGGAGGGCAATAGTGACTCTTCTTACCAGAAAACAACTCTTACTCGTAGGACCAGAAAATGCATGTGATTCAACTCCATTTAGGACTTGGAAACAAACACTAGCTCGCTTACAAGAAAAACACTCTGCTTTTGAGTAAAGAACACTCTTCTATTCTACTGTGTTTCCTATGGGGTCCGAACAGTGAGCTTGCTCAGAACAAAGAACTGTGCTTACTACACACACGGGCCATATCTAGTGCAACTCTGCTTAGGAAACTGACAAGAGCAGTAGCTCCTCTTCAGTCCAATACACTGTACTTGCTGGGAACAGACACAAGTGCTATTTGCACTGTGTATGGCAAAGGGAGCACAATAGTGACTTTCCTTTCCAGAAAACAACTCTTGCTCATAGGACCAGAAACTGCATGTGATTCAACTCCATTTAGGACAGGGAAGCAAACGCAAGCTCGCCTTACAAGAAACACACTCTGCTTTTGAGAAAAGAGCACTCTTCTACTCTAATGTGTTTCCTATAGGCCAGAAGAGTGAGCTAGCTCAGAACAAAAGAACTGTGCTTCCTACACACACGGGCCATATCTAGTTCAACTCTGCTTAGGAAACTGACAAGAACAGTAGATCCTCTTCAGTCCTATACACTTTACATGCTGGGAACAGACGCGAGTGCTATTTGCCCTGTGTATGACAATGGGAGCGCAATAGTGACTCTACTTACCATAAAACAACTCTTGCTTGTAGGACCAGAAACTGCATGTGATTGAACTCCATTTAGGACTGGGAAACAAACGCTAGCTCGCCTTACAAGAAACACATTCTGCTTTTGAGAAAAGAGCACTCTTCTGCTCTACTGTGTTTCCTGTAGGGCCAGAAGAGTGAGGTTGCTCAGAACAAAAGAAGTGTACTTCTAACACACACGGGCCATATCTAGTTCAACTCTGCTTAGGAAACTGACAAGAACAGTAGCTCCTTTTCAGTCCAATACACTGTACTTGCTGGGAACAGACGCAAGTGCTATTTGCACTGTGTATGGCAAAAGAGGCACAATAGTGACTTTCCTTGCCAGAAAACAACTCTTGCCTGTAGGACCAGAAACTGCATGTGATTCAACTCCATTTAGGACTGGGAAACAAACGCTAGTTCGCCTTACAACAAACACACTCTGGTTTTGAGAAAAGAGCACTCTTCTACAATATTGTGTTTCCTATAGGGCCAGAACAGTGAGCTTGCTCAGAACAAAAGAACTTTGCTTCCTACACACACGGGCCATACCTAGTTCAACTCTGCTTAAGGAACTGAAAAGAACAGTAGCTCCTCTTCAGTCTACACACTGTACTTGCTGGGAACAGACGCGAGTGCTATTTGAACTGTGTATGGCAAAGGGAGCACAATAGTGACTTTCCTTTCCAGAAAACATCTCTTGCTCTTATGACCAGAAACTGCATGTGATTCAACTCCATTTAGGACTGGGAAACAAACGCTAGCTGGCCTTACAAGAAACACACCCTGCTTTTGAGAAAAGAGCACTCTTCTACTCTACTGTGTTTCCTATAGGCCAGAAGAGTGAGCTTGCTCAGAACCAAAGAACTGTGCTTCCTACACAAACGGGCCATATCTAGTTCAACTCTGCTTAGGAAACTGACAAGAACAGTAGCTCCTCTTCAGTCCAATACACTGTACTTGCTGGGAAGACACGAGTGCTATTTGCCCTGTGTATGGCAAAGGGAGCGCAATAATGACTCTTCTTACCCGAAAACAACTCTTGCTTGTAGGAACAGAAACTGCATGTGATTCAACTCCTTTTGGGACTTGGAAACAAACGCTAGCTCGCCTTAGAAAAAACACACTCCGCTTTTGAGAAAAGAGCACTCTTCTACTTTACTGTGTTTCCTATAGAGCCAGAACAGTGAGCTTGCTCAGAGCAAAAGAACTGTGCTGCCTACACACACAGGCCATATCTAGTTCAACTCTGCTTAGGAAACTGAGAAGAACAGTAGATCCTCTTCAGTCCAATACACTGTACTTGCTGGGAAAAGACGCGAGTGCTATTTGAACTGTGTATGGCAAAGGGAGCGCAGTAGTGACTTTCCTTACCAGAAAACATCCCTTGCTCGTAGGACCAAAAACTGCATGTGATTCAACTCCATTTAGGACTGGGAAACAAACGCTAGCTCATCTTACAAGAAACAAACTCTGCTTTTGAGAAAAGAGCACTCTTCTACTCTACTGTGTTTCCTATAGGGCCAGAACAGTGAGCTTGCTCAGACCAAAAAACTGTGCTTCCTACACACACAGGCCATATCTAGTTCAACTCTGCTTAGGAAACTGACAAGAACAGTAGATCCTCTTCAGTCCAATACACTGTACATACTGGGAACAGACTCCAGTGGTATTTGCCCAGTGTATGACAATGGGAGCGCAATAGTGACTCTTCTTACCAGAAAACAACTCTTGCTCGTAGGACCAGAAACTGCATGTGATTCAACTCCATTTAGGACTGGGAAGCAAACGCTAGCTCGCCTTAGAAGAAACACATTCTGCTTTTGAGAAAAGAGCACTCGTCTACTCTACTGTGTATCCTATAGGGCCAGAAGAGTGAGGTTGCTCAGAACAAAAGAAGTGTACTTCTAACACACACGGGCCATATCTAGTTCAACTGTGCTTAGGAAACTGACAAGAACAGTAGATCCTCTTCAGTCCAATACACTGTACATCCTGGGAACAGACGCGAGTCCTATTTGCCCTGTGTATGGCAATGGGTGCACAATAGTGACTCTTCTTACTAGAAAACAAATCTTGCTTGTTGCACCAGATAAATGCATGTGATTCAACTACATTTAGGACTGGGAAACAAACGTTAGCTCGCCTTACAAGAAACACACTCTGCTTTTGAGAAAAGAGCACTCTTCTACTCTATTGTGTTTCCTATAGGGCCAAAACAGTGAGCTTGCTCAGAACAAAAGAACTGTGCTTCCTACACACACGGGCCATATCTAGTTCAACTCTGCTTAGGAAACTGACAAGAAAAATAGATCCTCTTCAGTCCAATACACTGTACATGCTGGGAAAATACGCCAGTGCTATTTGCCCTGTGTATGTCAAAGGGAGCGCAATAGTGACTCTTCTTACCAGAAAACAACTCTTGCTCCTAGGACCAGAAACTGAATGTGATTTAACTCCATTTAGGACTGGGAAACAAACGCAAGCTCGCCTTACAAGAAACACACTCTGCTTTTGAGAAAAGAGCACTCTTCTACTCTATTGTGTTTCCTATAGGGCCAAAACAGTGAGCTTGCTCAGAACAAAAGAACTGTGCTTCCTACACACACGGGCCATATCTAGTTCACCTCTGCTTAGGAAACTGACAAGAACAATAGATCCTCTTTATTCCAATACACTGTACATGCTGGGAAAAGACCCCAGTGCTATTTGCCCTGTGTATGTCAATGGGAGTGCAATAGTGACTCTTCTTACCAGAAAACAACTCTTGCTCCTAGGATCAGAAACTGCATGTGATTCAATTCCATTTAGGACTGGGAAACAAATGCTAGCTCGCCTTACAAGAAACACACTCTGCTTTTGAGAAAAGAGCACTCTTCTACTCTACTGTGTTTCCTATTGGGTCCGAACAGTGAGCTTACTCAGAAGAAAAGAACTGTGCTTCCTCCAAACACGGGCCATATCTAGTTCAACTCTGCTTAGGAAACGGACAAGAACAGTAGCTCCTCTTCTGTCCAATACACTGTACTTGCAAAGAACTGTAGCGAGTGTTGTTTGCACTGTGTATGGCAATAGGAGCGCAATAGTGACTCTTCTTACCAGAAAACAACTCTTGCTCATAGCAACAGAAACTGCATGTGATTCAACTCCATTTAGGACTAGGAAACAAATGCTAGCTCGCCTTAGAAGAAACACTCTGCTTTTGAGAAAAGACCACTCTTCTACTCCACTGTGTTTTCTATAGGGCCAAAACAGTGAGCTTGCTCAGAACAAAAGAACTGTGCTTCCTACACCCACGGGCCATATCTAGTTCAACTCTGCTTAGGAAACTGACAAGAACAGTAGCTCCTCTTCAGTCCAATACACTGTACTTGCTGGGAACAGACGCAAGGGCTATTTGCACTGTGTATGTCAAAAGGAGCACAATAGTGACTTTCCTTGCCAGAAAACAACTCTTGCTCGTAGGACCAGAAACTGCATGTGATTCAACTCCATTTAGGATTGGGAAACAAACGCTAGTTCGCCTTACAACAAACACACTCTGGTTTTGAGAAAAGAGCAATCTTCTACTTTACTGTGTTTCCTATAGGGCCAGAACAGTGAGCTTGCTCAGAACAAAAGAACTGTGCTTCCTAAACAAACGGGCCATATCTAGTTCAACTCTGCTTAGGAAACTGACAAGAACAGTAGCTCCTCTTCAGTCCAATACACTGTACTTGCAGGTAGAACACGCGAGTCCTATTTGCACTGTGTATGGCAATGGGAGCACAATAGTAACTCTTCTTCCCAGAAAACAACTCTTGCTCGTAGGAACAGAAACTGCATGAGATTCAACTCCGATTCTGACTGGTAAACAAACACTAGCCAGCCTTACAAGAAACACACTCTGCTTCTGAGAAAAGAGCACTCTTCTACTCTACTGTGTTTCCTATGGAGTCCGAACAGTGAGCTTGCTCAGAACAAAAGAACTGTGCTTCCTACTCACACGGGCCATATCTAGTTCAAATCTGCTTAGGATACTGACAAGAACAGTAGATCCTCTTCAGTCCAATACACTGTACATGCTGGTAACAGACGCCAGTGCTTTTTGCCCAGTGTATGACAATGGGAGCACAATAGTGACTCTTCTTACCAGAAAACAACTCTTGCTCGTAGGACCAGAAACTGCATGAGATTCAACGCCATTTAGGACTGGGAAACAAACGCTAGCTCGCCTTACAAGAAACACACTCTGCTTTTGAGAAAAGAGCACTCTTCTATTCTACTGTGTTTCCTATGGGGTCTGAACAGTGAGCTTGCTCAGAACAAAAGGAGTGTGATTCCTACATACACGGGGCATATCTAGTTTAACTCTGCATAGGAAACTGAGATTAACATTAGCTCCTCTTCAGTCCAATACACTGTCCTTGCTGGGAAAAGACACGAGGGCTATTTGAACTGTGTATGGCAAAGGGACCGCAATAGTGACTTTCCTTACCAGAAAACATCCCGTGCTCGTAGGACCAAAAACTACACGTGATTTAACTCCATTTAGGACTGGGAAAGAAACGCTAGCTCACCTTACAAGAAACACACTCTGCTTTTGAGAAAAGAGCACTCTTCTACTCTACTGTGTTTACTATGGGGTCCGAAAAGTGAGCTTGCTCAGAAAAAAAGAACTGTGCTTCACACACACGGGACATAACTACTTCAACTCTGCTTAAGAAACTGAAAAGAACAGTAGCTCCTCTTTTGTCTAATACACTGTACTTGCTGGGAACAGACGCGAGTGCTATTTGCCCTGTGTATGTCAATGGGAGCGCAATAGTGACTCTTCTTACCAGAAAACAATTCTTGCTCGTAGGACCAGAAACTGCATGTGATTCAACTCCATTTAGGACTGGGAAACAAACGCTAGCTCACCTTACAAGAAACACACTCTGCTTTTGAGAAAAGAGCACTCTTCTACTCTACTGTGTTTCCTATAGGCCCAGAACAGTGAGCTTGCTCAGAACAAAAGAACTTTGCTTCCTACACACACGGGCTATATCTAGTTCAACTCTGCTTAGGAAACTGACAAGAACAGTAGCTCCTCTTCAGTCCAATACACTGTACTTCCTGGGAACAGACGTGAGTGCTATTTGCACTGTTTATGGCAAAGGGAGCACAATAGTGACTTTCCTTACCAGAAAACATCCCGTCTCGCAGGACCAGAAACTGCATGTGATTCAACTCCATTTAGGACTGGGAAACAAACGCTAGCTCGCCTTACACGAAACACATTCTGCTTTGGAGAAAAGAGCACTCTTCTACTCTACTGGGTTTCCTATAGGGCCAGAACAGTGAGCTTGCTCAGAACAAAAGTACTGTGCTTCCTACACAAACAGGCCATATCTAGTTCAACTCTGCTTAGGAAACTGACAAGAACAGTAGCTCCTCTTCAGTCCAATACACTGTACTTGCAGGTCGCATACACGAGTCCTATTTGCAGTGTGTATGGCAATGGGAGCAGAAGAGTGACTCCTTTTACCAGAAAACAACTCTTGCTCGTAGGACCAGAAACGGCATGAGATTCAAATCTGTTTCTGACAGGGAAACAAACACTAGCTAGCCTTACAAGAAACACACTGTGCTTTTGAGAAAATAGCACTCTTCTACTCTACTGTGTTTCCTATGGGGTCCGAACAGTGAGCTTGCTCAGAACAAAAGAACTGTGCTTCCTACACACACGGGCCATATCTAGTTGAACGCTGCTTAGGAAACTGACGAGAGCAGTAGATCATCTTCAGTCCAATACACTGTACTTGCTGGGAACAGACGTGAGTGCTATTTGCACTGTTTATGGCAAAGGGAGCACAATAGTGACTTTCCTTTCCAGAAAACAACTCTTGCTCGTAGGACTAGAAACTGCATGTGATTCAACTCCATTTAGGACTGGGAAACAAACACAAGCTCTCCTTACAAAAAAGACACTCTGCTTTTGAGAAAAGAGCACTCTTCTACTCTACTGTGTTTCCTATAGTGCCAGAACAGTGAGCTTGCTCAGAACAAAAGAAGTGTACTTCCTGCACACACGGGCCATATCTAGTTCAACTTTGCTTAGGAAACTGACAGGAACAGTAGATCCTCTTCAGTCCAATACACTGTACATCCTGGGAACAGACGCGAGTGCTATTTGCCCTGTGTATGACAAGGGAGTGCAATAGTGACTCTTCTTACTAGAAAACAACTCTTGCTCGTAGGGCCAGAAACTGCATGTGATTCAACTCCATTTAGGACTGGGAAACAAAAGCTAGCTCGCCTTACAAGAAACACACTCTGCTTTTGAGAAAAAAGCACTCTTCTACTCTACTTTGTTTCCTATAGAGCCAAAACAGTGAGTTTGCTCAGAACAAAAGAACTGTGCTTCCTACTCCCACGGGCCATATCTAGTTCAACTCTGCTTAGGAAACTGACATGAACAGTAGATCCTCTTCAGTCCAATACACTGTACTTGCTGGGAACAGATGCGAGTGCTATTTGCCCTGTGTATAGCAAAGGGAGCACAATAGTGACTCTTCTTAGCAGAAAACAACTCTTGCTCGTAGGACCAGAAACTGCATGGGATTCAACTCCATTTAGGACTGGGAAACAAACACTAGCTCGCCTTACAAGAAACACACTCTGCTTTTGAGAAAAGAGCACTCTTCTACTCTACTGTGTTTCCTATGGGGTCCGAACAGTGAGCTTGCTCAGAACAAATGAACTGTGCTTCCTCCACACAAAGGCCATATCTAGTTAAACTCTGCTTAGGAAACTGACAAGAACAGTAGCTCCTCTTCTGTCCAATACACTGTACTTGCAAAGAAGAGTAGCGAGTGTTGTTTGTACTGTGTATGGCAATAGGAGCACAATAGTGACTCTTCTTACCAGAAAACAAATCTTGCTCATAGGACAAGAAACTGCATGTAATTCAACTCCATTTAGGACTGGGAAACAAACGCTAGCTCACCTTACAAGAAACACACTCTGCTTTGAGAAAAGAGCACTCTTCTACTCTTGTGTGTTTCCTATAGGACCAAAACAGTGAGCTTGCTCAGAACAAAAGAATTGTGCTTACTACACACACGGGCCATATCTCATTCAACTCTGCTTAGGAAACTGCCAAGAACAGTAGATCATCTTCAGTGCAATAAACTGTACATGCTGGGAACAGACGCGAGTCCTATTTGCACTGTGTATGGCAATGGGAGAGAAATAGTGACTCCTCTTACCAGAAAACAACTCTTGCTCGTAGGACCAGACACTCATGAGATTCAAATCGGTTTCTGACTGGGAAACAAACACTAGCTAGCCTTACAAGAAACACACTCTGCTTTTGAGAAAAGAGCACTCTTCTATTCTACTGTGTTTCCTATGTGGTCCGAACAGTGAGCTTTCTCAGAACAAAAGAACTGTGCTTCCTACAGGCACGGGCCATATCTAGTTCAACTCTGCTTAGGTAATTGTCAAGAACAGTAGATCCTCTTCAGTGCAATACCCTGTACATGCTGGGACAGACGCGAGTGCTTTTTACCCTGTGTATGGTAATGGGAGCTCAATAGTGACTCTTCTTACCAGAAAACAACTCTTTCTTGTAGGACCAGAAACTGCATGTGATTCAACTCCATTTAGGACTTGGAAACAAACACTAGTTCGCCTTAGAAGAAACACACTCCGCTTTGGAGAAAAGAGCACACTTCTACTCTACTGTGTTTCCTATAGGGCCAGAACAGTGAGCTTGCTCAGAACAAAATAACTGTGCTTCCTACACACACGGGCCATATCTAGTTCAACTCTGCTTAGGAAACTGACAAGAACAGTAGCTCCTCTTCAGTCCAATACACTGTACTTGCTGGGAACAGACGCGAGTGCTATTTGCACTGTGTATGGCAAAGGGAGCACAATAGTGACTTTCCTTTCCAGAAAACAACTCTTGCTCGTAGGACTAGAAACTGCATGTCATTCAACTCCATTTAGGACTGGGAAACAAACGCAAGCTCGCCTTACAAAAAACACACTCGGCTTTTGAGAAAAGAGCACTCTTCTACTCTACTGTGTTTCCTATAGGCCAGAAGAGTGAGCTAGCTCAGAACAAAAGAACTGTGCTTCCTACACACACGGGCCATATCTAGTTCAACTCTGCTTAGGAAACTGACAAGAACAGTAGATCCTCTTCAGTCCAATACACTTTACATGCTGGGAACAGACGCCAGTGCTATTTGCCCTGTGTATGAAAATGGGAGCGCAATAGTGACTCTTCTTACCATAAAACAAGTCTAGCTCATAGGACCAGAAACTGCATGTGATTGAACTCAATTTAGGACTGCGAAACAAACACTAACTCGCCTTACAAGAAACACATTCTGCTTTTGAGAAAAGAGCACTCTTCTACTCTCCTGTGTTTCCTATAGGGCCAGAAGAGTGAGCTTGCTCAGAACAAAAGAAGTGTACTTCCTGCACACACGGGCCATATCTAGTTCAACTTTGCTTAGGTAACTGACAAGAGCAGTAGATCCTCTTCAGTCCAATACACTGTATATCCTGGGAACAGATGCGAGTGCTATTGGCCCTGTGTATGACAAAGGGAGCGCAATAGTGACTCTTCTTACCAGAAAACAACTCTTGCTCGTAGGACCAGAAACTGCATGGGATTCAACTCCATTTAGGACTGGGAAACAAAGGCTAGCTCGCCTTACAAGAAACACACTCTGCTTTTGAGAAAAGAGCACTCTTCTACTCTACTGTGTTTCCTATGGGGTCCGAACAGTGAGCTTGCTCAGAACAAAAGAACTGTGCTTCCTACACACATGGGCCATATCTAGTTCAACTCTGCTTAGGAAACTGACAAGAACAGTAGATCCTCTTAAGTCCAATACACTGTACTTGCTGGGATCAGACGCGAGTGCTCTTTGCACTGTGCATGGCAATGGGAGCACAATAGTGACTTTCCTTACCAGAAAACAACTGTGGCTCGTGGGACCAACAACTGCATGTGATTCAACTCCATTTAGGACTGGAAAACAAATGCTAGCTCACCTTACAAGAAACACACTCTGCTTTTGAGAAAAGAGCACTCTTCTACTCTAATGTGTTTCCTATGGGTTCCGAACAGTGAGCTTGCTCAGAAAAAAATAACTGTGCTTCCTACACACACGGGCCATATTAGTTCAACTCTGCTTAGGAAACTCTCAAGAACAGTAGCTCCTCTTCATTCCAATACACTGTACTTGCTGGGAACAGACGGGAGTACTATTTGCACTGTGTATGGCAATGGGAACACAATAGTGACTCTTCTTACCAGAAAACAACTCTTGCTCATAGGACGAAATACTGCATGGGATTCAACTACATTTAGGACTGGGAAACAAATGCTAACTCGCCTTAAAAGAAACACACTCTGCTTTTGAGAAAAGAGCACTCTTCTACTCTACTGTGTTTCCTATAGGGCCAGAACAGTGAGCTTGCTCAAAACAAAAGAACTGTGCTTCCTACACACACGGGCCATATCTAGATCAATTCTGCTTAGGAAACTGACAAGAACAGTAGATCCTCTTAAGTCCATTACACTGTACATGCTGGGAACAGATGCCAGTGCTATATGCCCTGTATATGACAATGGGAGCGCACTAGTGACTCTTCTTACCAGAAAACAACTCTTGCTCGTAGCACCAGAAACTGCATGTGATTCAACTCCATTTAGGACTGAGAAACAAACGCTAGCTCGCCTTACAAGAAACACACTCTGCTTTTGAGAAAAGGGCACTCTTCTACTCTACTGTATTTCTTCGGGGTCCGAACAGTGAGCTTTTTCAGAAGAAAAGAACTGTGCTTCCTACACACACGGCCATAGCTAGTTCAATTCTGCTTAAGAAACTGACAAGAACAGTAGATCCTCTTCCGTCCAATACACTGTACATGCTGGGAACAGACACCAGTGCTATTTGCCCTGTGTATGACAATGGGAGCACAATAGTGACTCTTGATACCAGAAAACAACTCTTGCTCGTAGGACCAGAAACTGCATGAGATTCAACTCCATTTAGGACTGGGAAACAAACGTTAGCTCGTCTTACAAAAAACACACTCTGCTTTGATAAAAGAGCACTCTTCTACTCTAATGTGTTTCCTATATGGCCAGAACAGTGAGCTTGCTCAGAACAAAAGAACTGTGCTTCCTACAAACACGGCCATACCTAATTCAACTCTGCTTAGGAAACTGACAAGAACAGTAGATCCTCTTCAGTCCAATACACTGTACATGCTGCGAACAGACGCCAATGCTATTTGCCCTGTGTATGACAATGGGAGCGCAATAGTGACTCTTCTTACCAGAAAACAACTCTTCCTCGTAGGACCAGAAAATGCATGTGATTCAACTCCATTTAGGACGGGAAACCAAACGCTAGCTCGCCTTACAAGAAACACACTCTGCTTTTGAGAAAAGAGCACTCTTCTACTCTACTGTGTTTCCTATGGGGTCCGAACAGTCAGCTTGCTCAGAACAAAAGAACTGTGCTTCCTACACACATTGGTTATATATAGTTCAACTCTGCTTAGGAAACTGACAAGAACAGTAGCTATTCTTCAGTCCAATACACTGTAATTGCTGGGAACAGACACGAGTGGTATTTGCACTACATATGGCAATGGGAGCACAATAGTGTCTTTCCTTGCCAGAAAACAACTCTTGCTCGTAGGACTATAAACTGCATGTGATTCAACTCCATTTAGGACTGGGAAACAAACGCTAGCTCGCCTTACAAGAAACACACTCTGCTTTTGAGAAAAGAGCAGTATTCTAGTCTAATGTGTTTCCTATAGTGCCAGAACAGTGAGCTTGCTCAGAACAAAAGTACTGTGCTTCCTACACACACGGGCCATATCTAGTTGATCTCTGCTTAGGAAACAGACAAGAGCAGTAGCTCCTCATCAGTCCAATACACTGTACTTGCTGGGAACTGACGCGAGTGTTATTTGCACGGTGTATGTGAATGGGAGCGCAATAGTGACTTTCCTTACCAGAAAACAACTCTTGCTCATAGGACCAGAAATTGCATGTGATTCAACTCCACTTAGGACTGGGAAAAAAACGCTACCTCGCCTTACAAGAAACAGACTCTGCTTTTGAGAAAAGAGCACTCTTCTACTCTAATGTGTTTCCTATATGGCCAGAACAGTGAGCTTGCTCAGAACAAAAGAACTGTGCTTCCTACACACACGGCCATATCTAATTCAATTCTGCTTAGGAAACTGACAAGAACAGTAGATCCTCTTTCGTCCAATACACTGTACATGCTGGGAACAGATGCCAGTGCTTTTTGCCCTGTGTATGGCAATGGGAGCACAATAGTGACTCTTCTTACCAGAAAACAACTCTTGCTCATAGGACCAGAAACTGCATGTGATTCAACTCCTTTTAGGACTGGGAAACAAACGCTAGCTCGCCTTACAAGAAACACACTCTGCTTTTGAGAAAAGGGCACTCTTCTACTCTACTGTGATTCCTATGGGGACCGAAAAGTGACCTTGCTCAGAACAAAAGAACTGTGCTTCCTACACACGGCCATATCTAGTTCATTTCTGCTTAGGAAACTGACAAGAAGAGTAAATCCTCTTCAGTCTAATACACTGTACATGCTGGGAACAAACTCCAGTGCTATTTGCCCTGTGAATGACAATCAGAGCGCAATAGTGACTCTTCTTACCAGAAAACAACTTTTGCTCATAGGACCAGAAACTGCATGTGATTCAACTCCATTTAGGACTGGAAAACAAACGCTAGCTGGCCTTACAATAAACACACTCTGCTTTTGAGAAAAGAATACTCTTCTAATGTAATGTGTTTCCTCTAGGGCCAGAAGAGTGAGCTTGCTCAGTACAAAAGAACTCTGCTTCCTACACACACGGGCTATATCTAGTACAACTCTGCTTAGGAAACTGACAAGAACAGTAGATCCTCTTCAGTGCAATACACTGTACTTGCTTAGAACAGATGCGAGTGCTATTTGCAGGGTGTATGGGAATGGGAGCGAAATAGTGACTTTCCTTACCAGAAAACAACTCTTGCTCATGGGACCAAAAACTGCATGTGATTCAACTCCACTTAGGACTGGGAAACAAACGCTAGCTCGCCTTACAAGAAACACACTCTGCTTTTGAGAAAAGAGCACTCTTCTACTCTAATGTGTTTCCCATATGGCCAGAACAGTGATCTTGCTCAGAACAAAGGAACTGTGCTTCTTACACACACGGGCCATATCTAGTTCAACTCTGCTTAGGAAACTGACAAGAACAGTAGATCCTCTTCAGTGCAATACACTGTACATGCCGGAACAGACGCCAGTGCTATTTCCCCTGTGTATGACAATGGGAGCGCAATAGTGACTCTTCTTACCAGAAAACAACTCATCTTCGTAGGACCAGAAACTGCATGTGATTCAACTCCATTTAGGACTGGGAAACAAACGCTAGCTCGCCTTACAAGAAACAGACTCTGCTTTTGAGAAAAGAGCACTCTTCTACTCTACTTTGTTTCCTATGGGGTCCGAACAGTGAGCTTGCTCAGAACAAAAGAACTGTGCTTCCTACAAAAACGGGCCATATCTAGTTCAACTCTGCTTAGGAAACTGACAAGAATAGTAGCTTTTCTTCAGTCCAATACACTGTAATTGCTGGGAACAGACGCGAGTGCTATTTGCACTGTGTATGGCAATGGGAGCATAATAGTGACTCTTCTTACCAGAAAACAACTCTTGTTCGTAGGACCAGAAACTGCCTGTGATTCAACTCCATTTAGGACTGGGAAACAAATGCTAGCTCGCCTTACAAGAAACACACTCTGCTTTTGAGAAAAAGGCACTCTTCTACTCTACTGTGGTTCCTATGGGGTCCGTACAGTGAGCTTGCTCAGAACAAAAGAACTGGGCTTCCTACATACATGGTCCATATCTAGTTCAACTCTGCTTAGGAAACTGAAAAGAAGAGTAGCTCTTCTTCAGTCCAATACACTGTACTTGCTGGGAACAGACGCGAGTGCTATTTGCACTGTGTATGGGAATGGGAGCGCAATAGTGACTTTCCTTACCAGAAAACAACTCTTGCTCATGGGACCAAAAACTGCATGTGATTCAACTCCATTTAGGACTGGGAAACAAATGCCAGCTCGTTTTACAAGAAACACACTCTGCTTTTGAGAAAAGAGCACTCGTCTACTCTACTGTGTTTCCTATAGGGCCAAAATAGTGAGCTTACTCAGAACAAAAGAACTGTGCTTCCTACACACATGGCCATATCTAGTACAATTCTGCTTCGGGAACTGACAAGAACAGTAGATCCTCTTCAGTCCAATACACTGTACATGCTAGGAACAAACTCCAGTGCTATTTGCCCTGTGAATGACAATCAGAGCGCAATAGTGACTCTTCTTACCAGAAAACAACTTTTGCTCGTAGGACAAGAAACTGCATGTGATTCAACTCCATTTAGGACTGGAAAACAAACGCTAGCTGGCCTTACAAGAAACACACTCTGCTTTTGAGAAAAGAGAACTCTTCTACGCTAATGTGTTTCCTACAGGGCCAGAAAAGTGAGCTTGCGCAGAACAAAAGAACTGTGCTTCCTATACACACGGGCCATATCTAGTTCAACTCTGCTTAGGAAACTGACAAGAACAGTAGCTCCTCTTCAGTGCAACACACTTTATTTGCTGGGAACAGACGCGAGTGCTATTTGCCCTGTGAATGGCAATGGGAGCACAATGGTGACTCTTCTTACCAGAAAACAACTCTTGCTCATAGCACGAAAAACTGCATGGTATTCAACTACATTTAGGACTTGGAAAAAAACGCTAGCGCGCTTTAGAAGAAACACACTCTGCTTTTGAGAAAAGAGCAATCTTCTACTCTACTGTGTTTCCTATAGGGCCAGAACAGTGAGCTTGCTCAGAACAAATGAAATGTGCTTCCTACACACATGGGCCACATCTAGATCAATTCTGCTTAGGAAACTGACAAAAACAGTACATCCTCTTAAGTCTAATACACTGTACATGCTGGGAACAGATGCCAGTGCTATTTGGCCTGTGTATGACAATGGCAGCACAATAGTGACTCTTCTTACCAGAAAACAACTCTTGCTCGTAGGACTAGAAACTGCATGTGATTCAACTCCATTTAGGAGTGGGAAACATACGCTAGCTTGCCTTACAAGAAACACACTATGCTTTTGAGAAAAGAGCACTCTTCTACTCTACTGTGTTTCCTATATGGCCAAAACAGTGAGCTTGCTCAGAACAAAAGAACTGTGCTTCCTACACACACAGCCATATCTATTTCAATTCTGCTTAGGAAACTGACATGAACAGTAGATCCTCTTCAGTCCAATACACTGTACATGATGGGAACAAACTGCAGTGCTATTTGCCCTGTGAATGACAATCGGAGCGCAATAGTGACACTTCTAACCAGAAAACAACTCTTGCTCGTAGGACCAGAAACTGCATGTGATTCAACTCCATTTAGGACTGGGAAACAAACGCTAGCTCGCCTTACAAGAAACACACTCTGCTTTTGAGAAAAGAGCAGTATTCTACTCTAATATGTTTCCTATGGGGTTCGAACAGTGAGCTTGCTCAGAACAAAAGAACTGTGCTTCCTACACACACGGGCCTAGTCTAGATCAACTCTGCTTAGGAAACTGACAAGAACAGTAGCTCCTCTTCATTCCAATACACTGTACTTGCTGGGAACAGACGCGAGTGGTATTTGTACTGTGTATGGCAATGGGAGCGCAATAGTGACCCTTCTTACGAAAAAACAACTCTTGCTCATAGGACCAGAAACTGCATGTGATTCAACTCCATTTAGGACTTGGAAACAAACGCTAGCTGGCCTTACAAGAAACACACTCTGCTTTTGAGAAAAGAGCAGTATTCTACTATAATGTGTTTCCTATAGGGCCAGAACAGTGAGCTTGCTCAGAACAAAAGAACTGTGCTTCCTACACACACGGGCCATATCTAGTTCAACTCTGCTTAGGAAACTGACAAGAACAGTAGCTTCTCTTCAGTCCAATACACTGTACTTGCTGGGAACACACGCGAGTGCTAATTGCACTGTGTATGGCAATGGGAGCACAATAGTGACTCTTCTTAGCATAAAAAAACTCTTGCTCGTAGGAATAGAAACAGCATGTGATTCCACTCCATTTCTGACTGGGAAACAAACACTAGCTCGCCTTACAGTTTCCTAAGCAGAGTTGAACTAGATATGGCCCGGGTGTAGGAAGCACAGTACTTTTGTTCTGAGCAAGTTCTCTGTTTGGGCCCAATAGGAAACACAGTAGAGTAGAAGAGTGCTCTTTTCTCAAAAGCAGAGTGTGTTTCTTGTAAGGCGAGCTGGCGTTTGTTTCCCAGTCCGAAATTGAGTTGAATCACATGCAGTCTTGTCCTATGAGCAAGAGTTGTTTTGTGGTATGAAGAGTCACAATTGTGCTCCCATTGTCATACACAGTGCATATAGCACTCGCGTCTGTTCCCAGCAAGTACAGTGTATTGCACTGAAGAGGATCTACTGTTCTTGTCAGTTTCCTAAGCACAATTGAACTAGATATGGCCATGTGTGTAGGAAGCACAGTTCTTTTGTTCTGAGCAAGCTCACTGTTCTGGCCCTATAGGAAGCAGAGTAGAGTAAAAGAATGCTCTTTTCTCAAAAGCAGAGTGTGTTTCTTGTAAGGCGAGCTAGCATTTGTTTCCCATTCCTAAATGGAGTTGAATCACATGCAGTTTCTGGTCCTACGAGCAAGAGTTTTTTTCTGGTAAGAAGAGTCACTTTTGCGCTCCCATTGTCATACACAGGGCAAATAGCACTGGCGTCTGTTTCCAGCAAGTACAGTGTATTGGACTGAAGAGGAGCTAATGTTCTTGTCAGTTTCCTAAGCAGAGTAGAACTAGATATGGCCCCTTTGTGTAGGAGGCACAATTCTTTTGTTCTTAGCAAGCTCACTGTTCAGATCCCATAGGAAACACAGTAGATTAGAAGAGTGCTCTTTTCTCAAAATCAGAGTGTGTTTCTTGTAAGGCGAGGTAGTGTTTGTTTCCCAGTAAGAAATTGAGTTGAATCCCATGCAGTTTCTGGTCCTACGAGCAAGAGATATTTTCTGGTAAAAGAGTCACTATTGCACTCCCATTGCCATACACAGTGCAAATAGCACTCGCGTCTGTTCCCAGCAAGTACAGTGTATTGGAGTGAAGAGGAGCTACTGTTCTTGTCAGTTTCCTAAGCAGAGTTGAACTAGATATGGCCGTGTGTGTAGGAAGTACAGTTCTTTTGTTCTGAGCATGCTCACTGTTCAGACCCCATAGGAAACACAGTAGAGTAGAAGAGTGCTCTTTTCTCAAAAGCAGAGTGTGTTTCTTGTAAGGCGATCTAGCGTTTGTTTCCCAGTCATAAATGGAGTTGAATCACATGCAGTTTTTGGTCCTATGAGCAAGAGTTGTTTTCTGGTAAGGAAAGTCACTATTGTGCTCCCATTGCCACACACAGTACAAATAGGACTCGCGTCTGTTCCCACCAAGTACAGTGTATTGGACTGAAGAGGATCTACTGTTCTTGTCATTTTCCTAAGCAGAATTGAACTAGATATGGCCGTGTGTGTAGGAAGCACAGTTCTTTTGTTCTGAGCAAGCTCAGTCTTCTGGTGTTAAGGAAACACAGTAGAGTAGAAGAGTGCTCCTTCCTCAAAAGCAGAGTGTGTTTCTTGTAAGGCGAGCTAGCGTTTGTTTCCCAGTCATAAATGAAGTTGAATCACATGCAGTTTCTGGTCCTAAGAGGAAGAGTTGTTTTCTGGTAAGAAGAGTCACTATTGCGCTCCCATTGTCATACACAGGGCAAATAGCACTGGAGTCTGTTCCAAGCAAGTACAGTGAATTGGACTGAAGAGGAGCTACTGTTCTTGTCAGTCTCCTAAGCACAGTTAAACTAGATATGACCCATGTGTGTAGTAAGCACAGTTCTTTGGTTTTAAGCAAGCTCACTGTTCAGACCCCATAGGAAACCCAGTAGAGTAGAAGAGTGCTCTTTTCTCAAAAGCAGAGTGTGTTTGTTGTAAGGCGAGCTAGTGTTTGTTTCCCAGTCCTAAATGGAGTTGAATCACATGTAGTTTCTGGTCCTACGAGCAACAGTTGTTTTCTGGTAAGAAGAGTCACTATTGCGCTCCCATTGTCATACACAGGGCAAATAGCACTGGCGTCTGTTCCAGGCAAGTACAGTGTACTGAACTGAAGAGGATGTACTATTCTTGACAGTTTCCTAAGCAGAATTGATCTAGATATGGCCATGTGTGTAGGAAGCACAGTTCTTTTGTTCTGAGCAAGCTCACTGTTCGGACCCCATAGGAAACACAGTAGAGTAGAAGAGTGCTCTTTTCTCAAAAGCAGAGTGTGTTTCTTGTAAGGCGAGCTAGCTTTGGTTTCCCAGTCCTAAATGCAGTTGAATCACATGCAGTTTCCGGTCCTACGAGCAAGAGTTGTTTTCTGGTAAGAAGAGTTACTATTGCGCTCCAGTTATCATACACAGGGCAAATAGCCCTGGTGTCTGTTCCCAGCATGTACAGTGTATTGGACTGAAGAGGATCTACTGTTCTTGTCAGTTTCCTAAGCAGAGTTGAACTAGGTTTGACCGTGTGTGTAGGAAGCACAGTTCTTTTTTTCTGAGCAAGCTCATTGTTTTGGCCCTATAGGAAACACAGTAGAGTAGAATAGTGCTCTTTTCTCAAAAGCAGAGTGTGTTTCTTGTAAGGCGATCTAGCGTTTGTTTCCCAGTCCTAAATGGAGTTGAATCACATGTAGCTTTTGGTCCTACGAGCAAGAGTTGTTTTCTGGTAAGAAGAGTCACTATTGCGCTCCATATGACATACACAGGGCAAATAGCACTCGCATCTGTTCCCAGCATGTACAGTGTATTGGACTGAAAAGGAGCTACTGTTCTCGTCAGCTTCCTATGCAGAGTTTTACTAGATAATGCCTGTGTGTGAAGGATGCACAGTTTTTTGTTCTGAGCAAGCTCACTGTTCGGACCCCATAGGAAACACTTTAGAGTAGAAGAGGGCTCTTTTCTCAAAAGCAGAGTGTGTTTCTTGTAATGCGAGCTAGCGTTTGTTTCCCAGTCCTAAATGGAGTTGAATCACATGCAGTTTCTGGTCCTAGGAGCAAGAGTTGTTTTCTGATAAGAAGAGTCACTATTGCTCTCCGATTGTCATACACAGGGCAAATAGCACTCGCGTCTGTTCCCAGCAACTACAGTGTATTGGACTGAAGAGGATCTACTATTCTTGTCAGTTTCCTAAGCAGAATTGATCTAGATATGACCGTTTGTGTAGGAAGCACAGTTCTTTTGTTCTGAGCAAGCTCACTGTTCGGATCCAATAGGAAACACAGTAGAGTAGAAGAGTTCTCCTTTCTTAAAAGCAGAGTGTTTTTCTTGTAAGGTGAGCTAGTGATTGTTTCCCAGTCAGAAATAAAGTTGAATCCCATGCAGTTTCTGGTCCTACGAGCAAGACTTTTTTTCTGGTAAGAAGAGTCACTATTGCGCTCCCATTGCCATACACAGTGCAAATAGCGCTTGCGTCTGTTCCCAGCAAGTACAGTGTACTGGACTGAAGAGGAACTACTGTTCTTGTCAGTTTCCTAAGCAGAGTTGAACTAGATATGGGCCTTGTGTGTAGGAAGCACAGTTCTTTTGTTCTGCACAAGCTCACTGTTCGGACCTCATAGGAAACACTGAAGAGTAGAAGAGTGCTCTTTTCTGAAAATCAGAGTGTGTTTCTTGTAAGGCGAGCTAGTGTTTGTTTCCCAGTCTGAAATGGAGTTGAATCACATGCAGTTTCTGGTCCAACGAGCAAGAGTTGTTTTCTGGTAAGAAGAGTCACTATTGCACTCCCATTGCCATATACAGTGCAAATAGCACTCGCCTCTGTTCCCAGCAAATACAGTGTATTGCACTGAAGCGGAGCTACTGTTCTTGTCAGTTTCCTAAGCAGAGTGGAACTAGATATGGCCCGTGTGTGTAGGAAGCACAGTTCTTTTCTTTTGAGCAAGCTCACTGTTTGGACCCCAAAGGAAACACAGTAGAGTAGAAATGTGCTCTTTTCTCAAAAGCAGAGTGTGTTTCTTGTAAAGCGAGCTAGCATTTGTTTCCTAGTCCTAAATGGAGTTGAATCACATGCAGTTTGTGGTCCTACGAGCAAGAGTTGTTTTCTGGTAAGAAGAGTCACTATTGTGCTTCCATTGTCATACACAGGGCAAATAGCACTCGCGTCTGTTCCCAGCATGTGCAGTGTATTGGACTGAAGATGATCTACTGTCCTTGTCAGTTTCCTAAGCAGAATTGATCTAGATATGGCCCGTGTGTGTAGGAAGCACAGTTCTTTTGTTCTGAGCAAGCTCACTGTTCTGACCCCATAGGAAACACTTTAGAGTAGAAGAGGGCTCATTTCTCAAAAGCAGAGTGTGTTTCTTGTAAGGCGAGCTAGTGTTTGTTTCCCAGTCTGAAATGGAGTTGAATTCCATGCAGTTTTTGGTCCTACGAGCAAGAGTTGTTTTCTGGTAAGAAGAGTCACTATTGGGCTCCGATTGCCATATACAGTGCAAATAGCTCTCGCGTCTTTTCCCAGCAAGTACAGTGTATTGGACTGAATAGGAGCTACTGTTCTTGTCAGTTTCCTACACAGAGTTTGATCTAGATATGGCCCGTGTGTTTAGGAAGCACAGTTCTTTTGTTCTGAGCAAGCTCACTGTTTGGACCCCAAAGGAAACACAGTATAGTAGAAAAGTGATTTTTTCTCAAAAGCAGATTGTGTTTCTTGTAAGGTGAGCTAGTGTTTGTTTTGCAGTCCTAAATGGAGTTGAACCACATGCAGTTTCTGTTCCTACGAGCAAGAGTTGTTTTCTGGTAAGAAGAGTCACTATTGCTCTCCCATTGCCATATACAGTGCAAAGAGCACTGGCGTCTGTTCCCAGCAAGAACAGTGTATGGGACAGAAGAGGATCTACTGTCCTTGTCAGTTTCCTATGCAGAATTGATCTAGATATGGCCCATGTGTTTAGGAAGCACAGTTCTTTTGTACTGAGCAAGCTCACTGTTCTGGCCCTATAGGAAACTCAGTAGAGTAGAAGAGTGCTCTTTTTTCAAAAGCAGAGTGTGTTTCTTGTAAGGCGAGCAAGCGTTTGTTTCACAGTCCTCAATGGAGTTGAATCACATGCAGTTTCTGGTACTACGAGCAAGAGTTGTTTTCTGATAAGAAGAGTCACTATTGTGCTCCCATTGTCATACACAGGGCAAATAGCACTGGCGTCTGTTCCCAGCATGTACAGTGTATTGGACTGAAGAGGATCTACTGTTCTTGTCAGTTTCCTAATCAGAGTTGAACTAGATATAGTCGGTGTGTGTAGGAAGCACAGTTCTTTTGTTCTGAGCAAGCACACTATTCTGGCCCTATAGGAAACACATTGGAGAAGAAGAGTGCTCTTTTCTCAAATGCAGAGTGTGTTTCTTATAAGGCGAGGTAGCGTTTGTTTCCCAGTCCTAAATGGAGTTTATCACATGCAGTTTCTGGTCCTACAAGCAAAAGTTGTTTTCTGGTAAGAAGAGTCACTATTGTGCTCCCATTGTCATACATTGGGCAAATAATACTGGCGTCTCTTCCCAGCAAGTACAGTGTATGGGACGCAAGAGGATCTACTGTTCTTGTCAGTTTCTTAACCAGAAATAAACTAGATATGGCAGTATGTGTAGGAAGCACAGTTCTTTTGTTCTGAGCAAGCTCACTGTTAGGACCCCAAAGGAAACAAAGTAGAGTAGAAGAGTGCTCTTTTCTCAGAAGCAGAGTGTGTTTCTTGTAAGGCGATCTAGCGTTTGTTTCCCAGTCCTAAATGGAGTTGAATCACATGCAGTTTTTCGTCCTATGAGCAAGAGTTGTTTCTGGTAAGGAAAGTCACTATTGTGCTCCCATTCCCCTACACAGTGCAAATAGCGTGTCTGTTCCCAGCATGTACAGTGTATTGGACTGAGAGGAGATACTGTTCTTGTCAGTTTCCTAAGCAGAGTTGAACTAGATATGGCCCCTGTGTGTAGGAAGCACAGTTCTTTGGTTCTGAGCAAGCTCACTGTTCGGACCCCATAGGAAACACTTTAGAGTAGAAGAGGGCTGTTTTCTCAAGAGCAGAGTGTGTTTCTTGTAAGGCGAGCTAGCGTTTGTTTCCCAGTCCTAAATGGAGTTGAATCACATGCAGTTTCTGGTCCTAAGAGCAAGAGTTGTTTTCTGGTAAGAAGAGTCACTATTGCGCTCCCATTGTCATACACAGGGCAAATAGCACTCGCGTCTCTTCCCAGCAAGTACAGTGTATTGGACTGAAGAGGATCTACTATTCTTGTCAGTTTCCTAAGCAGAGTTGAACTAGGTTTGACCGTGTGTGTAGGAAGCACAGTTCTTTTGTTCTGAGCAAGCTCATTGTTTTGGACCTATAGGAAACACAGTAGAGTAGAATAGTGCTCTTTTCTCAAAAGCAGAGTGTGTTTCTTGTAAGGCGAGCTAGCGTTTGTTTCCCAGTCCTAAATGGAGTTGAATCACATGTAGCTTTTGGTCCTACGAGCAAGAGTTGTTTTCTGGTAAGAAGAGTCACTATTGCGCTCCATATGACATACACAGGGCAAATAGCACTCGCGTCTGTTCCCAGCATGTACAGTGTATTGGACTCAAGAGGATCTACTGTCCTTGTCAGTTTCCTATGCAGAATTGATCTAGATATGGCCCATGTGTTTAGGAAGCACAGTTCATTTGTACTGAGCAAGCTCACTGTTCTGGCCCTATAGGAAACTCAGTAGAGTAGAAGAGTGCTCTTTTTTCAAAAGCAGAGTGTGTTTCTTGTAAGGCGAGCTAGCGTTTGTTTCCCAGTCCTAAATGGAGTTGAATCCCATGCAGTCTCCGGTCCTACGAGCAAGAGTTGTTTTCTGGTAAGAAGAGTCACTATTGCGCTCGCACTGCCATATACAGTGCGAATAGCACTCGCGTCTGTTCCCAGCAAGTACAGTGTATTGGACTGAAGAGGAGCTACTGTTCTTGTCAGTTTCCTAAGCAGAGTGGAACTAGATATGGCCCGTGTGTGTAGGATGCACAGTTTTTTTTTTTCTGAGCAAGCTCACTGTTTGGACCCCAAAGGTAACACAGTAGAGTAGAAGAGTGCTCTTTTCTCAAAAGCAGAGTGTGTTTCTTGTAAGGCGAGCTAGCGTTTGTTTCCCAGTCCTAAATGGAGTTAAATCACATGCAGTTTTTGGTCCTATGAGCAAGAGTTGTTTTCTGGTAAGAAGAGTCACTATTGCGTTTCCATTGTCATACACAGGGCAAATAGCACATGCGTCTGTTCCCAGCATGTGCAGTGTATTGGACTCAAGAGGATCTACTGTCCTTGTCAGTTTCCTAAGCAGAATTGATCTAGATATGGCCCGTGTGTGTAGGAAGCACAGTTCTTTTGTTCTGAGCAAGCTCACTGTTCGGACCCCATAGGAAACACAGTAGAGTAGAAGTTTGCTCTTTTCTGAAAAGCAGAGTGTGTTTATTGTAAGGCGAGCTAGCATTTGTTTACCAGTTCTAAATGGAGTTGAATCACATGCAGTTTCTGGTCCTACGAGCAAGAGTTGTATTCTGGTAAGAAGAGTCACTATTGCGCTCCCATAGTCTTACACAGTGCAAATAGCACTCGCGTCTGTTCCCAGCAAGTACAGTGTATTGGACTGAAGATGAGCTACTGTTCTTGTCAGTTTCCTAAGCAGAGTTGAACTAGATATGGCCCGTGTGTGTAGGAAGCACAGTTCTTTTATACGGAGCAAGCTCACTGTTCAGACCCCATAGGAAACACAGTAGAGTAGAAGAGTGCTCTTTTCTCAAAAGCAGAGTGTGTTTATTGTAAGGCGAGCTAGCATTTGTTTCCCAGTTCTAAATGGAGTTAAATCACATGCAGTTTCTGGTCCTACGAGCAAGAGTTGTTTTCTGGTAAGAAGAGTCACTATTGCGCTCCCATTATAATACACAGGGCAAATAGCACTGGCGTCTGTTCCCAGCATGTACAGTGTATTGGACTGAAGAGGAGCTACTGTTCTTGTCAGTTTCTTAAGCAGAGTTTAACTAGATATAGCCCGTGTATGTAAGAAGCAAAGTTCTTTTGTTCTGAGCAAGCTCACTATTCTGGCCCTATAGGAAACACAGTAGAGAAGAAGAGTGCTCTTTTCTCAAATCAGAGTGTGTTTCTTGTAAGGAGAGCTAATGTTTGTTTTCCAGGCCGAAATGGAGTTGAATCACATGCAGTTTCTGGTCCTACGAGCAAGAGTTGTTTTCTGGGAAGAAGAGTCACTATTGCGCTCCCTTTGTCATACACAGGGCAAATAGCACTGGTGTCTGTTCCCAGCAAGTACAGTGTATTGGACTGAAGAGGAGCTACTGTTCTTGTCAGTTTCCTAAGCAGAGTTGAACTAGATATGGCCCGTGTGTGTAGGAAGCACAGTTCTTTTGTTCTGAGCAAGCTCACTGTTTTGGTTCTAAAGAAAACACAGTAGAGTAGAAGAGTGCTCTTTTCTCAAAAGCAGAGTGTGTTTCTTGTAAGGCGAGCTAGCGTTTGTTTCCAAGTCATAAATGGAGTTGAATCACATGCAGTTTTTGGACCCATGATCAAGAGTTGTTTTCTGTTAAGGAAAGTCACTATTGCGCTCCCATTCCCCTACACAGTGCCAAGAGCACTCGCATCTGTTCCCAGCAAGTACAGTTTTTGGTCTGAAGAGGAGCTATTGTTCTTGTCAGTTTCCAAAGCAGAGTTGAACTAGATATGGCTCATGTGTAGGAAGCACAGTTCTTTTGTTCTGAGCAAGCTCACTGTTCAGACCCCATAGGAAATACTTTAGAGTAGAAAAGGGCTCTTTTCTCAAAACCAGAGTGTGTTTCTTGTAAGGCGAGCTAGCGTTTGTTTCCCAGTCCTAAATGGAGTTGAATCCCATGCAGTCTCTGGTCCTATGAGCAAGAGTTGTTTTCTGGTAAGAAGAGTCACTATTGCGCTTGCATTGCCATATACAGTGCAAATAGCACTCGCGTCTGTTCCCAGTAAGTACAGTGTATTGGACTGAAGAGGAGCTACTGTTCTTGTCAGTTTCCTAAGCAGAGTGGAACTAGATATGGCCCGTGGGTGTAGGATGCACAGTTCTTTTTTTTCTGAGCAAGCTCACTGTTTGGACCCCAAAGGTAACACAGAAGAGTAGAAGAGTGCTCTTTTCTCAAAAGCAGAGTGTGTTGCTTGTAAGGCGAGCTAGCATTAGTTTCCCAGTCCTAAATGGAGTTAAATCACATGCAGTTTTTGGTCCTATGAGCAAGAGTTGTTTTCTGGTAAGAAGAGTCACTATTGCGTTTCCATTGTCATACACAGGGCAAATAGCACATGCGTCTGTTCCCAGCATGTGCAGTGTATTGGACTGAAGATGATCTACTGTCCTTGTCAGTTTCCTAAGCAGAATTGATCTAGATATGGCCCGTGTGTGTAGGAAGCACAGTTCTTTTGTTCTGAGCAAGCTCACTGTTTGGACCCCATAGGAAACACTGTAGAGTAGAAGAGTGCTCTTTTCTCAAAAGCAGAGTGTGTTTCTTGTAAGGCGAGCTAGCGTTTGTTTCGCAGTCCTCAATGGAGTTGAATCACATGCAGTTTCTGGTACTACGAGCAAGAGTTGTTTTCTGGTAAGAAGAGTCACTATTGTGCTCCCATTGTCATACACAGGGCAAATAGCACTGGCGTCTATTCCCAGCATGTACAGTGTATTGGACTGAAGAGGATCTACTGTTCTTGTCAGTTTCCTAAGCAGAGTTGAACTAGATATAGTCGGTATGTGTAGGAAGCACAGTTCTTTTGTTCTGAGCAAGCACACTATTCTGGCCCTATAGGAAACACATTGGAGAAGAAGAGTGCTCTTTTCTCAAATGCAGAGTGTGTTTCTTAGAAGGCGAGGTAGCGTTTGTTTCCCAGTCCTAAATGGAGTTGTATCACATGCAGTTTCTGGTCCTACAAGCAAAAGTTGTTTTCTGGTAAGAAGAGTCACTATTGTGCTCCCATTGACATACATTGGGCAAATAGTACTGGCGTCTCTTCCCAGCAAGTACAGTGTATGGGACGCAAGAGGATCTACTGTTCTTGTCAGTTTCTTAACCAGAATTAAACTAGATATGGCTGTATGTGTAGGAAGCACAGTTCTTTTGTTCTGAGCAAGCTCACTGTTTGGACCCCAAAGGAAACAAAGTAGAGTAGAAGAGTGCTCTTTTCTCAGAAGCAGAGTGTGTTTCTTGTAAGGTGAGCTAGCGTTTGTTTCCCAGTCCTAAATGGAGTTGAATCACATGCAGTTTTTGGTCCTATGAGCAAGAGCTGTTTTCTGGTAAGGAAAGTCACTATTGTGCTCCCATTCCCCTACACAGTGCAAATAGCGTGTCTGTTCCCAGCAAGTACAGTGTATTGGACTGAGAGGAGATACTGTTCTTGTCAGTTTCCTAAGCAGAGTTGAACTAGATATGGCCCCTGTGTGTAGGAAGCACAGTTCTTTTGTTCTGAGCAAGCTCACTGTTAGGACCCCATAGGAAACACTTTAGAGTAGAAGAGGGCTCTTTTCTCAAGAGCAGAGTGTGTTTCTTGTAAGGCGAGCTAGCGTTTGTTTCCCAGTCCTAAATGGAGTTGAATCACATGCAGTTTCTGGTCCTAAGAGCAAGAGTTGTTTTCTGGTAAGTAGAGTCACTATTGCGCTCCCATTGTCATACACAGGGCAAATAGCACTCGCGTCTCTTCCCAGCAAGTACAGTGTATTGGACTGAAGAGGATCTACTATTCTTGTCAGTTTCCTAAGCAGAGTTGAACTAGGTTTGACCGTGTGTGTAGGAAGCACAGTTCTTTTTTTCTGAGCAAACTCATTGTTTTGGTCCTATAGGAAACACAGTAGAGTAGAATAGTGCTCTTTTCTCAAAAGCAGAGTGTGTTTCTTGTAAGGCGAGCTAGCGTTTGTTTCCCAGTCCTAAATGGAGTTGAATCACATGTAGCTTTTGGTCCTACGAGCAAGAGTTGTTTTCTGGTAAGAAGAGTCACTATTGCGCTCCATATGACATACACAGGGCAAATAGCACTCGCGTCTGTTCCCAGCATGTACAGTGTATTGTACTGAAGATGATCTACTGTCCTTGTCAGTTTCCTAAGCAGAATTGATCTAGATATGGCCAGTGTGTGTAGGAAGCACAGTTCTTTTGTTCTGAGAAAGCTCACTTTTCTGACTCCATAAGAAACACAGTAGAGTAGAAGAGTGCCCTTTTCTCAAAAGCAGTGTGTGTTTCTTGTAAGGCGAGCTAGCGTTTGTTTTTCAGTCCTAAATGGAGTTGAATCACATGCAGTTTCTGGTCCTACGAGCAAGAGTTGTTTTCTGGTAAGAAGAGTCACTATTGTGCTCCCATTTTCATACACAGGGCAAATAGCATTGGCGTCTGTTCCCAGCATGTACAGTGTATTGGACTCAAGAGGATCTACTGTCCTTGTCAGTTTCCTATGCAGAATTGATCTAGATATGGCCCATGTGTTTAGGAAGCACAGTTCTTTTGTACTGAGCAAGCTCACTGTTCTGGCCCTATAGGAAACTCAGTAGAGTAGAAGATTGCTCTTTTTTCAAAAGCAGAGTGTGTTTCTTGGCAGAGTGTGTTTCTTGTAAGGCGAGCTAGCGTTTGTTTCCCAGTCCTAAATGGAGTTGAATCCCATGCAGTTTCTGGTCCTAGGAGCAAGAGTTGTTTTCTGGTAAGAAGAGTCACTATTGTGCTCCCATTTTCATACACAGGGCAAATAGCATTGGCGTCTGTTCCCAGCATGTACAGTGTATTGGACTCAAGAGGATCTACTGTCCTTGTCAGTTTCCTATGCAGAATTGATCTAAATATGGCCCATGTGTTTAGGAAGCACAGTTCTTTTGTACTGAGCAAGCTCACTGTTCTGGCCCTATAGGAAACTCAGTAGAGTAGAAGAGTGCTCTTTTTTCAAAAGCAGAGTGTGTTTCTTGTAAGGCGAGCTAGCGTTTGTTTCCCAGTCCTAAATGGAGTTGAATCCCATGCAGTCTCCGGTCCTACGAGCAAGAGTTGTTTTCTGGTAAGAAGAGTCACTATTGCGCTCGCATTGCCATATACAGTGCGAATAGCACTCGCGTCTGTTCCCAGCAAGTACAGTGTATTGGACTGAAGAGGAGCTACTGTTCTTGTCAGTTTCCTAAGCAGAGTGGAACTAGATATGGCCCGTGTGTGTAGGATGCACAGTTCTTTTTTTTCTGAGCAAGCTCACTGTTTGGACCCCAAAGGTAACACAGTAGAGTAGAAGAGTGCTCTTTTCTCAAAAGCAGAGTGTGTTTCTTGTAAGGCGAGCTAGCGTTTGTTTCCCGGTCCTAAATGGAGTTGAATCACATGCAGTTTTTGGTCCTATGAGCAAGAGTTGTTTTCTGGTAAGAAGAGTCACTATTGCGTTTCCATTGTCATACACAGGGCAAATAGCACATGCGTCTGTTCCCAGCATGTGCAGTGTATTGGACTGAAGATGATCTACTGTCCTTGTCAGTTTCCTAAGCAGAATTGATCTAGATATGGCCCGTGTGTAGGAAGCACAGTTCTTTTGTTCTGAGCAAGCTCACTGTTTGGACCCCATAGGAAACACTGTAGAGTAGAAGAGTGCTCTTTTCTCAAAAGCAGAGTGTGTTTCTTGTAAGGCGAGCAGCGTTTGTTTCGCAGTCCTCAATGGAGTTGAATCACATGCAGTTTCTGGTACTACGAGCAAGAGTTGTTTTCTGGTAAGAAGAGTCACTATTGTGCTCCCATTGTCATACACAGGGCAAATAGCACTGGCGTCTGTTCCCAGCATGTACAGTGTATTGGACTGAAGAGGATCTACTGTTCTTGTCAGTTTCCTAAGCAGAGTTGAACTAGATATAGTCGGTGTGTGTAGGAAGCACAGTTCTTTTGTTCTGAGCAAGCACACTATTCTGGCCCTATAGGAAACACATTGGAGAAGAAGAGTGCTCTTTTCTCAAATGCAGAGTGTGTTTCTTATAAGGCGAGGTAGCGTTTGTTTCCCAGTCCTAAATGGAGTTGAATCACATGCAGTTTCTGGTCCTACAAGGAAAAGTTGTTTTCTGGTAAGAAGAGTCACTATTGTGCTCCCATTGTCATGCACTGGGCAAATAGTACTGGCGTCACTTCCCAGCAAGTACAGTGTATGGGACGCAAGAGGATCTACTGTTCTTGTCAGTTTCTTAACCAGAATTAAACTAGATATGGCTGTATGTGTAGGAAGCACAGTTCTTTTGTTCTGAGCAAGCTCACTGTTTTGGCCCTGTAGGAAACACAGTAGAGTAGAAGAGTGCTCTTTTCTCAAAAGCAGAGTGTGTTTCTTGTAAGGCGAGCTAGCGTTTGTTTCGCAGTCCTCAATGGAGTTGAATCACATGCAGTTTCTGGTACTAAGAGCAAGAGTTGTTTTCTGGTAAGAAGAGTCACTATTGTGCTCCCATTGTCATACACAGGGCAAATAGCACTGGCGTCTGTTCCCAGCATGTACAGTGTATTGGACTGAAGAGGATCTACTGTTCTTGTCAGTTTCCTAAGCAGAGTTGAACTAGATATAGTCGGTGTGTGTAGGAAGCACAGTTCTTTTGCTCTGAGCAAGCTCACTATTCTGGCCCTATAGGAAACACATTGGAGAAGAAGAGTGCTCTTTTCTCAAAAGCAGAGTGTGTTTCTTGTAAGGCGAGCTAGCGTTTGTTTCCCAGTCCTAAATGGAGTTGAATCACATGCAGTTTCTGGTCCTATGAGCAAAAGTTGTTTTCTGGTAAGAAGAGTCACTATTGTGCTCCCATTGTCATACACAGGGCAAATAGCACTGGCGTCTCTTCCCAGCAAGTACAGTGTATGGGACGGAAGAGGATCTACTGTTCTTGTCAGTTTCCTAACCAGAATTGAACTAGATATGGCTGTATGTGTAGGAAGCACAGTTCTTTTGCTCTGAGCAAGCTCACTGTTTTGGCCCTGTATGAAACACAGTAGAGTAGAAGAGTGCTCTTTTCTCAAAAGCAGAGTGTGTTTCTTGTAAGGCGAGCTAGCATTTGTTTCCCAGTCCTAAATGGAGTTGAATCACATGCAGTTTCTAGTCCTACGAGCAAGAGTTATTTTCTGGTAAGAAGAGTCACTATTGTGCTCCCATTGTCATACACTGGGCAAATAGCACAGGCGTCTGTTCCCAGCATGTACAGTGTATTGGACTGAAGAGGATCTACTGTTCTTGTCAGTTTCCTAAGCAGAGTTGAACTAGATATAGTCGGTGTGTGTAGGAAGCACAGTTCTTTTGCTCTGAGCAAGCTCACTATTCTGGCCCTATAGGAAACACATTGGAGAAGAAGAGTGCTCTTTTCTCAAAAGCAGAGTGTGTTTCTTGTAAGGCGAGCTAGCGTTTGTTTCCCAGTCCTCAATGGAGTTTAATCCCATGCAGTCTCCGGTCCTACGAGCAAGAGTTGTTTTCTGGTAAGAAGAGTCACTATTGCGCTCGCACTGCCATATACAGTGCGAATAGCACTCGCGTCTGTTCCCAGCAAGTACAGTGTATTGGACTGAAGAGGAGCTACTGTTCTTGTCAGTTTCCTAAGCAGAGTGGAACTAGATATGGCCCGTGTGTGTAGGATGCACAGTTTTTTTTTTTCTGAGCAAGCTCACTGTTTGGACCCCAAAGGTAACACAGTAGAGTAGAAGAGTGCTCTTTTCTCAAAAGCAGAGTGTGTTTCTTCTAAGGCGAGCTAGCGTTTGTTTCCCAGTCCTAAATGGAGTTAAATCACATGCAGTTTTTGGTCCTATGAGCAAGAGTTGTTTTCTGGTAAGAAGAGTCACTATTGCGTTTCCATTGTCATACACAGGGCAAATAGCACATGCGTCTGTTCCCAGCATGTGCAGTGTATTGGACTCAAGAGGATCTACTGTCCTTGTCAGTTTCCTAAGCAGAATTGATCTAGATATGGCCCGTGTGTGTAGGAAGCACAGTTCTTTTGTTCTGAGCAAGCTCACTGTTCGGACCCCATAGGAAACACAGTAGAGTAGAAGTTTGCTCTTTTCTGAAAAGCAGAGTGTGTTTATTGTAAGGCGAGCTAGCATTTGTTTACCAGTTCTAAATGGAGTTGAATCACATGCAGTTTCTGGTCCTACGAGCAAGAGTTGTATTCTGGTAAGAAGAGTCACTATTGCGCTCCCATAGTCTTACACAGTGCAAATAGCACTCGCGTCTGTTCCCAGCAAGTACAGTGTATTGGACTGAAGAGGAGCTACTGTTCTTGTCAGTTTCCTAAGCAGAGTTGAACTAGATATGGCCCGTGTGTGTAGGAAGCACGGTTCTTTTATACGGAGCAAGCTCACTGTTCAGACCCCATAGGAAACACAGTAGAGTAGAAGAGTGCTCTTTTCTCAAAAGCAGAGTGTGTTTATTGTAAGGCGAGCTAGCATTTGTTTCCCAGTTCTAAATGGAGTTAAATCACATGCAGTTTCTGGTCCTACGAGCAAGAGTTGTTTTCTGGTAAGAAGAGTCACTATTGCGCTCCCATTATAATACACAGGGCAAATAGCACTGGCGTCTGTTCCCAGCATGTACAGTGTATTGGACTGAAGAGGAGCTACTGTTCTTGTCAGTTTCTTAAGCAGAGTTTAACTAGATATAGCCCGTGTATGTAAGAAGCAAAGTTCTTTTGTTCTGAGCAAGCTCACTATTCTGGCCCTATAGGAAACACAGTAGAGAAGAAGAGTGCTCTTTTCTCAAATCAGAGTGTGTTTCTTGTAAGGAGAGCTAATGTTTGTTTTCCAGGCCGAAATGGAGTTGAATCACATGCAGTTTCTGGTCCTACGAGCAAGAGTTGTTTTCTGGGAAGAAGAGTCACTATTGCGCTCCCTTTGTCATACACAGGGCAAATAGCACTGGTGTCTGTTCCCAGCAAGTACAGTGTATTGGACTGAAGAGGAGCTACTGTTCTTGTCAGTTTCCTAAGCAGAGTTGAACTAGATATGGCCCGTGTGTGTAGGAAGCACAGTTCTTTTGTTCTGAGCAAGCTCACTGTTTTGGTTCTAAAGAAAACACAGTAGAGTAGAAGAGTGCTCTTTTCTCAAAAGCAGAGTGTGTTTCTTGTAAGGCGAGCTAGCGTTTGTTTCCAAGTCATAAATGGAGTTGAATCACATGCAGTTTTTGGACCCATGATCAAGAGTTGTTTTCTGTTAAGGAAAGTCACTATTGCGCTCCCATTCCCCTACACAGTGCCAAGAGCACTCGCATCTGTTCCCAGCAAGTACAGTTTTTGGTCTGAAGAGGAGCTATTGTTCTTGTCAGTTTCCAAAGCAGAGTTGAACTAGATATGGCTCATGTGTAGGAAGCACAGTTCTTTTGTTCTGAGCAAGCTCACTGTTCAGACCCCATAGGAAATACTTTAGAGTAGAAAAGGGCTCTTTTCTCAAAACCAGAGTGTGTTTCTTGTAAGGCGAGCTAGCGTTTGTTTCCCAGTCCTAAATGGAGTTGAATCCCATGCAGTCTCTGGTCCTATGAGCAAGAGTTGTTTTCTGGTAAGAAGAGTCACTATTGCGCTTGCATTGCCATATACAGTGCAAATAGCACTCGCGTCTGTTCCCAGTAAGTACAGTGTATTGGACTGAAGAGGAGCTACTGTTCTTGTCAGTTTCCTAAGCAGAGTGGAACTAGATATGGCCCGTGTGTGTAGGATGCACAGTTCTTTTTTTTCTGAGCAAGCTCACTGTTTGGACCCCAAAGGTAACACAGAAGAGTAGAAGAGTGCTCTTTTCTCAAAAGCAGAGTGTGTTGCTTGTAAGGCGAGCTAGCATTAGTTTCCCAGTCCTAAATGGAGTTAAATCACATGCAGTTTTTGGTCCTATGAGCAAGAGTTGTTTTCTGGTAAGAAGAGTCACTATTGCGTTTCCATTGTCATACACAGGGCAAATAGCACATGCGTCTGTTCCCAGCATGTGCAGTGTATTGGACTGAAGATGATCTACTGTCCTTGTCAGTTTCCTAAGCAGAATTGATCTAGATATGGCCCGTGTGTGTAGGAAGCACAGTTCTTTTGTTCTGAGCAAGCTCACTGTTTGGACCCCATAGGAAACACTGTAGAGTAGAAGAGTGCTCTTTTCTCAAAAGCAGAGTGTGTTTCTTGTAAGGCGAGCTAGCGTTTGTTTCGCAGTCCTCAATGGAGTTGAATCACATGCAGTTTCTGGTACTACGAGCAAGAGTTGTTTTCTGGTAAGAAGAGTCACTATTGTGCTCCCATTGTCATACACAGGGCAAATAGCACTGGCGTCTATTCCCAGCATGTACAGTGTATTGGACTGAAGAGGATCTACTGTTCTTGTCAGTTTCCTAAGCAGAGTTGAACTAGATATAGTCGGTATGTGTAGGAAGCACAGTTCTTTTGTTCTGAGCAAGCACACTATTCTGGCCCTATAGGAAACACATTGGAGAAGAAGAGTGCTCTTTTCTCAAATGCAGAGTGTGTTTCTTAGAAGGCGAGGTAGCGTTTGTTTCCCAGTCCTAAATGGAGTTGTATCACATGCAGTTTCTGGTCCTACAAGCAAAAGTTGTTTTCTGGTAAGAAGAGTCACTATTGTGCTCCCATTGACATACATTGGGCAAATAGTACTGGCGTCTCTTCCCAGCAAGTACAGTGTATGGGACGCAAGAGGATCTACTGTTCTTGTCAGTTTCTTAACCAGAATTAAACTAGATATGGCTGTATGTGTAGGAAGCACAGTTCTTTTGTTCTGAGCAAGCTCACTGTTTGGACCCCAAAGGAAACAAAGTAGAGTAGAAGAGTGCTCTTTTCTCAGAAGCAGAGTGTGTTTCTTGTAAGGTGAGCTAGCGTTTGTTTCCCAGTCCTAAATGGAGTTGAATCACATGCAGTTTTTGGTCCTATGAGCAAGAGTTGTTTTCTGGTAAGGAAAGTCACTATTGTGCTCCCCTTCCCCTACACAGTGCAAATAGCGTGTCTGTTCCCAGCAAGTACAGTGTATTGGACTGAGAGGAGATACTGTTCTTGTCAGTTTCCTAAGCAGAGTTGAACTAGATATGGCCCCTGTGTGTAGGAAGCACAGTTCTTTTGTTCTGAGCAAGCTCACTGTTAGGACCCCATAGGAAACACTTTAGAGTAGAAGAGGGCTCTTTTCTCAAGAGCAGAGTGTGTTTCTTGTAAGGCGAGCTAGCGTTTGTTTCCCAGTCCTAAATGGAGTTGAATCACATGCAGTTTCTGGTCCTAAGAGCAAGAGTTGTTTTCTGGTAAGTAGAGTCACTATTGCGCTCCCATTGTCATACACAGGGCAAATAGCACTCGCGTCTCTTCCCAGCAAGTACAGTGTATTGGACTGAAGAGGATCTACTATTCTTGTCAGTTTCCTAAGCAGAGTTGAACTAGGTTTGACCGTGTGTGTAGGAAGCACAGTTCTTTTTTCCTGAGCAAACTCATTGTTTTGGTCCTATAGGAAACACAGTAGAGTAGAATAGTGCTCTTTTCTCAAAAGCAGAGTGTGTTTCTTGTAAGGCGAGCTAGCGTTTGTTTCCCAGTCCTAAATGGAGTTGAATCACATGTAGCTTTTGGTCCTACGAGCAAGAGTTGTTTTCTGGTAAGAAGAGTCACTATTGCGCTCCATATGACATACACAGGGCAAATAGCACTCGCGTCTGTTCCCAGCATGTACAGTGTATTGTACTGAAGATGATCTACTGTCCTTGTCAGTTTCCTAAGCAGAATTGATCTAGATATGGCCAGTGTGTGTAGGAAGCACAGTTCTTTTGTTCTGAGAAAGCTCACTTTTCTGACTCCATAAGAAACACAGTAGAGTAGAAGAGTGCCCTTTTCTCAAAAGCAGTGTGTGTTTCTTGTAAGGCGAGCTAGCGTTTGTTTTTCAGTCCTAAATGGAGTTGAATCACATGCAGTTTCTGGTCCTACGAGCAAGAGTTGTTTTCTGGTAAGAAGAGTCACTATTGTGCTCCCATTTTCATACACAGGGCAAATAGCATTGGCGTCTGTTCCCAGCATGTACAGTGTATTGGACTCAAGAGGATCTACTGTCCTTGTCAGTTTCCTATGCAGAATTGATCTAGATATGGCCCATGTGTTTAGGAAGCACAGTTCTTTTGTACTGAGCAAGCTCACTGTTCTGGCCCTATAGGAAACTCAGTAGAGTAGAAGATTGCTCTTTTTTCAAAAGCAGAGTGTGTTTCTTGGCAGAGTGTGTTTCTTGTAAGGCGAGCTAGCGTTTGTTTCCCAGTCCTAAATGGAGTTGAATCCCATGCAGTTTCTGGTCCTAGGAGCAAGAGTTGTTTTCTGGTAAGAAGAGTCACTATTGTGCTCCCATTTTCATACACAGGGCAAATAGCATTGGCGTCTGTTCCCAGCATGTACAGTGTATTGGACTCAAGAGGATCTACTGTCCTTGTCAGTTTCCTATGCAGAATTGATCTAGATATGGCCCATGTGTTTAGGAAGCACAGTTCTTTTGTACTGAGCAAGCTCACTGTTCTGGCCCTATAGGAAACTCAGTAGAGTAGAAGAGTGCTCTTTTTTCAAAAGCAGAGTGTGTTTCTTGTAAGGCGAGCTAGCGTTTGTTTCCCAGTCCTAAATGGAGTTGAATCCCATGCAGTCTCCGGTCCTACGAGCAAGAGTTGTTTTCTGGTAAGAAGAGTCACTATTGCGCTCGCATTGCCATATACAGTGCGAATAGCACTCGCGTCTGTTCCCAGCAAGTACAGTGTATTGGACTGAAGAGGAGCTACTGTTCTTGTCAGTTTCCTAAGCAGAGTGGAACTAGATATGGCCCGTGTGTGTAGGATGCACAGTTCTTTTTTTTCTGAGCAAGCTCACTGTTTGGACCCCAAAGGTAACACAGTAGAGTAGAAGAGTGCTCTTTTCTCAAAAGCAGAGTGTGTTTCTTGTAAGGCGAGCTAGCGTTTGTTTCCCAGTCCTAAATGGAGTTGAATCACATGCAGTTTTTGGTCCTATGAGCAAGAGTTGTTTTCTGGTAAGAAGAGTCACTATTGCGTTTCCATTGTCATACACAGGGCAAATAGCACATGCGTCTGTTCCCAGCATGTGCAGTGTATTGGACTGAAGATGATCTACTGTCCTTGTCAGTTTCCTAAGCAGAATTGATCTAGATATGGCCCGTGTGTAGGAAGCACAGTTCTTTTGTTCTGAGCAAGCTCACTGTTTGGACCCCATAGGAAACACTGTAGAGTAGAAGAGTGCTCTTTTCTCAAAAGCAGAGTGTGTTTCTTGTAAGGCGAGCAGCGTTTGTTTCGCAGTCCTCAATGGAGTTGAATCACATGCAGTTTCTGGTACTACGAGCAAGAGTTGTTTTCTGGTAAGAAGAGTCACTATTGTGCTCCCATTGTCATACACAGGGCAAATAGCACTGGCGTCTGTTCCCAGCATGTACAGTGTATTGGACTGAAGAGGATCTACTGTTCTTGTCAGTTTCCTAAGCAGAGTTGAACTAGATATAGTCGGTGTGTGTAGGAAGCACAGTTCTTTTGTTCTGAGCAAGCACACTATTCTGGCCCTATAGGAAACACATTGGAGAAGAAGAGTGCTCTTTTCTCAAATGCAGAGTGTGTTTCTTATAAGGCGAGGTAGCGTTTGTTTCCCAGTCCTAAATGGAGTTGAATCACATGCAGTTTCTGGTCCTACAAGGAAAAGTTGTTTTCTGGTAAGAAGAGTCACTATTGTGCTCCCATTGTCATGCACTGGGCAAATAGTACTGGCGTCACTTCCCAGCAAGTACAGTGTATGGGACGCAAGAGGATCTACTGTTCTTGTCAGTTTCTTAACCAGAATTAAACTAGATATGGCTGTATGTGTAGGAAGCACAGTTCTTTTGTTCTGAGCAAGCTCACTGTTTTGGCCCTGTAGGAAACACAGTAGAGTAGAAGAGTGCTCTTTTCTCAAAAGCAGAGTGTGTTTCTTGTAAGGCGAGCTAGCGTTTGTTTCGCAGTCCTCAATGGAGTTGAATCACATGCAGTTTCTGGTACTAAGAGCAAGAGTTGTTTTCTGGTAAGAAGAGTCACTATTGTGCTCCCATTGTCATACACAGGGCAAATAGCACTGGCGTCTGTTCCCAGCATGTACAGTGTATTGGACTGAAGAGGATCTACTGTTCTTGTCAGTTTCCTAAGCAGAGTTGAACTAGATATAGTCGGTGTGTGTAGGAAGCACAGTTCTTTTGCTCTGAGCAAGCTCACTATTCTGGCCCTATAGGAAACACATTGGAGAAGAAGAGTGCTCTTTTCTCAAAAGCAGAGTGTGTTTCTTGTAAGGCGAGCTAGCGTTTGTTTCCCAGTCCTAAATGGAGTTGAATCACATGCAGTTTCTGGTCCTATGAGCAAAAGTTGTTTTCTGGTAAGAAGAGTCACTATTGTGCTCCCATTGTCATACACAGGGCAAATAGCACTGGCGTCTCTTCCCAGCAAGTACAGTGTATGGGACGGAAGAGGATCTACTGTTCTTGTCAGTTTCCTAACCAGAATTGAACTAGATATGGCTGTATGTGTAGGAAGCACAGTTCTTTTGCTCTGAGCAAGCTCACTGTTTTGGCCCTGTATGAAACACAGTAGAGTAGAAGAGTGCTCTTTTCTCAAAAGCAGAGTGTGTTTCTTGTAAGGCGAGCTAGCATTTGTTTCCCAGTCCTAAATGGAGTTGAATCACATGCAGTTTCTAGTCCTACGAGCAAGAGTTATTTTCTGGTAAGAAGAGTCACTATTGTGCTCCCATTGTCATACACTGGGCAAATAGCACAGGCGTCTGTTCCCAGCATGTACAGTGTATTGGACTGAAGAGGATCTACTGTTCTTGTCAGTTTCCTAAGCAGAGTTGAACTAGATATAGTCGGTGTGTGTAGGAAGCACAGTTCTTTTGCTCTGAGCAAGCTCACTATTCTGGCCCTATAGGAAACACATTGGAGAAGAAGAGTGCTCTTTTCTCAAAAGCAGAGTGTGTTTCTTGTAAGGCGAGCTAGCGTTTGTTTCCCAGTCCTCAATGGAGTTTAATCACATGCAGTTTCTAGTCCTACGAGCAAGAGTTGTTTTCTGGTAAGAAGAGTCACTATTGCTCTCCCATTGTCATAAACAGGGCAAATAGCACTCGCGTCTGTTCCCAGCAACTACAGTGTATTGGACTGAAAAGGATCTAGTATTCTTGTCAGTTTCCTAAAAAGAATTGAACTAGATATGACCGTGTGTGTAGGAAGCACAGTTCTTTTGTTCTGAGCAAGCTCACTGTTCGGATCCCATAGGAAACACAGTAGAGTAGAAGACTGCTCTTTTCTCAAAAGCAGAGTGAGTTTCTTGTAAGGTGAGGTAGTGTTTGTTTCCCAGTCAGAAATGAATGTGTATCCCATGCAGTTTCTGGTCTTATGAGCAAGACTTGTTTTCTGGTAAGAAGCGTCACTATTGCGCTCCCATTGCCATACACAGTGCAAATAGCGCTTGCGTCTGTTCGCAGCAAGTACAATGTACTGGACTGAAGAGGAACTACTGTTCTTGTCATTTTCCTTAGCAGAGTTGAACTAGATAAGGGCCCTGTGTGTAGGAAGCACAGTTCTTTTGTTCTGAGCAAGCTCACTGTTTTGGCCCTGTATGAAACACAGTGGAGTAGAAGAGTGCTCTTTTCTCAAGAGCAGAGTGTGTTTCTTGTAAGGCGAGCAAGCGTTTGTTTCCCAGTCCTAAATGGAGTTGAATCACATGCAGTTTTTGGTCCTACGAGCAAGAGTTGTTTTCTGGTAAGTAGTGTCACTATTGTGCTCCCATTGCCATACACAGTACAAATAGCCCTCACGTTTGTTCGCAGCAAGTACAGTGTATTGGACTGAAGATGAGCTACTGTTCTTGTCAGTTTCCTAAGCAGAGTTGAACTAGATATGGCCCCTGTGTGTAGGAAGCACAGTTCTTTTGTTCTGAGCAAGCTCACTGTTCGGACCACATAGGAAACACTTTAGATAAGAAGAGGGCTCTTTTCTCAAAAGCAGAGTGTGTTTCTTGTAAGGCAAGCCAGTGTTTATTTCCCAGTCAGAAATTGAGTTGAATCCCATGCAGTTTTTGGTCCTACGAGCAAGAGTTGTTTTCTGGTAAGAAGAGTCACTATTGCACTCCCATTGTCATACACAGGGCAAATAGCACTCTCGTCTCTTCCCAGCAAGTACAGTGTATTGGACTGAAGAGGATCTAGTATTCTTGTGAGTTTCCTAAGCAGAATTGAACTAGATTTGACCGTGTGTGTAGGAAGCACAGTTCTTTTGTTCTGAGCAAGCTCATTGTTTTTTCCCTATAGGAAACACAGTAGAGTAGAAGAGTGCTCTTTTCTCAAAAGCAGAGAGTGTTTCTTGTAAGGCGATCTAGCGTTTGTTTCCCAGTCTTAAATGGAGTTGAATCACATGCAGTTTCTGGTCCTACGAGAAAGAGTTGTTTTCTGGTAAGAAGAGTCACTATTGCGCTCCATATGACATACACAGGGCAAATAGCCCTCGCGTCTGTTCCCAGCATTTACAGTGTATTGGACTTAAGATGATCTACTGTCCTTGTCAGTTTCCTAAGCAGAATTGATCTAGATATGGCCCGTGTGTGTAGGAAGCACAGTTCTTTTGTTCTAAGAAAGCTCACTGTTCTGACCCCATAAGAAACACAGTAGAGTAGAAGAGTGCCCTTTTCTCAAAAGCAGTGTGTGTTTCTTGTAAGGTGAGCTACTGTTTGTTTTTCAGTCCTAAATGGAGTTGAATCAAATGCAGTTTCTGATCCTACGAGCAAGAGTTGTTTTCTGGTAAGAAGAGTCACTATTGTGCTCTCATTTCATACACCGGGCAAATAGCACTGGCGTCTGTTCCCAGCATACAGTGTATTGGACTCAAGAGGATCTACTGTCCTGTCAGTTTCCTATGCAGAATTGATCTAGATATGGCCCGTGTGTGTAGAAAGCACAGTTTTTTGTTCTGAGCAAGCTCACTGTTCGGACCCCATAGGAAACACAGTAGAGTAGAAGTTTGCTCTTTTCTGAAAAGCAGAGTGTGTTTATTGTAAGGCGAGCTAGCATTTGTTTACCAGTTCTAAATGGAGTTGAGTCACATGCAGTTTCTGGTCCTACGAGCAAAAGTTGTATTCTGGTAAGAAGAGTCACTATTGCGCTCCCATAGTCTTACACAGTGCAAATAGCACTCGCATCTGTTCCCAGCAAGTACAGTGTATTGGACTGAAGAGGAGCTACTGTTCTTGTCAGTTTCCTAAGCAGAGTTGAACTAGATATGGCCCGTGTGTGTAGGAAGCACAGTTCTTTTGTACAGAGCAAGCTCACTGTTCAGACCCCATAGGAAACACAGTAGAGTAGAAGAGTGCTCTTTTCTCAAAAGCAGAGTGTGTTTATTGTAAGGCGAGCTAGCATTTGTTTCCCAGTTCTACATGGAGTTAAATCACATGCAGTTTCTGGTCCTACGAGCAAGAGTTGTTTTCTGGTAAGAAGAGTCATTATTGCGCTCCCATTATAATACACAGGGCAAATAGCACTGGCGTCTGTTCCCAGCATGTACAGTGTATTGGACTGAAGAGGAGCTACTGTTCTTGTCAGTTTCTTAAGCAGAGTTGAACTAGATATAGCCCGTGTATGTAAGAAGCAAAGTTCTTTTGTTCTGAGCAAGCTCACTATTCTGGCCCTATAGGAAACACAGTAGAGAAGAATAGTGCTCTTTTCTCAAAAGCAGAGTGTGTTTCTTGTAAGGCGAGCTAATGTTTGTTTTCCAGTCCGAAATGGAGTTGAATCACATGCAGTTTCTGGTCCTACGAGCAAGAGTTGTTTTCTGGGAAGAAGAGTCACTATTGTGCTCCCTTTGTCATACACAGGGCAAATAGCACTGGTGTCTGTTCCCAGCAAGTACAGTGTATTGGACTGAAGAGGAGCTACTGTTCTTGTCAGTTTCCTAAGCAGAGTTGAACTAGATATGGCCCGTGTGTGTAGGAAGCACAGTTCTTTTGTTCTGAGCAAGCTCACTGTTTTGGCTCTAAAGAAAACACAGTAGAGTAGAAGAGTGCTCTTTTCTCAAAAGCAGAGTGTGTTTCTTGTAAGGCGAGTAGCGTTTGTTTCCAAGTCATAAATGAAGTTGAATCACATGCAGTTTTTGGACCCATGATCAAGAGTTGTTTTTTTGGTAAGGAAAGTCACTATTGCGCTCCCATTCCCCTACACAGTGCAAAGAGCACTAGCATCTGTTCCCAGCAAGTACATTGTATTGGACTGAAGAGGAGCTACTGTTCTTGTCAGTTTCCTAAGCAGAGTTGAACTAGATATGGCTCGTGTGTAGGAAGCACAGTTCTTTTGTTCTGTGCAAGCTCACTGTTCAGACCCCATAGGAAATACTTTAGAGTAGAAAAGGGCTCTTTTCTCAAAACCAGAGTGTGTTTCTTGTAAGGCGAGCTAGCGTTTGTTTCCCAGTCCTAAATGGAGTTGAATCACATGCAGTTTCTGGTCTTTTGAGCAAGAGTTGTTTTCTGGTAAGAAGAGTCACTATTGTGCTCCCATTGTCATACACAGGGCAAATAGCACTCGCATCTCTTCCCAGCAAGTACAGTGTATTGGACTGAAGAGGATCTGCTATTCTTGTCAGTTTCCTAAGCAGAATTGAACTAGGTTTGACCATGTGTGTAGGAAGCACAGTTCTTTTGTTCTGAGCAAGCTCATTGTTTTGGCCCTATAGGAAACACAGTAGAGTAGAATAGTTCTCTTTTCTCAAAAGCAGAGTGTGTTTCTTGTAAGGCGATCTAGCAATTGTTTCCCAATCCTAAATGGAGTTGAATCACATGTAGCTTTTGGTCCTACGAGCAAGAGTTGTTTTCTGGTAAGAAGAGTCACTATTGTGCTCCATATGACATACACAGGGCAAATAGCACTCGCGTCTGTTCCCAGCATGTACAGTGTATTGGACTGAAGATGATCTACTGTCCTTGTCAGTTTCCTAAGCAGAATTGATCTAGATATGGCCCGTGTGTGAAGGAAGCACAGTTCTTTTGTTCTAAGAAAGCTCACTGTTCTGACCCCATAAGAAACACAGTAGAGTAGAAGAGTGCCCTTTTCTCAAAAGCAGTGTGTGTTTCTTGTAAGGTGAGCTACTGTTTGTTTTTCAGTCCTAAATGGAGTTGAATCAAATGCAGTTTCTGATCCTACGAGCAAGAGTTGTTTTCTGGTAAGAAGAGTCACTATTGTGCTCTCATTTCATACACCGGGCAAATAGCACTGGCGTCTGTTCCCAGCATACAGTGTATTGGACTCAAGAGGATCTACTGTCCTGTCAGTTTCCTATGCAGAATTGATCTAGATATGGCCCGTGTGTGTAGAAAGCACAGTTTTTTGTTCTGAGCAAGCTCACTGTTCGGACCCCATAGGAAACACAGTAGAGTAGAAGTTTGCTCTTTTCTGAAAAGCAGAGTGTGTTTATTGTAAGGCGAGCTAGCATTTGTTTACCAGTTCTAAATGGAGTTGATTCACATGCAGTTTCTGGTCCTACGAGCAAGAGTTGTATTCTGGTAAGAAGAGTCACTATTGCGCTCCCATAGTCTTACACAGTGCAAATAGCACTCGCATCTGTTCCCAGCAAGTACAGTGTATTGGACTGAAGAGGAGCTACTGTTCTTGTCAGTTTCCTAAGCAGAGTTGAACTAGATATGGCCCGTGTGTGTAGGAAGCACAGTTCTTTTGTACGGAGCAAGCTCACTGTTCTGACCCCATAGGAAACACAGTAGAGTAGAAGAGTGCTCTTTTCTCAAAAGCAGAGTGTGTTTATTGTAAGGTGAGCTAGCATTTGTTTCCCAGTTCTAAATGGAGTTAAATCACTTGCAGTTTCTGGTCCTACGAGCAAGAGTTGTTTTCTGGTAAGAAGAGTCACTATTGCGCTCCCATTATAATACACAGGGCAAATAGCACTGGCGTCTGTTCCCAGCATGTACAGTGTATTGGACTGAAGAGGAGCCACTGTTCTTGTCAGTTTCTTAAGCAGAGTTGAACTAGATATAGCCCGTGTATGTAAGAAGCAAAGTTCTTTTGTTCTGAGCAAGCTCACTATTCTGGCCCTATAGGAAACACAGTAGAGAAGAATAGTGCTCTTTTCTCAAAAGCAGAGTGTGTTTCTTGTAAGGCGAGCTAATGTTTGTTTTCCAGTCCGAAATGGAGTTGAATCACATGCAGTTTCTGGTCCTACGAGCAAGAGTTGTTTTCTGGGAAGAAGAGTCACTATTGTGCTCCCTTTGTCATACACAGGGCAAATAGCACTGGTGTCTGTTCCCAGCAAGTACAGTGTATTGGACTGAAGAGGAGCTACTGTTCTTGTCAGTTTCCTAAGCAGAGTTGAACTAGATATGGCCCGTGTGTGTAGGAAGCACAGTTCTTTTGTTCTGAGCAAGCTCACTGTTTTGGCTCTAAAGAAAACACAGTAGAGTAGAAGAGTGCTCTTTTCTCAAAAGCAGAGTGTGTTTCTTGTAAGGCGAGTAGCGTTTGTTTCCAAGTCATAAATGAAGTTGAATCACATGCAGTTTTTGGACCCATGATCAAGAGTTGTTTTTTTGGTAAGGAAAGTCACTATTGCGCTCCCATTCCCCTACACAGTGCAAAGAGCACTAGCATCTGTTCCCAGCAAGTACATTGTATTGGACTGAAGAGGAGCTACTGTTCTTGTCAGTTTCCTAAGCAGAGTTGAACTAGATATGGCTCGTGTGTAGGAAGCACAGTTCTTTTGTTCTGAGCAAGCTCACTGTTCAGACCCCATAGGAAATACTTTAGAGTAGAAAAGGGCTCTTTTCTCAAAACCAGAGTGTGTTTCTTGTAAGGCGAGCTAGCGTTTGTTTCCCAGTCCTAAATGGAGTTGAATCACATGCAGTTTTTGGTCCCATGAGCAAGAGTTGTTTTCTGGTAAGGAAAGTCACTGTTGTGCTCACATTCCCCTACACAGTGCAATAGCCTGTCTGTTCCCAGCAAGTACAGTGTATTGGACTGAGAGGAGATACTGTTCTTGTCAGTTTCCTAAGCAGAGTTGAACTAGATATGGCCCCTGTGTGTAGGAAGCACAGTTCTTTTGTTCTGAGCAAGCTCACTGTTCGGACCCCATAGGAATCACTTTAGAGTAGAAGAGGGCTCTTTTCTCAAGAGCAGAGTGTGTTTCTTGTAAGGCGAGCTAGCGTTTGTTTCCCAGTCCTAAATGGAGTTGAATCACATGCAGTTTCTGGTCCTACGAGCAAGAGTTGTTTTCTGGTAAGAAGAGTCACTATTGTGCTCCCATTGTCATACACAGGGCAAATAGCACTCGCATCTCTTCCCAGCAAGTACAGTGTATTGGACTGAAGAGGATCTGCTATTCTTGTCAGTTTCCTAAGCAGAATTGAACTAGGTTTGACCCTGTGTGTAGGAAGCACAGTTCTTTTGTTCTGAGCAAGCTCATTGTTTTGGCCCTATAGGAAACACAGTAGAGTAGAATAGTGCTCTTTTCTCAAAAGCAGAGTGTGTTTCTTGTAAGGCGATCTAGCGATTGTTTCCCAGTCCTAAATGGAGTTGAATCACATGTAGCTTTTGGTCCTACGAGGAAGAGTTGTTTTCTGGTAAGAAGAGTCACTATTGTGCTCCATATGACATACACAGGGCAAATAGCACTCGCGTCTGTTCCCAGCATGTACAGTGTATTGGACTTAAGATGATCTACTGTCCTTGTCAGTTTCCTAAGCAGAATTGATCTAGATATGGCCAGTGTGTGTAGGAAGCACAGTTCTTTTGTTCTGAGAAAGCTCACTGTTCTGACCCCATAAGAAACACAGTAGAGTAGAAGAGTGCCCTTTTCTCAAAAGCAGTGTGTGTTTCTTGTAAGGCGAGCTAGCGTTTGTTTTTCAGTCCTAAATGGAGTTGAATCACATGCAGTTTCTGGTCCTACGAGCAAGAGTTGTTTTCTGGTAAGAAGAGTCACTATTGTGCTCCCATTTTCATACACAGGGCAAATAGCACTGGCGTCTGTTCCCAGCATACAGTGTATTGGACTCAAGAGGATCTACTGTCCTTGTCAGTTTCCTATGTAGAATTGATCTAGATATGGCCCGTGTGTTTAGGAAGCACAGTTGTTTTGTTCTGAGCAAGCTCACTGTTCTGGACCTATAGGAAACTCAGTAGAGTAGAAGAGTGCTCTTTTCTCAAAAGCAGAGTGTGTTTCTTGTAAGGCGAGCTAGCGTTTGTATCCCAATCCTCAATGGAGTTGAATCACATGCAGTTTCTGGTCCTAGGAGCAAGAGTTGTTTTCTGGGAAGAAGAGTCACTATTGCGCTTCCATTGCCATATACAGTGCAAATAGCACTCGCGTCTGTTCCCAACAAGTACAGTGTATTGGACTGAAGAGGAGCTACTGTTCTTGTCAGTTTCCTAAGCAGAGTTGAACTAGATATGGCCCGTGTGTGTAGGAAGCACAGTTCTTTTGTTCTGAGCAAGCTCACTGTTTGGACCTCAAATGAAACAAAGTAGAGTAGAAGAGTGCTCTTTTCTCAGAAGCAGAGTGTGTTTCTTGTAAGGCTAGCTAGCATTTGTTTCGCAGTCCTAAATGGAGTTGAATCACAAGCAGTTCCTGGATCTACGACCAAGAGTTGTTTTCTGGTAAGAAGAGTCACTATTGCGCTCCCATTGTCATACACAGGACAAATAGCACTGGCGTCTATTCCCAGCATGTACAGTGTATTGGACTGAAGAAGACCTACTGTTCTTGTCAGTTTCCTAAGCAGAATTGAACCAGATATGGCCGTGTGTGTAGGAAGCACAGTCCTTTTCTTCTGAGCAAGCTCACTGTTTTGGCTCTTTTGAAAACAGAGTAGAGTAGAAGAGTGCTCTTTTCTCAAAAGCAGAGTGTGTTTCTTGTAAGGCGAGCTAGCGTTTGTTTCCCAGTCCTAAATGGAGTTGAATCACATGCAGTTTTTTGTCCCATGAGCAAGAGTTGTTTTCTGGTAAGGAAAGTCACTATTGTGCTCCCATTCCTCTACACAGTGCAAATAGCGTGTCTGTTCCCAGCAAGTACAGTGTATTGGACTGAGAGGGGATACTGTTCTTGTCAGTTTCCTAAGCAGAGTTGAACTAGATATGGCCCCTGTGTGTAGGAAGCACAGTTCTTTTGTTCTGAGCAAGCTCACTGTTCGGACCCCATAGGAAACACTTTAGAGTAGAAGAGGGCTCTTTTCTCAAGAGCAGAGTGTGTTTCTTGTAAGGCGAGCTAGCGTTTGTTTCCCAGTCCTAAATGGAGTTGAATCACATGCAGTTTCTGGTCCTACGAGCAAGAGTTGTTTTCTGGGAAGAAGAGTCACTATTGCGCTCCCATTGTCATACAGAGGGCAAATAGCACTCGCGTCTCTTCCCAACAAGTACAGTGTATTGGACTGAAGAGGATCTACTATTCTTGTCAGTTTCCTAAGCAGAGTTGAACTAGATATGGCCCGTGTGTGTAGGAAGCACAGTTCTTTTGTACTGAGCAAGCTCATTGTTTTGGCCCTATAGGAAACACAGTAGAGTAGAATAGTGCTCTTTTCTCAAAAGCAGAGTGTGTTTCTTGTAAGGCGATCTAGCGTTTGTTTCCCAGTCCTAAAAGGAATTGAATCACATGTAGCTTTTGGTCCTACGAGCAAGAGTTGTTTTCTGGTAAGAAGAGTCACTATTGCGCTCCATATGACATACACAGGGCAAATAGCACTCGCGTCTGTTCCCAGCATGTACAGTGTATTGGACTGAAGATGATCTACTGTCCTTGTCATTTTCCTAAGCAGAATTGATCTAGATATGGCCAGTGTGTGTAGGAAGCACAGTTCTTTTGTTCTGAGAAAGCTCACTGTTCTGACCCCATAAGAAACACAGTACAGTAGAAGAGTGCCATTTTCTCAAAAGCAGTGTGTGTTTCTTGTAAGGCGAGCTAGCGTTTGTTTTTCAGTCCTAAATGGAGTTGAATCACATGCAGGTTCTGGTCCTACGAGCAAGAGTTGTTTTCTGGTAAGAAGAGTCACTATTGTGCTCCCATTTTCATACACAGGGCAAATAGCACTGGCGTCTGTTCCCAGCATGTACAGTGTATTGGACTCAAGAGGATCTACTGTCCTTGTCAGTTTCCTATGCAGAATTGGTCTAGATATGGCCCATGTGTTTAGGAAGCACAGTTCTTTTGTTCTGAGCAAGCTCACTGTTCTGGCCCTATAGGAAACTCAGTAGAGTAGAAGAGTGCTCTTTTTTCAAAAGCAGAGTGTGTTTCTTGTAAGGCGAGCCAGTGTTTGTTTCCCAGTCAGAAATGGAGTTGAATCCCATGCAGTTTTTGGTCCTACGAGCAAGAGTTGTTTTCTGGTAAGAAGAGTCACTATTGTGATCCCATTGCCATATACAGTGCAAATAGCTCTCGCTACCTTTCCCAGCAAGTACAGTGTATTGGACTGAATAGGAGCTACTCTTCTTGTCAGTTTCCTAAGCAGAGTTGAACTAGATATGGCCCGTGTGTGTAGGAAGCAAAGTTCTTTTGTTCTGAGCAAGCTCACTGTTTGGACCTCAAATGAAACAAAGTAGAGTAGAAGAGTGCTCTTTTCTCAGAAGCAGAGTGTGTTTCTTGTAAGGCTAGCTAGCGTTTGTTTCGCAGTCCTAAATGGAGTTGAATCACATGCAGTTTCTGGTCCTACGAGCAAGAGTTGTTTTCTGGTAAGAAGAGTCACTATTGCGCTCCCATTGTCATACACAGGACAAATAGCACTGGCGTCTATTCCCAGCATGTACAGTGTATTGGACTGAAGAGGACCTACTGTTCTTGTCAGTTTCCTAAGCAGAATTGAACCAGATATGGCCGTGTGTGTAGGAAGCACAGTCCTTTTCTTCTGAGCAAGCTCACTGTTTTGGCTCTTTTGAAAACAGAGTAGAGTAGAAGAGTGCTCTTTTCTCAAAAGCAGAGTGTGTTTCTTGTAAGGGGAGCTAGCGTTTGTTTCCCAGTCCTAAATGGAGTTGAATCACATGCAGTTTTTTGTCCCATGAGCAAGAGTTGTTTTCTGGTAAGGAAAGTCACTATTGTGCTCCCATTCCCCTACACAGTGCAAATAGCCTGTCTGTTCCCAGCAAGTACAGTGTATTGGACTGAGAGGGGATACTGTTCTTGTCAATTTCCTAAGCAGAGTTGAACTAGATATGGCCCGTGTGTGTAGGAAGCACAGTTCTTTTGTTCTGAGCAAGCTCACTGTTCGGACCCCATAGGAAACACTTTAGAGTAGAAGAGGGCTCTTTTCTCAAAAGCAGAGTGTGTTTCTTGTAAGGCTAGCTAGCGTTTGTTTCCCAGTCCTAAATGGAGTTGAATCACATGCAGTTTCTGGTCCTACGAGCAAGAGTTGTTTTCTGGTAAGAAGAGTCACTATTGCGCTCCCATTGTCATACACAGGGCAAATAGCACTCGCGTCTCTTCCCAGCAAGTACAGTGTATTGGACTGAAGAGGATCTACTATTCTTGTCAGTTTCCTAAGCAGAGTTGAACTAGATATGGCCCGTGTGTGTAGGAAGCACAGTTCTTTTTTTCTGAGCAAGCTCATTGTTTTGCCCCTTTAGGAAACACAGTAGAGTAGAATAGTGCTCTTTTCTCAAAAGCAGAGTGTGTTTCTTGTAAGGCGATCTAGCGTTTGTTTCCCAGTCCTAAAAGGAGTTGAATCACATGTAGCTTTTGGTCCTACGAGCAAGAGTTGTTTTCTGGTAAGAAGAGTCACTATTGCGCTCCATATGACATACACAGGGCAAATAGCACTCGCGTCTGTTCCCAGCATGTACAGTGTATTGGACTGAAGATGATCTACTGTCCTTGTCATTTTCCTAAGCAGAATTGATCTAGATATGGCCAGTGTGTGTAGGAAGCACAGTTCTTTTGTTCTGAGAAAGCTCACTGTTCTGACCCCATAAGAAACACAGTAGAGTAGAAGAGTGCCATTTTCTCAAAAGCAGTGTGTGTTTCTTGTAAGGCGAGCTAGCGTTTGTTTTTCAGTCCTAAATGGAGTTGAATCACATGCAGGTTCTGGTCCTACGAGCAAGAGTTGTTTTCTGGTAAGAAGAGTCACTATTGTGCTCCCATTTTCATACACAGGGCAAATAGCACTGGCGTCTGTTCCCAGCATGTACAGTGTATTGGACTCAAGAGGATCTACTGTCCTTGTCAGTTTCCTATGCAGAATTGATCTAGATATGGCCCATGTGTTTAGGAAGCACAGTTCTTTTGTTCTGAGCAAGCTCACTGTTCTGGCCCTATAGGAAACTCAGTAGAGTAGAAGAGTGCTCTTTTTTCAAAAGCAGAGTGTGTTTCTTGTAAGGCGAGCCAGTGTTTGTTTCCCAGCAGAAATGGAGTTGAATCCCATACAGTTTTTGGTACTACGAGCAAGAGTTGTTTTCTGGTAAGAAGAGTCACTATTGGGATCCCATTGCCATATACAGTGCAAATAGCTCTCGCTTCTTTTCCCAGCAAGTACAGTGTATTGGACTGAATAGGAGCTACTCTTCTTGTCAGTTTCCTACACAGAGTTGAACTAGATATGGCCCGTGTGTTTAGGAAGCACAGTTCTTTTGTTCTGAGCAAGCTCACTGTTTGGACCCCAAGGGAAACACAGTAGAGTAGAAAAGTGCTCTATTCTCCAAAGCAGAGTGTGTTTCTTGTAAGGCGAGCTAGCGTTTGTTTCCCAGTTTTAATGGAGTTGAATCACATGCAGTTTCTGGTCCTATGAGCAAGAGTTGTTTTCTGGTAAGAAGAGTCACTATTGCGCTCCCATTGTCATACACAGGGCAAATAGCACTCGCGTCTCTTCCCAGCAAGTACAGTGTATTGGACTGAAGAGGATCTAGTATTCTTGTGAGTTTCCTAAGCAGAATTGAACTAGATTTGACCGTGTGTGTAGGAAGCACAGTTCTTTTGTTCTGAGCAAGCACATTGTTTTGGCCCTATAGGAAACACAGTAGAGTACAAGAGTGCTCTTTTCTCAAAAGCAGAGAATATTTCTTGTAAGGCGACCTAGCGTTTGTTTCCCAGTCCTAAATGGAGTTGAATCACATGTAGTTTTTTGTCCTACGAGCAAGAGTTGTTTTCTGGTAAGAAGAGTCACTATTGCGCTCCATATGACATACACAGGGCAAATAGCCCTCACGTCTGTTCCCAGCATGTACAGTGTATTGGACTTAAGATGATCTACTGTCCTTGTCAGTTTTCTAAGCAGAATTGATCTAGATATGGCCCGTGTGTGTAGGAAGCACAGTTCTTTTGTTCTGAGAAAGCTCACTGTTCTGACCCCATAAGAAACACAGTAGAGTAGAAGAGTGCCCTTTTCTCAAAAGCAGTGTGTGTTTCTTGTAAGGTGAGCTACTGTTTGTTTTTCAGTCCTAAATGGAGTTGAATCAAATGCAGTTTCTGATCCTACGAGCAAGAGTTGCTTTCTGGTAAGAAGAGTCACTATTGTGCTCCCATTTTCATACACCGGGCAAATAGCACTGGCGTCTGTTCCCAGCATACAGTGTATTGGACTCAAGAGGATCTACTGTCCTTGTCAGTTTCCTATGCAGAATTGATCTAGATATGGCCCGTGTGTGTAGGAAGCACAGTTCTTTTGTTCTGAGCAAGCTCACTGTTCGGACCCCATAGGAAACACAGTAGAGTAGAAGTTTGCTCTTTTCTGAAAAGCAGAGTGTGTTTATTGTAAGGCGAGCTAGCATTTGTTTACCAGTTCTAAATGGAGTTGAATCACATGCACTTTCTGGTCCTACGAGCAAGAGTTTTATTCTGGTAAGAAGAGTCACTATTGCGCTCCCATAGTCTTACACAGTGCGAATAGCACTCGCGTCTGTTCCCAGCAAGTACAGTGTATTGGACTGAAGAGGAGCTACTGTTCTTGTCAGTTTCCTAAGCAGAGTTGAACTAGATATGGCCCGTGTGTGTAGGAAGCACGGTTCTTTTGTACGGAGCAAGCTCACTGTTCAGACCCCATAGGAAACACAGTAGAGTAGAAGAGTGCTCTTTTCTCAAAAGCAGAGTGTGTTTATTGTAAGGCGAGCTAGCATTTGTTTCCCAGTTCTAAATGGAGTTAAATCACATGCAGTTTCTGGTCCTACGAGCAAGAGTTGTTTTCTGGTAAGAAGAGTCACTATTGCGCTCCCATTATAATACACAGGGCAAATAGCACTGGCGTCTGTTCCCAGCATGTACAGTGTATTGGACTGAAGAGGAGCTACTGTTCTTGTCAGTTTCTTAAGCAGAGTTGAACTAGATATAGCCCGTGTATGTAAGAAGCAAAGTTCTTTTGTTCTGAGCAAGCTCACTATTCTGGCCCTATAGGAAACACAGTAGAGAAGAAGAGTGCTCTTTTCTCAAAATCAGAGTGTGTTTCTTGTAAGGAGAGCTAATGTTTGTTTTCCAGTCCGAAATGGAGTTGAATGACATGCAGTTTCTGGTCCTACGAGCAAGAGTTGTTTTCTGGGAAGAAGAGTCACTATTGCGCTCCCTTTGTCATACACAGGGCAAATAGCACTGGTGTCTGTTCCCAGCAAGTACAGTGTATTGGACTGAAGAGGAGCTACTGTTCTTGTCAGTTTCCTAAGCAGAGTTGAACTAGATATGGCCCGTGTGTGTAGGAAGCACAGTTCTTTTGTTCTGAGCAAGCTCACTGTTTTGGTTCTAAAGAAAACACAGTAGAGTAGAAGAGTGCTCTTTTCTCAAAAGCAGAGTGTGTTTCTTGTAAGGCGAGCTAGCGTTTGTTTCCAAGTCATAAATGGAGTTGAATCACATGCAGTTTTTGGACCCATGATCAAGAGATGTTTTCTGTTAAGGAAAGTCACTATTGTGCTCCCATTCCCCTACACAGTGCCAAGAGCACTCGCATCTGTTCCCAGCAAGTACAGTTTTTGGTCTGAAGAGGAGCTATTGTTCTTGTCAGTTTCCAAAGCAGAGTTGAACTAGATATGGCTCATGTGTAGGAAGCACAGTTCTTTTGTTCTGAGCAAGCTCACTGTTCAGACCCCATAGGAAATACTTTAGAGTAGAAAAGGGCTCTTTTCTCAAAAGCAGAGTGTGTTTCTTGTAAGGCGAGCTAGCGTTTGTTTCCCAGTCCTAAATGGAGTTGAATCACATGCAGTTTCTGGTCCTTTGAGCAAGAGTTGTTTTCTGGTAAGAAGAGTCACTATTGCGCTCCCATTGTCATACACAGGGCAAATAGCACTGGCGTCTCTTCCCAGCAAGTACAGTGTATTGGACTGAAGAGGATCTGCTATTCTTGTCAGTTTCCTAAGCAGAATTGAACTAGGTTTGACCGTGTGTGTAGGAAGCACAGTTCTTATGTTCTGAGCAAGCTCATTGTTTTTGCTCTATAGGAAACACAGTAGAGTGGAATAGTGCTCTTTTCTCAAAAGCAGAGTGTGTTTCTTGTAGGGCGATCTAGCGATTGTTTCCCAGTCCTAAATGGAGTTGAATCACATGTAGCTTTTGGTCCTACGAGCAAGAGTTGTTTTCTGGTAAGAAGAGTCACTATTGTGCTCCATATGACATACACAGGGCAAATAGCACTCGCGTCTGTTCCCAGCATGTACAGTGTATTGGACTGATGATGATCTACTGTCCTTGTCAGTTTCCTAAGCAGAGTTGATCTAGATATGGCCAGTGTGTGTAGGAAGCACAGTTCTTTTGTTCTGAGAAAGCTCACTGTTCTGACCCCATAAGAAACACAGTAGAGTAGAAGAGTGCCCTTTTCTCAAAAGCAGTGTGTGTTTCTTGTAAGGCGAGCTAGCGTTTGCTTTTCAGTCCTAAATGGATTTGAATCACATGCAGTTTCTGGTCCTACGAGCAAGAGTTGTTTTCTGGTAAGAAGAGTCACTATTGTGCTCCCATTTTCATACACAGGGCAAATATCACTGGCGTCTGTTCCCAGCATACAGTGTATTGGACTCAAGAAGATCTACTGTCCTTGTCAGTTTCCTTTGTAGAATTGATCTAGATATGCCCCGTGTGTTTATGAAGCACAGTTGTTTTGTTCTGAGCAAGCTCACTGTTCTGGCCCTATAGGAAACTCAGTAGAGTAGAAGAGTGCTCTTTTTTCAAAAGCAGAGTGTGTTTCTTGTAAGGCGAGCTAGCGTTTGATTCCCAATCCTCAATGGAGTTGAATCACATGCAGTTTTTGGTCCTACGAGCAAGAGTTGTTTTCTGGTAAGAAGAGTCACTATTGCTCTCCCATTGCCATACACAGTGCAAATAGCACTCGCGTTTGTTCGCAGCAAGTACAGTGTATTGGACTGAAGATGAGCTACTGTTCTTGTCAGTTTCCTAAGCAGAGTTGAACTAGATATGGCTCGTGTGTGTAGTAAGCACAGTTCTTTTGTTCTGAGCAAGCTCACTGTTCGGACCCCTTAGGAAACACTTTAGATTAGAAGAGGGCTCTTTTCTCAAAAGCAGAGTGTGTTTTTTGTAAGGCGAGCTAGCGTTTGTTTCCCAGTCCTAAATGGAGTTGAATCACATGTAGTTTTTGGTCCTATGAGCAAGAGTTGTTTTCTGGTAAGAAGAGTCACTATTGCGCTCCCATTGGCATACCCAGTGCAAATAGCACTCGCGTCTGTTCACAGCAAGTACAGTGTATTGGACTGAAGAGGAGCTACTGTTCTTGTCAGTTTTCTAAGCAGAGTTGAACTAGATATGGCCCGTGTGTGTAGGAAGCACAGTTCATTTGTTCTGGGCAAGCTCACTGTTTTGGCTCTAAATAAAACACAGTAGAGTAGAAGAGTGCTCTTTTCTCAAAAGCAGAGTGTGTTACTTGTAAGGCGAGCTAGCGTTTGTTTCCCAGTCCCAAGTGGAGTTGAATCACATGTAGCTATTGGTCCTACGAGCAAGAGTTGTTTTCTGGTAAGAGGAGTCACTATTGTGCTCCATATGACATACACAGGGCAAATAGCACTCGCGTCTGATCCCAGCATGTACAGTGTATTGGACTGAAGATGATCTACTGTCCTTGTTAGTTTCCTAAGCAGAATTGATCTAGATATGGCCAGTGTGTGTAGGAAGCACAGTTCTTTTGTTCTGAGAAAGCTCACTGTTCTGACCTCATAAGAAACACAGTAGAGTAGAAGAGTGCCCTTTTCTCAAAAGCAGTGTGTGTTTCTTGTAAGGCGAGCTAGCGTTTGTTTTTCAGTCCTAAATGGAGTTGAATCACATGCAGTTTCTGGTCCTACGAGCAAGAGTTATTTTCTGGAAAGAAGAGTCACTATTGTGCTCCCATTTTCATACCCAGGGCAAATAGCACTGGCGTCTGTTCCCAGCATACAGTGTATTGGACTCAAGAGGATCTACTGTCCTTGTCAGTTTCCTATGCAGAATTGATCTAGATATGGCCCGTGTGTTTAGGAAGCACAGTTGTTTTGTTCTGAGCAAGCTCACTGTTCTGGCCCTATAGGAAACTCAGTAGAGTAGAAGAGTGCTCTTTTCTCAAAAGCAGAGTGTGTTTCTTGTAAGGCGAGCTAGCGTTTGTTTCCCAATCCTCAATGGAGTTGAATGACATGCAGTTTTTGGTCCTACGAGCAAGAGTTGTTTTCTGGTAAGAAGAGTCACTATTGCGCTCCCATTGTCATACACAGGGCAAATAGCACTCGCGTCTCTTCCCAGCAAGTACAGTGTATTGGACTGAAGAGGATCTAGTATTCTTGGGAGTTTCCTCAGCAGAATTGAACTAGATTTGACCGTGTGTGTAGGAAGCACAGTTCTTTTGTTCTGAGCAAGCTCATTGTTTTGGCCCTATAGGAAACACAGTAGAGTAGAAGAGTGCTCTTTTCTCAAAAGCAGAGTGTGTTTGTTGTAAGGCGATCTAGCGTTTGTTTCACAGTCCTAAATGGAGTTGAATCCCATGTAGTTTTTTGTCTTACGAGCAAGAGTTGTTTTCTGGTAAGAAGAGTCACTATTGCGCTCCATATGACATACACAGGGCAAATAGCCCTCGCCTCTGTTCCCAGCATGTACAGTGTATTGGACTTAAGATGATCTACTGTCCTTGTCAGTTTCCTAAGCAGAATTGATCTAGATATGGCCCGTGTGTGTAGGAAGCACAGTTCTTTTGTTCTGAGAAAGCTCACTGTTCTGACCCCATAAGAAACACAGTAGAGTAGAAGAGTGCCCTTTTCTCAAAAGTAGTGTGTGTTTCTTCTAAGGTGAGCTACTGTTTGTTTTTCAGTCCTAAATGGAGTTGAATCAAATGCAGTTTCTGATCCTACGAGCAAGAGTTGTTTTCTGGTAAGAAGAGTCACTATTGTGCTCTCATTTTCATACACCGGGCAAATAGCACTGGCGTCTGTTCCCAGCATACAGTGTATTGGACTCAAGAGGATCTACTGTCCTTGTCAGTTTCCTATGCAGAATTGATCTAGATATGGCCCGTGTGTTTAGGAAGCACAGTTCTTTTGTTCTGAGCAAGCTCACTGTTCGGACCCCATAGGAAACACAGTAGAGTAGAAGTTTCCTCTTTTCTGAAAAGCAGAGTGTGTTTATTGTAAGGCGAGCTAACATTTGTTTACCAGTTCTAAATGGATTTGAATCACATGCAGTTTCTGGTACTACGAGCAAGAGTTGTATTCTGGTAAGAAGAGTCACTATTGCGCTCCCATAGTCTTACACAGTGCAAATAGCACTCGCGTCTGTTCCCAGCAAGTACAGTGTATTGGACTGAAGAGGAGCTACTGTTCTTGTCAGTTTCCTAAGCAGAGTTGAACTAGATATGGCCCGTGTGTGTAGGAAGCACGGTTCTTTTGTACGGAGCAAGCTCACTGTTCAGACCCCATAGGAAACACAGTAGAGTAGAAGAATGCTCTTTTCTCAAAAGCAGAGTGTGTTTCTTGTAAGGCGATCTAGCGTTTGTTTTCCAGTCCTAAATGGAGTTGAATCACAGGTAGCTTTTGGTCCTACGAGCAAGAGTTGTTTTCTGGTAAGAAGAGTCACTATTGCGCTCCATATGACATACACAGGGCAAATAGCACTCGCGTCTGTTCCCAGCATGTACAGTGTATTGGACTGAAGATGATCTACTGTCCTTGTCAGTTTCCTAAGCAGAGTTGAACTAGATATGGCCCCTGTGTGTAGGAAGCACAGTTCTTTTGTTCTGAGCAAGCTCACTGTTCGGACCCCATAGGAAACACTTTAGAGTAGAAGAGGGCTCTTTTCTCAAGAGCAGAGTGTGTTTCTTGTAAGGCGAGCTAGTGTTTGTTTCCCAGTCAGAAATGGAGTTGAAACCCATGCAGTTTCTGTTCCTACGAGCAAGAGTTGTTTTCTGGTAAGAAGAGTCACTATTGGGATCCCATTGCCGTATACAGTGCAAATAGCTCTCGCGTCTTTTTCCAGCAAGTACAGTGTATTGGACTGAATAGGAGCTACTGTTCTTGTCCGTTTCCAACACAGAGTTGAACTAGATATGGCCCGTGTGTGTAGGAAGCACAGTTCTTTTGTTCTGAGCAAGCTCACTGTTTGGACCCCAAAGGAAACACAGTAGAGTAGAAAAGTGCTCTTTTCTCAAAAGCAGAGTGTGTTTCTTGTAAGGCGAGCTAGCGTTTGTTTCGCAGTCCTAAATGGATTTGAATCCCATGCAGTTTCCGGTCCTACGAGCAAGAGTTGTTTTCTGGTAAGAAGAGTCACTATTGCGCTTCCTTTGCCATATACAGTGCAAAAGCACTCGCGTCTGTTCCCAACAAGTACAGTGTATTGGACTGAAGTGGAGCTACTGTTCTTGTCAGTTTCCTAAGCAGAGTTGAACTAGATATGGCCCGTGTGTGTAGGAAGCACAGTTCTTTTGTTCTGAGCAAGCTCACAGTTTGGACCACAAAGGAAACAAAGTAGAGTAGAAGAGTGCTCTTTTCTCAGAAGCAGAGTGTGTTTCTTGTAAGGCTAGCTAGCGTTTGTTTCGCAGTCCTAAATGGAGTTGAATCCCATGCAGTTTCTGGTCTAGGAGCAAGAGTTGTTTTCTGGTAAGAAGAGTCACTATTGCGCTCCCATTGTCACACACAACGCAAATAGCACTGGCGTCTATTCCCAGCATGTACAGTGTATTGGACTGAAGAGGACCTACTGTTCTTGTCAGTTTCCTAAGCAGAATTGAACCAGATATGGCCGTGTGTGTAGGAAGCACAGTCCTTTTCTTCTGAGCAAGCTCACTGTTCTGGCTCTTTTGAAAAAAAAGTAGAGTAGAAGAGTTCTCTTTTCTCAAAAGCAGAGTGTGTTTCTTGTAAGGCGAGCTACCGTTTGTTTCCCAGTCCTAAATGGAGTTGAATCACATGTAGTTTTTGGTCCCATGAGCAAGAGTTGTTTTCTGGTAAGGAAAGTCACTATTGTGCTCCCATTACCCTACACAGTGCAAATAGCATGTCTGTTCCCAGCAAGTACAGTGTATTGGACTGAAGAGGAACTACTGTTCTTGTCAGTTTCCTAAGCAGAGTTGAACTAGATACGGCATTGTGTGTAGGAAGCACAGTTCTTTTGTTCTGAGCAAGCTACTGTTCGGTTCCCATAGGAAACACAGTAGAGTAGAAGAGTGCTCTTTTCTCAAAAGCAGAGTGTGTTTCTTGTAAGGCGAGCTAGTGTTTGTTTCCCAGTCAGAAATAAATTTGAATCCAATGCAGTTTCTGGTCCTACAAGCAAGAGTTGTTTTCTGGTAAGAAGAGTCACTACTGCGCTCCCATTGCCATACACAGTGCAAATAGCACTCGTGTCTGTTCCCAGGAATTACAGTGTATTGGACTGAAGAGGAGCTACTGTTCTTGTCAGTTTCCTAAGCAGAGTTGAACTAGATATGGCTTGTGTGTGTAGGAAGCACAGTTCTTTTGTTCTGAGCAAGCTCACTCTTCGGACACCATAGGAAACACTTTAAAGTACAAGAGGGCTCTTTTCTCAAAAGCAGAGTGTGTTTCTTGTAAGGCGAGCTAGCGTTTGTTTCCCAGTCCTAAATGGAGTTGAATCACATGCAGTTTCTGGTCCTTTGAGCAAGAGTTGTTTTCTGGTAAGAAGAGTCACTATTGCGCTCCCATTGTCATACACAGGGCAAATAGCACTGGCGTCTCTTCCCAGCAAGTACAGTGTATTGGACTGAAGAGGATCTGCTATTCTTGTCAGTTTCCTAAGCAGAATTGAACTAGGTTTGACCGTGTGTGTAGGAAGCACAGTTCTTATGTTCTGAGCAAGCTCATTGTTTTTGCTCTATAGGAAACACAGTAGAGTGGAATAGTGCTCTTTTCTCAAAAGCAGAGTGTGTTTCTTGTAGGGCGATCTAGCGATTGTTTCCCAGTCCTAAATGGAGTTGAATCACATGTAGCTTTTGGTCCTACGAGCAAGAGTTGTTTTCTGGTAAGAAGAGTCACTATTGTGCTCCATATGACATACACAGGGCAAATAGCACTCGCGTCTGTTCCCAGCATGTACAGTGTATTGGACTGATGATGATCTACTGTCCTTGTCAGTTTCCTAAGCAGAGTTGATCTAGATATGGCCAGTGTGTGTAGGAAGCACAGTTCTTTTGTTCTGAGAAAGCTCACTGTTCTGACCCCATAAGAAACACAGTAGAGTAGAAGAGTGCCCTTTTCTCAAAAGCAGTGTGTGTTTCTTGTAAGGCGAGCTAGCGTTTGCTTTTCAGTCCTAAATGGATTTGAATCACATGCAGTTTCTGGTCCTACGAGCAAGAGTTGTTTTCTGGTAAGAAGAGTCACTATTGTGCTCCCATTTTCATACACAGGGCAAATATCACTGGCGTCTGTTCCCAGCATACAGTGTATTGGACTCAAGAAGATCTACTGTCCTTGTCAGTTTCCTTTGTAGAATTGATCTAGATATGCCCCGTGTGTTTATGAAGCACAGTTGTTTTGTTCTGAGCAAGCTCACTGTTCTGGCCCTATAGGAAACTCAGTAGAGTAGAAGAGTGCTCTTTTTTCAAAAGCAGAGTGTGTTTCTTGTAAGGCGAGCTAGCGTTTGATTCCCAATCCTCAATGGAGTTGAATCACATGCAGTTTTTGGTCCTACGAGCAAGAGTTGTTTTCTGGTAAGAAGAGTCACTATTGCTCTCCCATTGCCATACACAGTGCAAATAGCACTCGCGTTTGTTCGCAGCAAGTACAGTGTATTGGACTGAAGATGAGCTACTGTTCTTGTCAGTTTCCTAAGCAGAGTTGAACTAGATATGGCTCGTGTGTGTAGTAAGCACAGTTCTTTTGTTCTGAGCAAGCTCACTGTTCGGACCCCTTAGGAAACACTTTAGATTAGAAGAGGGCTCTTTTCTCAAAAGCAGAGTGTGTTTTTTGTAAGGCGAGCTAGCGTTTGTTTCCCAGTCCTAAATGGAGTTGAATCACATGTAGTTTTTGGTCCTATGAGCAAGAGTTGTTTTCTGGTAAGAAGAGTCACTATTGCGCTCCCATTGGCATACCCAGTGCAAATAGCACTCGCGTCTGTTCACAGCAAGTACAGTGTATTGGACTGAAGAGGAGCTACTGTTCTTGTCAGTTTTCTAAGCAGAGTTGAACTAGATATGGCCCGTGTGTGTAGGAAGCACAGTTCATTTGTTCTGGGCAAGCTCACTGTTTTGGCTCTAAATAAAACACAGTAGAGTAGAAGAGTGCTCTTTTCTCAAAAGCAGAGTGTGTTACTTGTAAGGCGAGCTAGCGTTTGTTTCCCAGTCCTAAGTGGAGTTGAATCACATGTAGCTATTGGTCCTACGAGCAAGAGTTGTTTTCTGGTAAGAGGAGTCACTATTGTGCTCCATATGACATACACAGGGCAAATAGCACTCGCGTCTGATCCCAGCATGTACAGTGTATTGGACTGAAGATGATCTACTGTCCTTGTTAGTTTCCTAAGCAGAATTGATCTAGATATGGCCAGTGTGTGTAGGAAGCACAGTTCTTTTGTTCTGAGAAAGCTCACTGTTCTGACCTCATAAGAAACACAGTAGAGTAGAAGAGTGCCCTTTTCTCAAAAGCAGTGTGTGTTTCTTGTAAGGCGAGCTAGCGTTTGTTTTTCAGTCCTAAATGGAGTTGAATCACATGCAGTTTCTGGTCCTACGAGCAAGAGTTATTTTCTGGAAAGAAGAGTCACTATTGTGCTCCCATTTTCATACCCAGGGCAAATAGCACTGGCGTCTGTTCCCAGCATACAGTGTATTGGACTCAAGAGGATCTACTGTCCTTGTCAGTTTCCTATGCAGAATTGATCTAGATATGGCCCGTGTGTTTAGGAAGCACAGTTGTTTTGTTCTGAGCAAGCTCACTGTTCTGGCCCTATAGGAAACTCAGTAGAGTAGAAGAGTGCTCTTTTCTCAAAAGCAGAGTGTGTTTCTTGTAAGGCGAGCTAGCGTTTGTTTCCCAATCCTCAATGGAGTTGAATGACATGCAGTTTTTGGTCCTACGAGCAAGAGTTGTTTTCTGGTAAGAAGAGTCACTATTGCGCTCCCATTGTCATACACAGGGCAAATAGCACTCGCGTCTCTTCCCAGCAAGTACAGTGTATTGGACTGAAGAGGATCTAGTATTCTTGGGAGTTTCCTCAGCAGAATTGAACTAGATTTGACCGTGTGTGTAGGAAGCACAGTTCTTTTGTTCTGAGCAAGCTCATTGTTTTGGCCCTATAGGAAACACAGTAGAGTAGAAGAGTGCTCTTTTCTCAAAAGCAGAGTGTGTTTGTTGTAAGGCGATCTAGCGTTTGTTTCACAGTCCTAAATGGAGTTGAATCCCATGTAGTTTTTTGTCTTACGAGCAAGAGTTGTTTTCTGGTAAGAAGAGTCACTATTGCGCTCCATATGACATACACAGGGCAAATAGCCCTCGCCTCTGTTCCCAGCATGTACAGTGTATTGGACTTAAGATGATCTACTGTCCTTGTCAGTTTCCTAAGCAGAATTGATCTAGATATGGCCCGTGTGTGTAGGAAGCACAGTTCTTTTGTTCTGAGAAAGCTCACTGTTCTGACCCCATAAGAAACACAGTAGAGTAGAAGAGTGCCCTTTTCTCAAAAGTAGTGTGTGTTTCTTGTAAGGTGAGCTACTGTTTGTTTTTCAGTCCTAAATGGAGTTGAATCAAATGCAGTTTCTGATCCTACGAGCAAGAGTTGTTTTCTGGTAAGAAGAGTCACTATTGTGCTCTCATTTTCATACACCGGGCAAATAGCACTGGCGTCTGTTCCCAGCATACAGTGTATTGGACTCAAGAGGATCTACTGTCCTTGTCAGTTTCCTATGCAGAATTGATCTAGATATGGCCCGTGTGTTTAGGAAGCACAGTTCTTTTGTTCTGAGCAAGCTCACTGTTCGGACCCCATAGGAAACACAGTAGAGTAGAAGTTTCCTCTTTTCTGAAAAGCAGAGTGTGTTTATTGTAAGGCGAGCTAACATTTGTTTACCAGTTCTAAATGGATTTGAATCACATGCAGTTTCTGGTACTACGAGCAAGAGTTGTATTCTGGTAAGAAGAGTCACTATTGCGCTCCCATAGTCTTACACAGTGCAAATAGCACTCGCGTCTGTTCCCAGCAAGTACAGTGTATTGGACTGAAGAGGAGCTTCTGTTCTTGTCAGTTTCCTAAGCAGAGTTGAACTAGATATGGCCCGTGTGTGTAGGAAGCACGGTTCTTTTGTACGGAGCAAGCTCACTGTTCAGACCCCATAGGAAACACAGTAGAGTAGAAGAATGCTCTTTTCTCAAAAGCAGAGTGTGTTTCTTGTAAGGCGATCTAGCGTTTGTTTTCCAGTCCTAAATGGAGTTGAATCACAGGTAGCTTTTGGTCCTACGAGCAAGAGTTGTTTTCTGGTAAGAAGAGTCACTATTGCGCTCCATATGACATACACAGGGCAAATAGCACTCGCGTCTGTTCCCAGCATGTACAGTGTATTGGACTGAAGATGATCTACTGTCCTTGTCAGTTTCCTAAGCAGAGTTGAACTAGATATGGCCCCTGTGTGTAGGAAGCACAGTTCTTTTGTTCTGAGCAAGCTCACTGTTCGGACCCCATAGGAAACACTTTAGAGTAGAAGAGGGCTCTTTTCTCAAGAGCAGAGTGTGTTTCTTGTAAGGCGAGCTAGTGTTTGTTTCCCAGTCAGAAATGGAGTTGAAACCCATGCAGTTTCTGTTCCTACGAGCAAGAGTTGTTTTCTGGTAAGAAGAGTCACTATTGGGATCCCATTGCCGTATACAGTGCAAATAGCTCTCGCGTCTTTTTCCAGCAAGTACAGTGTATTGGACTGAATAGGAGCTACTGTTCTTGTCCGTTTCCAACACAGAGTTGAACTAGATATGGCCCGTGTGTGTAGGAAGCACAGTTCTTTTGTTCTGAGCAAGCTCACTGTTTGGACCCCAAAGGAAACACAGTAGAGTAGAAAAGTGCTCTTTTCTCAAAAGCAGAGTGTGTTTCTTGTAAGGCGAGCTAGCGTTTGTTTCGCAGTCCTAAATGGATTTGAATCCCATGCAGTTTCCGGTCCTACGAGCAAGAGTTGTTTTCTGGTAAGAAGAGTCACTATTGCGCTTCCTTTGCCATATACAGTGCAAAAGCACTCGCGTCTGTTCCCAACAAGTACAGTGTATTGGACTGAAGTGGAGCTACTGTTCTTGTCAGTTTCCTAAGCAGAGTTGAACTAGATATGGCCCGTGTGTGTAGGAAGCACAGTTCTTTTGTTCTGAGCAAGCTCACAGTTTGGACCACAAAGGAAACAAAATAGAGTAGAAGAGTGCTCTTTTCTCAGAAGCAGAGTGTGTTTCTTGTAAGGCTAGCTAGCGTTTGTTTCGCAGTCCTAAATGGAGTTGAATCCCATGCAGTTTCTGGTCTAGGAGCAAGAGTTGTTTTCTGGTAAGAAGAGTCACTATTGCGCTCCCATTGTCACACACAACGCAAATAGCACTGGCGTCTATTCCCAGCATGTACAGTGTATTGGACTGAAGAGGACCTACTGTTCTTGTCAGTTTCCTAAGCAGAATTGAACCAGATATGGCCGTGTGTGTAGGAAGCACAGTCCTTTTCTTCTGAGCAAGCTCACTGTTCTGGCTCTTTTGAAAAAAAAGTAGAGTAGAAGAGTTCTCTTTTCTCAAAAGCAGAGTGTGTTTCTTGTAAGGCGAGCTACCGTTTGTTTCCCAGTCCTAAATGGAGTTGAATCACATGTAGTTTTTGGTCCCATGAGCAAGAGTTGTTTTCTGGTAAGGAAAGTCACTATTGTGCTCCCATTACCCTACACAGTGCAAATAGCATGTCTGTTCCCAGCAAGTACAGTGTATTGGACTGAAGAGGAACTACTGTTCTTGTCAGTTTCCTAAGCAGAGTTGAACTAGATACGGCATTGTGTGTAGGAAGCACAGTTCTTTTGTTCTGAGCAAGCTACTGTTCGGTTCCCATAGGAAACACAGTAGAGTAGAAGAGTGCTCTTTTCTCAAAAGCAGAGTGTGTTTCTTGTAAGGCGAGCTAGTGTTTGTTTCCCAGTCAGAAATAAATTTGAATCCAATGCAGTTTCTGGTCCTACAAGCAAGAGTTGTTTTCTGGTAAGAAGAGTCACTACTGCGCTCCCATTGCCATACACAGTGCAAATAGCACTCGTGTCTGTTCCCAGGAATTACAGTGTATTGGACTGAAGAGGAGCTACTGTTCTTGTCAGTTTCCTAAGCAGAGTTGAACTAGATATGGCTTGTGTGTGTAGGAAGCACAGTTCTTTTGTTCTGAGCAAGCTCACTCTTCGGACACCATAGGAAACACTTTAAAGTACAAGAGGGCTCTTTTCTCAAAAGCAGAGTGTGTTTCTTGTAAGGCGAGCTAGCGTTTGTTTCCCAGTCCTAAATGGAGTTGAATCACATGCAGTTTCTGGTTCTACGAGCAAGAGTTGTTTTCTGGTAAGAAGAGTCACTATTGTGCTCCCATTGTCATACACAGGGCAAATAGCACTCGCGTCTCTTCCCAGCAAGTACAGTGTATTGGACTGAAGAGGATCTACTATTCTTGTCAGTTCCCTAAGCAGAATTGAACTAGGTTTGACCGTGTGTGTAGGAAGCACAGTTCTTTTGTTCTGAGCAAGCTCATGGTTTTGGCCCTTTAGGAAACACAGTAGAGTAGAAGAGTGCTCTTTTCTCAAAAGCAGAGTGTGTTTCTTGTAAGGGAGCTAGCATTGTTTCACAGTCTTAAATGGAGTTGAATCACATGCAGTTTCTGGTCCTACGAGCAAGAGTTGTTTTCTGGTAAGAAGAGTCACTATTGTGCTCTCGTTGTCATACACAGGGCAAATAGCACTGGCGTCTGTTCCCAGCATGTACAGTGTATTGGACTGAAGAGGATCTACTGTTCTTGTCAGTTTCCTAATCAGAGTTGTACTAAATATAGTCGGTGTGTGTAGGAAGCACAGTTCTTGTGTTCTGAGAAAGCTCACTCTTCGGACCCTATAGGAAACACAGTAGAGTAGAAGTGTGCCCTTTTCTCAAAAGCAGAGTGTATTTCTTGTAAGGCGAGCTAGCGTTTGTTTCCCAGTCCTAAATGGAGTTGAATCTCATGCAGTTTTTGGTCCTAGGAGCAAGAGTTGTTTTCTGGAAAGAAGAGTCACTATTGCGCTCCCATTGCTATATACAGGGCAAAGAGCACTGGCGTCTGTTCCCAGCATGTGCAGTGTATTGGACTGAAGAGGATCTACTGTTCTTGTCAGTTTCCTAAGCAGAGTTGAACTAAATATAGTCAGTGTGTGTAGGAAGCACAGTTCTTTTGTTCTGAGCAAGCTCACTCTTCTGGCCCTATAGGAATCACATTAGAGTAGAAGAGTGCTCTTTTCTCAAAAGCAGAGTGTGTTTCTTGTAAGGCAAGCTAGCGTTTGTGTCCGAGTCCTAAATGGAGTAAAATCACATGCAGTTTCTGGTCCTACGAGCAAGAGTTGTTTTCTGGTAAGAAGAGTCACTATTGCGCTGCCATTGTCATACACAGGGCAAATAGCACTGGCGTCTATTCCCTGCATTTACAGTGTAATGGCCTTAAGAGGATCTACTGTTCTTGTCAGTTTCCTAAGCAGAATTGAACTAGATAAGGCCGTGTGTGTAGGAAGCACAGTTCTTTTGTTCTGAGCAAGCTCACTGTTTTGGCCCTATAGGAAACAAAGTAGAGTAGAAGAGTGCCCTTTTCTCAAAAGTAGAGTGTGTTTAATGTAAGGCGAGCTAGCGTTTGTTTCCCAGTCCTAAATGGAGTTGAATCACAGGCAGTTTTTGGTCCAATGAGCAAGAGTTGTTTTCTGGAAAGAAGAGTCACTATTGCGCTCCCATTGCCATACACAGTGCAAATAGCACTGGCGTTTGCTCCCAGCAAGTACAGTGTATTGGACTGAAGAGGAGCTACTGTTCTTGTCAGTTTCCTAAGCAGAGTTGAACTAGATATGGCCCGTGTGTGTAGGAAGCACGGTTCTTTTTTTCAGAACAAGCTCACTGTTCGGACCCTATAGGAAACACAGTAGAGTAGATGAGTTGTCTTTTCTCAAAAGCAGAGTGTGTTTATTGTAAGGCGAGCTAGCGTTTGTTTCCCAGTTCTAAATCGAGCTGAATCTCATGCAGTTTCTGGTCTTACGAGCAAGAGTTGTTTTCTGGTAAGGAAAGTCATTATTGCGCTCCCATTGCCACACACAGTGCAAATAGCACTCCCGTCTGTTACCATCAAGTACAGTGTATGTGACTGAAGAGGATCTACTGTTCTTGTCAGTTTCCTAAGAAGAGTTGGAATAGATATGGCCCGTGTGTGTAGGAAGCACAGTTCTTTTGTTCTGAGCAAGGTCACTCTTCGGACCCTATAGGAAACACAGTAGAGTAGAAGTGTGCTCTTTTCTCAAAAGCAGTTGTAACGCGAGCTAGTGTTTGTTTTCCAGTAGGAAATGGAGTTGAAACCCTTGCAGTTTCTGGTCCTTCGAGCAAGAGTTGTTTTCTGGTAAGAAGAGTCACTATTGTGCTCCCATTGCCATACACAGTGCAAATAGCACTGGCGTCTGTTCCCAGCAAGTACAGTGTATTGGACTGAAGAGGAGCTACTGTTCTTGTCAGTTTCCTAAGCAGAGTTGAACTGGATATGGCCCGTGTGTGTAGGAAGCACACTTCTTCTGTTCTGAGCAAGCTCACTTTTCGGATCCCATAGGAAACACAGTAGAGTAGAAGAGTGCTCTTTTCTCAAAAGCAGAGTGTGTTTCTTGTAAGGCGAGTTAGCGTTTGTTTCCCAGTCCTAAATGGAGTTGAATCACATGCAGTTTCTGGTTTTACCAGCAAGAGTTGTTTTCTGGTAAGAAGAGTCACTATTGCGCTCCCATTGTCATACACAGGGCAAATAGCACTCACGTCTGTTCCCATCAAGTACAGAGTATTGGACTGAAGAGGATCTACTATTCTTGTCAGTTTCCTAAGCATATGGAACTAAATATAGTCGGTGTGTGTTGGAAGCACAGTTCTTTTGTTCTGAGCAAGCTCACTCTTCTGGCCCTATAGGAAACACATTAGAGTAGAAGAGTGCCCTTTCCTAAAAGCAGAGTGTGTTTCTTGTAAGACGAGCTAGCGTTTGTTTCCCAGTCCTAAATGGAGTAAAATCACATGCAGTTTCTATTTTTACGAGCAAGAGTTGTTTTCTGGTAAGAAGAGTCACTATTGCGTTCCTATTGTAATACACAGGGCAAATAGCACTGGCGTCTATTCCCAGCTTGTACAGTGTATTTGACTGAAGAGGATCTACTGTTCTTGTCAGTTTCCTAAGCAGAATTGAACTAGATATGGCCGTGTGTGTAGGAAGCACAGTTCTTTTGTTCTGAGCAAGCTCACTGTTTTGGCCCTATAGGAAACACAGTAGAGTAGAAGAGTGCCCTTTTCTCAAAAGTAGAGTGTGTTTCTTGTAAGGCGAGCTAGCGTTTGTTTCCCAGTCCTAAATGGAGTTGAATCACATGCAGTTTTTGGTCCTATGAGCAAGAGTTGTTTTCTGGTAAGAAGAGTCACTATTGTGCTCCCATTGCCATACACAGTACAAATAGCACTGGCGTCTGTTCCCAGCAAATACAGTGTATTGGACTGAAGCGGAGCTACTGTTCTTGTCAGTTTCCTAAGCAGAGTTGAACTAGATATGGCCCGTGTGTGTAGGAAGCACGGTTGTTTTGTTCGGAGCAAGCTCACTGTTCGGACCCCATAGGAAACACAGTAGAGTAGATGAGTTGTCTTTTCTCAAAAGCAGAGTGTGTTTATTGTAAGGCGAGCTAGCGTTTGTTTCCCAGTTCTAAATGGAGTTGAATCTCATGCAGTTTCTGGTCTACGAGCAAGAGTTGTTTTCTGGTAAGGAAAGTCACTATTGCGCTCCCATTGCCACACACAGTGCAAATAGCACTCCCGTCTGTTACCATCAAGTACAGTGTATTGGACTGAAGAGGATCTACTGTTCTTGTCAGTTTTTTAAGAAGATTTGTAATAGATATGGCCCGTGTGTGTAGGAAGCACAGTTCTTTTGTTCTGAGCAAGCTCACTCTTCGGACCCTATCGTAACACAGTAGAGTAGAAGTGTGCACTTTTCTCAAAAGCAGAGTGTATTTCTTGTAAGGCGAGCTAGTGTTTGTTTTCCAGTCCTAAATGGTGTTGAATCCCATGCAGTTTCTGGTCCTATGAGCAAGAGTTGTTTTCTGGTAAGAAGAGTCACTATTGTGCTCCCATTGCCATACACAGTGCAAATAGCACTGGCGTCTGTTCCCAGCAAATACAGTGTATTGGACTGAAGAGGAGCTACTGTTCTTGTCAGTTTCCTAAGCAGAGTTGAACTGGATATGGCCCGTGTGTGTAGGAAGCACACTTCTTCTGTTCTGAGCAAGCTCACTGTTTGGATCCCATAGGAAACACAGTAGAGTAGAAGAGTGCTCTTTTCTCAAAAGCAGAGTGTGTTTCATGTAAGGCGAGTTAGCGTTTGTTTCCCAGTCCTAAATGGAGTTGAATCACATGCATTTTCTGGTTTTATGAGCAAGAGTTGTTTTCTGGTAAGAAGAGTCACTATTGTGCTCCCATTGTCATACACAGGGCAAATAGCATTCGCGTCTGTTCCCAGCAAGTACAGTGTATTGGACTGAAGAGGATCTACTATTCTTGTCAGTTTCCTAAGCATATGGAACTAAATATAGTCGGTGTGTGTTGGAAGCACAGTTCTTTTGTTCTGAGCAAGCTCACTCTTCTGGCCCTATAGGAAACACATTAGAGTAGAAGAGTGCCCTTTCCTAAAAGCAGAGTGTGTTTCTTGTAAGATGAGCTAGCGTTTGTTTCCCAGTCCTAAATGGAGTAAAATCACATGCAGTTTCTGTTCCTACGAGCAAGAGTTGTTTTCTGGTAAGAAGAGTCACTATTGCGCTCCTATTGTAATACACAGGGCAAATAGCACTGGTGTCTATTCCCAGCATGTACAGTGTATTGGACTGAAGAGGATCTACTGTTCTTGTCAGTTTCCTAAGCAGAATTGAACTAGATATGGCCGTGTGTGTAGGAAGCACAGTTCTTTTGTTTTGAGCAAGCTCACTGTTTTGGACCTATAGGAAACACAGTAGAGTAGAAGAGTGCCCTTTTCTCAAAAGCAGAGTGTGTTTCTTGTAAGGCGAGCTAGCATTTGTTTTTCAGTCCTAAATGGAGTTGAATCACATGCAGTTTCTGGTCCTACGAGCAAGAGTTGTTTTCTGGTAAGGAAAGTCACTATTGTGCTCCCATTGCCATACACTGTGCAAATAACACTCGCATCTGTTCCCATTAAGTACAGTGTATTGGACTGAAGAGGAGCTACTGTTCTTTCAGTTTCCTAAGTAGAGTTGAACTAGATATGGCCCATGTGTGTAGGAAGCACAGTTCCTTTTTTTCTGAGCAAGCTCACTGTTCTGGCTCTATCGGAAACACAATAGAGTAGAAGAGTGCTCTTTTCTCAAAAGCAGAGTGTGTTTCTTGTAAGGCGAGCTAGCGTTGGTTTCCCAGTCCTTAATGGAGTTGAATCACATGCAGTTTCTGGTCCTACGAGCAAGAGTTGTTTTCTGGTAAGAAGAGACAATATTGTGCTCCCATTGTCATACACAAGGCAAATAGCACTGGCGTCTATTCGCAGCATGTACAGTGTATTAGACTGTAGAGGATCTACTGTTCTTGTCAGTTTCCTAAGCAGAATTGAACCTGATATGGCCGTGTGTCTAGGAAGCACAGTTCTTTTGTCCTGAGCAAGCTCACTGTTCGGATCCCATAGTAAACACAGTAGAGTAGAAGTGTGCTCTTTTCTCAAAAGCAGAGTGTATTTCTTGTAAGGCGAGCTAGTGTTTGTTTCCCAGTCCTAAATGGTGTTGAATCCCATGCAGTTTCTGGTACTACGAGCAAGAGTTGTTTTTTGGTAAGGAAAGTCACTATTGCGCTCCCATTGCCATACACAGTGCAAATAGCACTGGCGTCTGTTCCCAGCAAGTACAGTGTATTGGACTGAAGAGGAGCTACTGTTCTTGTCAGTTTCCTAATCAGAGTTGAACTGGATATGGCCCGTGTGTAGGAAGCACACTTCTTATGTTCTGAGCAAGCTCACTGTTCGGATCCCATAGGAAACACAGTAGAGTAGAAGAGTGCTCTTTGCTCAAAAGCAGAGTGTGTTTCTTGTAAGGCGAGCTAGCATTTGTTTCCCAGTCCTAAATGGAGTTGAATCACATGCACTTTTTGGTCCTATGAGCAAGATTTGTTTTCTAGAAAGAAGAGTCACTATTGTGCTCCCATTGCTATACACAGGGCAAATAGCACTGGCGTCTGTTCCCAGCATGTGCAGTGTATTGGACTGAAGAGTATCTACTGTTCTTGTCAGTTTCCTAAGCAGAGTTGAACTAAATATAGTCGGTGTGTGTAGGAAGCACAGTTCTCTTGTTCTGAGCAAGCTCACTTTTCTGGCCCTATAGGAATCACATTAGAATAGAAGAGTGCTCTTTTCTCAAAAGCAGATTGTGTTTCTTGTAAGGCAAGCTAGCGTTTGTTTCCAAGTCTTAATGGAGTAAAATCACATGCAGTTTCTGGTCCTATGAGCAAGAGTTGTTCTCTGGTAAGAAGAGTCACTATTGCGCTCCCATTGTCATACACAGGGCAAATAGCAATTGCGTCTATTCCGTGCATGTACAGTGTATTGGACTGAAGAGGATCTACTGTTCTTGTCAGTTTCCTAAGCAGAATTGAACTAGATAAGGCCGTGTGTGTAGGAAGCACAGTTCTTTTGTTCTGAGCAAGCTCACTGTTTTGGCGCTATAGGAAACACAGTAGAGTAGAAGAGTGCCCTTTTCTCAAAAGCAGAGTGTGTTTCTTGTAAGGCGAGCTAGCGTTTGTTTCCCAGTCCTAAATGGAGTTGAATCACATGCAGTTTCTGGTCCTATGAGCAAGAGTTGTTTTCTGGTAAGAAGAGTCACTATTGTGCTCCCATTGCCATACACAATACAAATAGCACTGGCGTCTGTTCCCAGCAAGTACAGTGTATTGGACTGAAGAGGAGCTACTGTTCTTGTCAGTTTCCTAAGCAGAGTTGAACGAGATATAGTCGGTGTGTGTAGGAAGCACAGTTCTTTTGTTCTGAGCAAGCTCACTTTTCTGACCCTATAGGAAACACATTAGAGTAGAAGAGTGCTCTTTTCTCAAAAGCAGAGTGAGTTTTTTGTAAGGCGAGCTAGCGTTTGTTTCCCAGTCCTAAATGGAGTTGAATCACATGCAGTTTTTGGTCCTATGAGCAAGATTTGTTTTCTGGTAAGAAGAATCACTATTGTGCTCCCATTGTCATACACAGTAGAAATAGCACTGGCGTCTGTTCCCAGCAAGTACAGTGTATTGGACTGAAGAGGAGCTACTGTTCTTGTCAGTTTCCTAAGCAGAGTTGAACTAGATATGGCCCGTGTGTGTAGGAAGCACGGTTCTTTTGTTCGGAGCAAGCTCACTGTTCGGACCCCATAGGAAACACAGTAGAGTAGATGAGTTGTCTTTTCTCAAAAGCAGAGTGTGTTTATTGTAAGGCGAGCTAGCGTTTGTTTCCCAGTTCTATATGGAGTTGAATCTCATGCAGTTTCTGGTCCTACGAGCAAGAGTTGTTTTCTGGTAAGGAAAGTCACTATTGTGCTCCCATTGCCACACACAGTGCAAATAGCACTCCCGTCTGTTACCATCAAGTACAGTGTATTGGACTGAAGAGGATCTACTGTTCTTGTCAGTTTCCTAAGAAGAGTTGGAATAGATATGGCCCGTGTGTGTAGGAAGCACAGTTCTTTTGTTCTGAGCAAGCTCACTCTTCGGACACCATAGGAAACACTTTAAAGTACAAGAGGGCTCTTTTCTCAAAAGCAGAGTGTGTTTCTTGTAAGGCGAGCTAGCGTTTGTTTCCCAGTCCTAAATGGAGTTGAATCACATGCAGTTTCTGGTTCTACGAGCAAGAGTTGTTTTCTGGTAAGAAGAGTCACTATTGTGCTCCCATTGTCATACACAGGGCAAATAGCACTCGCGTCTCTTCCCAGCAAGTACAGTGTATTGGACTGAAGAGGATCTACTATTCTTGTCAGTTCCCTAAGCAGAATTGAACTAGGTTTGACCGTGTGTGTAGGAAGCACAGTTCTTTTGTTCTGAGCAAGCTCATGGTTTTGGCCCTTTAGGAAACACAGTAGAGTAGAAGAGTGCTCTTTTCTCAAAAGCAGAGTGTGTTTCTTGTAAGGGAGCTAGCATTGTTTCACAGTCTTAAATGGAGTTGAATCACATGCAGTTTCTGGTCCTACGAGCAAGAGTTGTTTTCTGGTAAGAAGAGTCACTATTGTGCTCTCGTTGTCATACACAGGGCAAATAGCACTGGCGTCTGTTCCCAGCATGTACAGTGTATTGGACTGAAGAGGATCTACTGTTCTTGTCAGTTTCCTAATCAGAGTTGTACTAAATATAGTCGGTGTGTGTAGGAAGCACAGTTCTTGTGTTCTGAGAAAGCTCACTCTTCGGACCCTATAGGAAACACAGTAGAGTAGAAGTGTGCCCTTTTCTCAAAAGCAGAGTGTATTTCTTGTAAGGCGAGCTAGCGTTTGTTTCCCAGTCCTAAATGGAGTTGAATCTCATGCAGTTTTTGGTCCTAGGAGCAAGAGTTGTTTTCTGGAAAGAAGAGTCACTATTGCGCTCCCATTGCTATATACAGGGCAAAGAGCACTGGCGTCTGTTCCCAGCATGTGCAGTGTATTGGACTGAAGAGGATCTACTGTTCTTGTCAGTTTCCTAAGCAGAGTTGAACTAAATATAGTCAGTGTGTGTAGGAAGCACAGTTCTTTTGTTCTGAGCAAGCTCACTCTTCTGGCCCTATAGGAATCACATTAGAGTAGAAGAGTGCTCTTTTCTCAAAAGCAGAGTGTGTTTCTTGTAAGGCAAGCTAGCGTTTGTGTCCGAGTCCTAAATGGAGTAAAATCACATGCAGTTTCTGGTCCTACGAGCAAGAGTTGTTTTCTGGTAAGAAGAGTCACTATTGCGCTGCCATTGTCATACACAGGGCAAATAGCACTGGCGTCTATTCCCTGCATTTACAGTGTAATGGCCTTAAGAGGATCTACTGTTCTTGTCAGTTTCCTAAGCAGAATTGAACTAGATAAGGCCGTGTGTGTAGGAAGCACAGTTCTTTTGTTCTGAGCAAGCTCACTGTTTTGGCCCTATAGGAAACAAAGTAGAGTAGAAGAGTGCCCTTTTCTCAAAAGTAGAGTGTGTTTAATGTAAGGCGAGCTAGCGTTTGTTTCCCAGTCCTAAATGGAGTTGAATCACAGGCAGTTTTTGGTCCAATGAGCAAGAGTTGTTTTCTGGAAAGAAGAGTCACTATTGCGCTCCCATTGCCATACACAGTGCAAATAGCACTGGCGTTTGCTCCCAGCAAGTACAGTGTATTGGACTGAAGAGGAGCTACTGTTCTTGTCAGTTTCCTAAGCAGAGTTGAACTAGATATGGCCCGTGTGTGTAGGAAGCACGGTTCTTTTTTTCAGAACAAGCTCACTGTTCGGACCCTATAGGAAACACAGTAGAGTAGATGAGTTGTCTTTTCTCAAAAGCAGAGTGTGTTTATTGTAAGGCGAGCTAGCGTTTGTTTCCCAGTTCTAAATCGAGCTGAATCTCATGCAGTTTCTGGTCTTACGAGCAAGAGTTGTTTTCTGGTAAGGAAAGTCATTATTGCGCTCCCATTGCCACACACAGTGCAAATAGCACTCCCGTCTGTTACCATCAAGTACAGTGTATGTGACTGAAGAGGATCTACTGTTCTTGTCAGTTTCCTAAGAAGAGTTGGAATAGATATGGCCCGTGTGTGTAGGAAGCACAGTTCTTTTGTTCTGAGCAAGGTCACTCTTCGGACCCTATAGGAAACACAGTAGAGTAGAAGTGTGCTCTTTTCTCAAAAGCAGAGTGTATTTCTTGTAACGCGAGCTAGTGTTTGTTTTCCAGTAGGAAATGGAGTTGAAACCCTTGCAGTTTCTGGTCCTTCGAGCAAGAGTTGTTTTCTGGTAAGAAGAGTCACTATTGTGCTCCCATTGCCATACACAGTGCAAATAGCACTGGCGTCTGTTCCCAGCAAGTACAGTGTATTGGACTGAAGAGGAGCTACTGTTCTTGTCAGTTTCCTAAGCAGAGTTGAACTGGATATGGCCCGTGTGTGTAGGAAGCACACTTCTTCTGTTCTGAGCAAGCTCACTTTTCGGATCCCATAGGAAACACAGTAGAGTAGAAGAGTGCTCTTTTCTCAAAAGCAGAGTGTGTTTCTTGTAAGGCGAGTTAGCGTTTGTTTCCCAGTCCTAAATGGAGTTGAATCACATGCAGTTTCTGGTTTTACCAGCAAGAGTTGTTTTCTGGTAAGAAGAGTCACTATTGCGCTCCCATTGTCATACACAGGGCAAATAGCACTCACGTCTGTTCCCATCAAGTACAGAGTATTGGACTGAAGAGGATCTACTATTCTTGTCAGTTTCCTAAGCATATGGAACTAAATATAGTCGGTGTGTGTTGGAAGCACAGTTCTTTTGTTCTGAGCAAGCTCACTCTTCTGGCCCTATAGGAAACACATTAGAGTAGAAGAGTGCCCTTTCCTAAAAGCAGAGTGTGTTTCTTGTAAGACGAGCTAGCGTTTGTTTCCCAGTCCTAAATGGAGTAAAATCACATGCAGTTTCTATTTTTACGAGCAAGAGTTGTTTTCTGGTAAGAAGAGTCACTATTGCGTTCCTATTGTAATACACAGGGCAAATAGCACTGGCGTCTATTCCCAGCTTGTACAGTGTATTTGACTGAAGAGGATCTACTGTTCTTGTCAGTTTCCTAAGCAGAATTGAACTAGATATGGCCGTGTGTGTAGGAAGCACAGTTCTTTTGTTCTGAGCAAGCTCACTGTTTTGGCCCTATAGGAAACACAGTAGAGTAGAAGAGTGCCCTTTTCTCAAAAGTAGAGTGTGTTTCTTGTAAGGCGAGCTAGCGTTTGTTTCCCAGTCCTAAATGGAGTTGAATCACATGCAGTTTTTGGTCCTATGAGCAAGAGTTGTTTTCTGGTAAGAAGAGTCACTATTGTGCTCCCATTGCCATACACAGTACAAATAGCACTGGCGTCTGTTCCCAGCAAATACAGTGTATTGGACTGAAGCGGAGCTACTGTTCTTGTCAGTTTCCTAAGCAGAGTTGAACTAGATATGGCCCGTGTGTGTAGGAAGCACGGTTGTTTTGTTCGGAGCAAGCTCACTGTTCGGACCCCATAGGAAACACAGTAGAGTAGATGAGTTGTCTTTTCTCAAAAGCAGAGTGTGTTTATTGTAAGGCGAGCTAGCGTTTGTTTCCCAGTTCTAAATGGAGTTGAATCTCATGCAGTTTCTGGTCTACGAGCAAGAGTTGTTTTCTGGTAAGGAAAGTCACTATTGCGCTCCCATTGCCACACACAGTGCAAATAGCACTCCCGTCTGTTACCATCAAGTACAGTGTATTGGACTGAAGAGGATCTACTGTTCTTGTCAGTTTTTTAAGAAGATTTGTAATAGATATGGCCCGTGTGTGTAGGAAGCACAGTTCTTTTGTTCTGAGCAAGCTCACTCTTCGGACCCTATCGTAACACAGTAGAGTAGAAGTGTGCACTTTTCTCAAAAGCAGAGTGTATTTCTTGTAAGGCGAGCTAGTGTTTGTTTTCCAGTCCTAAATGGTGTTGAATCCCATGCAGTTTCTGGTCCTATGAGCAAGAGTTGTTTTCTGGTAAGAAGAGTCACTATTGTGCTCCCATTGCCATACACAGTGCAAATAGCACTGGCGTCTGTTCCCAGCAAATACAGTGTATTGGACTGAAGAGGAGCTACTGTTCTTGTCAGTTTCCTAAGCAGAGTTGAACTGGATATGGCCCGTGTGTGTAGGAAGCACACTTCTTCTGTTCTGAGCAAGCTCACTGTTTGGATCCCATAGGAAACACAGTAGAGTAGAAGAGTGCTCTTTTCTCAAAAGCAGAGTGTGTTTCATGTAAGGCGAGTTAGCGTTTGTTTCCCAGTCCTAAATGGAGTTGAATCACATGCATTTTCTGGTTTTATGAGCAAGAGTTGTTTTCTGGTAAGAAGAGTCACTATTGTGCTCCCATTGTCATACACAGGGCAAATAGCATTCGCGTCTGTTCCCAGCAAGTACAGTGTATTGGACTGAAGAGGATCTACTATTCTTGTCAGTTTCCTAAGCATATGGAACTAAATATAGTCGGTGTGTGTTGGAAGCACAGTTCTTTTGTTCTGAGCAAGCTCACTCTTCTGGCCCTATAGGAAACACATTAGAGTAGAAGAGTGCCCTTTCCTAAAAGCAGAGTGTGTTTCTTGTAAGATGAGCTAGCGTTTGTTTCCCAGTCCTAAATGGAGTAAAATCAAATGCAGTTTCTGTTCCTACGAGCAAGAGTTGTTTTCTGGTAAGAAGAGTCACTATTGCGCTCCTATTGTAATACACAGGGCAAATAGCACTGGTGTCTATTCCCAGCATGTACAGTGTATTGGACTGAAGAGGATCTACTGTTCTTGTCAGTTTCCTAAGCAGAATTGAACTAGATATGGCCGTGTGTGTAGGAAGCACAGTTCTTTTGTTTTGAGCAAGCTCACTGTTTTGGACCTATAGGAAACACAGTAGAGTAGAAGAGTGCCCTTTTCTCAAAAGCAGAGTGTGTTTCTTGTAAGGCGAGCTAGCATTTGTTTTTCAGTCCTAAATGGAGTTGAATCACATGCAGTTTCTGGTCCTACGAGCAAGAGTTGTTTTCTGGTAAGGAAAGTCACTATTGTGCTCCCATTGCCATACACTGTGCAAATAACACTCGCATCTGTTCCCATTAAGTACAGTGTATTGGACTGAAGAGGAGCTACTGTTCTTTCAGTTTCCTAAGTAGAGTTGAACTAGATATGGCCCATGTGTGTAGGAAGCACAGTTCCTTTTTTTCTGAGCAAGCTCACTGTTCTGGCTCTATCGGAAACACAATAGAGTAGAAGAGTGCTCTTTTCTCAAAAGCAGAGTGTGTTTCTTGTAAGGCGAGCTAGCGTTGGTTTCCCAGTCCTTAATGGAGTTGAATCACATGCAGTTTCTGGTCCTACGAGCAAGAGTTGTTTTCTGGTAAGAAGAGACAATATTGTGCTCCCATTGTCATACACAAGGCAAATAGCACTGGCGTCTATTCGCAGCATGTACAGTGTATTAGACTGTAGAGGATCTACTGTTCTTGTCAGTTTCCTAAGCAGAATTGAACCTGATATGGCCGTGTGTCTAGGAAGCACAGTTCTTTTGTCCTGAGCAAGCTCACTGTTCGGATCCCATAGTAAACACAGTAGAGTAGAAGTGTGCTCTTTTCTCAAAAGCAGAGTGTATTTCTTGTAAGGCGAGCTAGTGTTTGTTTCCCAGTCCTAAATGGTGTTGAATCCCATGCAGTTTCTGGTACTACGAGCAAGAGTTGTTTTTTGGTAAGGAAAGTCACTATTGCGCTCCCATTGCCATACACAGTGCAAATAGCACTGGCGTCTGTTCCCAGCAAGTACAGTGTATTGGACTGAAGAGGAGCTACTGTTCTTGTCAGTTTCCTAATCAGAGTTGAACTGGATATGGCCCGTGTGTAGGAAGCACACTTCTTATGTTCTGAGCAAGCTCACTGTTCGGATCCCATAGGAAACACAGTAGAGTAGAAGAGTGCTCTTTGCTCAAAAGCAGAGTGTGTTTCTTGTAAGGCGAGCTAGCATTTGTTTCCCAGTCCTAAATGGAGTTGAATCACATGCACTTTTTGGTCCTATGAGCAAGATTTGTTTTCTAGAAAGAAGAGTCACTATTGTGCTCCCATTGCTATACACAGGGCAAATAGCACTGGCGTCTGTTCCCAGCATGTGTAGTGTATTGGACTGAAGAGTATCTACTGTTCTTGTCAGTTTCCTAAGCAGAGTTGAACTAAATATAGTCGGTGTGTGTAGGAAGCACAGTTCTCTTGTTCTGAGCAAGCTCACTTTTCTGGCCCTATAGGAATCACATTAGAATAGAAGAGTGCTCTTTTCTCAAAAGCAGATTGTGTTTCTTGTAAGGCAAGCTAGCGTTTGTTTCCAAGTCTTAATGGAGTAAAATCACATGCAGTTTCTGGTCCTATGAGCAAGAGTTGTTCTCTGGTAAGAAGAGTCACTATTGCGCTCCCATTGTCATACACAGGGCAAATAGCAATTGCGTCTATTCCGTGCATGTACAGTGTATTGGACTGAAGAGGATCTACTGTTCTTGTCAGTTTCCTAAGCAGAATTGAACTAGATAAGGCCGTGTGTGTAGGAAGCACAGTTCTTTTGTTCTGAGCAAGCTCACTGTTTTGGCGCTATAGGAAACACAGTAGAGTAGAAGAGTGCCCTTTTCTCAAAAGCAGAGTGTGTTTCTTGTAAGGCGAGCTAGCGTTTGTTTCCCAGTCCTAAATGGAGTTGAATCACATGCAGTTTCTGGTCCTATGAGCAAGAGTTGTTTTCTGGTAAGAAGAGTCACTATTGTGCTCCCATTGCCATACACAATACAAATAGCACTGGCGTCTGTTCCCAGCAAGTACAGTGTATTGGACTGAAGAGGAGCTACTGTTCTTGTCAGTTTCCTAAGCAGAGTTGAACGAGATATAGTCGGTGTGTGTAGGAAGCACAGTTCTTTTGTTCTGAGCAAGCTCACTTTTCTGGCCCTATAGGAAACACATTAGAGTAGAAGAGTGCTCTTTTCTCAAAAGCAGAGTGAGTTTTTTGTAAGGCGAGCTAGCGTTTGTTTCCCAGTCCTAAATGGAGTTGAATCACATGCAGTTTTTGGTCCTATGAGCAAGATTTGTTTTCTGGTAAGAAGAATCACTATTGTGCTCCCATTGTCATACACAGTAGAAATAGCACTGGCGTCTGTTCCCAGCAAGTACAGTGTATTGGACTGAAGAGGAGCTACTGTTCTTGTCAGTTTCCTAAGCAGAGTTGAACTAGATATGGCCCGTGTGTGTAGGAAGCACGGTTCTTTTGTTCGGAGCAAGCTCACTGTTCGGACCCCATAGGAAACACAGTAGAGTAGATGAGTTGTCTTTTCTCAAAAGCAGAGTGTGTTTATTGTAAGGCGAGCTAGCGTTTGTTTCCCAGTTCTATATGGAGTTGAATCTCATGCAGTTTCTGGTCCTACGAGCAAGAGTTGTTTTCTGGTAAGGAAAGTCACTATTGTGCTCCCATTGCCACACACAGTGCAAATAGCACTCCCGTCTGTTACCATCAAGTACAGTGTATTGGACTGAAGAGGATCTACTGTTCTTGTCAGTTTCCTAAGAAGAGTTGGAATAGATATGGCCCGTGTGTGTAGGAAGCACAGTTCTTTTGTTCTGAGCAAGCTCACTCTTCGGACCCTATAGTAAACACAGTTGAGTAGAAGTGTGCTCTTTTCTCAAAAGCAGAGTGTATTTCTTGTAAGGCGAGCTAGTGTTTGTTTCCCAGTCCTAAATGGTGTTGAATCCCATGCAGTTTCTGGTCCTACGAGCAAGAGTTGTTTTCTGGTAAGAAGAGTCACTATTCTGCTCTCATTGCCATACATAGTGCAAATAGCACTGGCGTCTGTTCCCAGCAAGTACAGTGTATTGGACTGAAGCGGAGCTACTGTTCTTGTCAGTTTCCTAAGCAGAGTTGAACTGGATATGGCCCGTGTGTGTAGGAAGCACACTTCTTCTGTTCTGAGCAAGCTCACTGTTCGGATCCCATAGGAAACACAGTAGAGTAGAAGAGTGCTCTTTTCTCAAAAGCAGAGTGTGTTTCTTGTAAGGCGAGTTAGTGTTTGTTTCCCAGTCCTAAATGGAGTTGAATCACATGCAGTTTCTGGTTTTACGAGCAAGTGTTGTTTTCTGGTAAGAAGAGTCACTATTGCGCTCCCATTGTCATACACAGGGCAAATAGCACTCGCGTCTGTTCCCCGCAAGTACAGTGTATTGCACTGAAGAGGATCTACTATTCTTGTCAGTTTCCTAAGCATATGGAACTAAATATAGTCGGTGTGTGTTGGAAGCACAGTTCTTTTGTTCTGAGCAAGCTCACTCTTCTGGCCCTATAGGAAACACATCAGAGTAGAAGAGTGCCCTTTCCTAAAAGCAGCGTGTGTTTCTTAAAAGTTGAGCTAGCGTTTTTTTCCCAGTCCTAAATGGAGTAAAATCACATGCAGTTTCTGTTCCTACGAGCAAGAGTTGTTTTCTGGTAAGAAGAGTCACTATTGCGCTCCTATTGTAATACAAAGGGCAAATAGCACTGGTGTCTATTCCCAGCACGTTCAGTGTATTAGACTGAAGAGGAGCTACTGTTCTTGTCAGTTTCCTAAGCAGAATTGAACTAGATATGGCCGTGTGTGTAGGAAGCACAGTTCTTTTGTTCTGAGCAAGCTCACTGTTTTGGACCTATAGGAAACACAGTAGAGTAGAAGAGTGCCCTTTTCTCAAAAGCAGAGTGTGTTTCTTGTAAGGCGAGCTAGCGTTTGTTTTTCAGACCTAAATGGAGTTGAATCACATGCAATTTCTGGTCCTACGAGCAAGAGTTGTTTTCTGGTAAGGAAAGTCACTATTGTGCTCCCATTGCCATGCACAGTGCAAATAACACTCGCATCTGTTCCCATTAAGTACAGTGTATTGGACTGAAGAGGAGCTACTGTTCTTTCAGTTTCCTAAGTAGAGTTGAACTAGATATGGCCCGTGTGTCTAGGAAGCACAGTTCTTTTGTTCTGAGCAAGCTCACTGTTCGGATCCCATAGGAAACACAGTAGAGTAGAAGTGTGCTCTTTTCTCAAAAGCAGAGTGTATTTCTTGTAAGGCGAGCTAGTGTTTGTTTCCCAGTCCTAAATGGTGTTGAATCCCATGCAGTTTCTGGTACTACGAGCAAGAGTTGTTTTTTGGTAAGGAAAGTCACTATTGCGCTCCCATTGCCATACACAGTGCAAATAGCACTGGCGTCTGTTCCCAGCAAGTACAGTGTATTGGACTGAAGAGGAGCTACTGTTCTTCTCAGTTTCCTAAGCAGAGTTGAACTGGATATGGCCCGTGTGTAGGAAGCACATTTCTTCTGTTCTGAGCAAGCTCACTGTTCGGATCCCATAGGAAACACAGTAGAGTAGAAGAGTGCTCTTTGCTCAAAAGCAGAGTGTGTTTCTTGTAAGGCGAGCTAGCATTTGTTTCCCAGTCCTAAATGGAGTTGAATCACATGCAGTTTTTGGTCCTATGAGCAAGATTTGTTTTCTGGAAAGAAGAGTCACTATTGTGCTCTCATTGCTATACACAGGGCAAATAGCACTGGCGTCTGTTCTGAGCATGTGCAGTGTATTGGACTGAAGAGTATCTACTGTTCTTCTCAGTTTCCTAAGCAGAGTTGAACTAAATATAGTCGGTGTGTGTAGGAAGCACAGTTCTTTTGTTCTGAGCAAGCTCACTCTTCTGGCCCTATAGGGATCACATTAGAGTAGAAGAGTGCTCTTTTCTCAAAAGCAGAGTGTGTTTCTTGTAAGGCAAGCTAGCGTTTGTTTCCAAGTCCTAAATGGAGTAAAATCACATGCAGTTTCTGGTCCTACGAGCAAGAGTTGTTCTCTGGTAAGAAGAGTCACTATTGAGCTCCCATTGTCATACACAGGGCAAATAGCAATTGCGTCTATTCCCTGCATGTACAGTGTATTGGACTGAAGAGGAGCTACTGTTCTTGTCAGTTTCCTAAGCAGAGTTGAACGAGATATAGTCCGTGTGTGTAGGAAGCACAGTACTTTTGTTCTGAGCAAGCTCACTTTTCTGGCCCTATAGGAAACACATTAGAGTAGAAGAGTGCTCTTTTCTCAAAAGCAGAGTGAGTTTCTTGTAAGGCGAGCTAGCGTTTGTTTCCCATTTCTAAATGGAGTTGAATCTCATGCAGTTTTTGGTCCTATGAGCAAGGGTTGTTTTCTGGTAAGAAGAGTCACTATTGTGCTCCCATTGCCATACACAGTACAAATAGCACTGGCGTCTGTTCCCAGCAAGTACAGTGTATTGGACTGAAGAGGCGCTACTGTTCTTGTCAGTTTCCTAAGCAGAGTTGAACTAGATATGGCCCGTGTGTGTAGGAAGCACGGTTCTTTTGTTCAAAGCAAGCTCACTGTTCGGACCCCATAGGAAACACAGTAGAGTAGATGAGTTGTCTTTTCTCAAAAGCAGAGTGTGTTTATTGTAAGGCGAGCTAGCGTTTGTTTCCCAGTTCTAAATGGAGTTGAATCTCATGCAGTTTCTGGTCCTACGAGCAAGAGTTGTTTTCTGGTAAGGAAAGTCACTATTGCGCTCCCATTGCCACACACAGTGCAAATAGCATTCCCGTCTATTACCATCAAGTACAGTGTATTGGACTGAAGAGGATCTACTGTTCTTGTCAGTTTCCTAAGAAGAGTTGGAGTAGATATTGCCCGTGTGTGTAGGAAGGAAAGTTCTTTTGTTCTGAGCAAGCTCACTCTTCGGACCCTATAGGACACAGTAGAGTAGAAGTGTGCTCTTTTCTCAAAAGCAGAGTGTATTTCTTGTAAGGCGAGCTAGTGTTTGTTTCCCAGTCCTAAATGGTGTTGAATCCCATGCAGTTTCTGGTCCTACGAGCAAGAGTTGTTTTCTGCTAAGAGAGTCACTATTGTGCTCCCATTGCCATACACAGTGCAAATAGCACTGGCGTCTGTTCCCAGCAAGTACAGTGTATTGGACTGAAGAGGAGCTACTGTTCTTGTCAGTTTCCTAAGCAGAGTTGAACTGGATATGGCCCGTGTGTGTAGGAAGCACACTTCTTCTGTTCTGAGCAAGCTCACTGTTCGGGTCCCATAGGAAACACAGTAGAGTAGAAGAGTGCTCTTTTCTCAAAAGCAGAGTGTGTTTCTTGTAAGGCGAGTTAGCGTTTGTTTCCCAGTCCTAAATGGAGTTGAATCACATGCAGTTTCTGGTTTTATGAGCAAGAGTTGTTTTCTGGTAAGAAGAGTCACTATTGCGCTCCCATTGTCATACACAGGGCAAATAGCACTCGCGTCTGTTCCCAGCAAGTACAGTGTATATGACTGAAGAGGATCTACTATTCTTGTCAGTTTCCTAAGCATATGGAACTAAATATAGTCGGTGTGTGTTGGAAGCACAGTTCTTTTGTTCTGAGCAAGCTCACTGTTTTGGCCCTATAGGAAACACAGTAGAGTAGAAGAGTGCCCTTTTCTCAAAAGCAGAGTGTGTTTCTTGTAAGGCGAGCTAGCGTTTGTTTCCCAGTCCTAAATGGAGTTGAATCACATGCAGTTTTTGGTCCCATGAGCAAGAGTTGTTTTCTGGAAAGAAGAGTCACTATTGCGCTCCCATTCCCATACACAGTGCAAATAGCACTGGCGTCTGTTCCCAGCAAATACAGTGTATTAGACTGAAGAGGAGCTACTGTTCTTGTCAGTTTCCTAAGCAGAGTTGAACTAGATATGGCCCGTGTGTGTAGGAAGCACGGTTCTTTTGTTCCGAGCAAGCTCACTGTTCGGACCCCATAGGAAACACAGTAGAGTAGATGAGTTGTCTTTACTCAAAAGCAGAGTGTGTTTATTGTAAGGCGAGCTAGCGTTTGTTTCCCAGTTCTAAATGGAGTTGAATCTCATGCAGTTTCTTGTCCTACGAGCAAGAGTTGTTTTCTGGTAAGGAAAGTCACTATTGCGCTCCCTTTGCCACACACAGTGCAAATAGCACTCCCGTCTGTTACCATCAAGTACAGTTTATTGGACTGAAGAGGATCTACTGTTCTTGTCAGTTTCCTAAGCAGAGTTGAACTAGATATGGCCCGTGTGTGTAGGAAGCACAGTTCTTTTGTTCTGAGCAAGCTCACTGTTCGGATCCCATAGGAAACACAGTAGAGTAGAAGAGTGCTCTTTTCTCAAAAGCAGAGTGTGTTTCTTATAAGGCGAGCATGTGTTTGTTTCCCAGTCAAAAATGGAGTTGAATCCCATGCAGTTTCTGGTCCTACAAGCAAGAGTTGTCTTCTGGTAAGAAGAGTCACTATTGCGCACCAATTGTCATACAAATTACAAATAGCACTGGCGTCTGTTCCCAGAATGTACATTGTATTGGACTGAGGAGTATCTACTGTTCTTGTCAGTTTCCAAAGCAGAATTGAACTAGATATGGCCGTGTGTGTAGGAAGCACAGTTCTCTTGTTCTGAGCAAGCTCACTGTTTTGGCCCTTTAGGAAACACAGTAGAGTAGAAGAGTGCTCTTTTCTCAAAAGCAGAGTGTGTTTCTTGTAAGGGAGCTAGCGTTTGTTTCGCAGCCCTAAATGGAGTTGAATCACATGCAGTTTTTGGTCCTTCGAGCAAGAGTTGTTTTCTGGAAAGAAGAGTCACTATTGCGCTCCCATTGTCATATACAGGGCAAATAGCACTGGCGTCTATTCCCAGCATGTACAGTGTATTGGACTGAAGAGGATCTACTGTTCTTGTCAGTTTCCAAAGCAGAATTGAACTAGATATGGCCGTGTGTGTAGGAAGCACAGTTCTTTTGTTCTGAGCAAGCTCACTGTTTTGGCCCTATAGGAAACACAGTAGAGTAGAAGAATGCCCTTTTCTCAAAAACAGAGTGTATTTCTTGTAAGCCAAGCTAGCGTTTGTTTATCAGTCCTAAATGGAGTTGAATCACACGCAGTTTCTGGTCCTATGATTAAGAGTTGTTTTCTGGTAAGAATAGTCACTATTGCGCTCCCATTGTCATACACAGGGCAAATAGCACTGGCGTCTGTTCCCAGCATGTCCAGTGTATTGGACTGAAGAGGATCTACTGTTCTTGTCAGTTTACTAAGCAAAATTGATGTAGATATGGCCCGTGTTGGTAGGAAGCACAGTTCTTTTGTTCTGAGCAAGCTCACAGTTCGGACCCCATAAGAAACACAGTAGAGAAGAAGAGTGCTCTTTTCGCAAAAGCAGAGTGTGTTTCTTGTAAGCCGAGATAGCGTTTGTTTCCCAGTCCTAAATGGAGTTTAATCACATGCAGTTTCTGGTCCTACGAGCAAGAGTTGTTTTCTGGTAAGAAGAGTCACTATTGCACTCCCATTGTCATACACAAGGCAAAATGCACTGGCGTCTATTCCCAGCATGTACAGTGTATTGGACTGAAGATGATCTACTGTTCTTGTCATTTTCCTAAATTGAATTGAACCAGATATGGCTGTGTGTGTAGGAAGCACAGTTCTTTTGTTCTGAGCAAGCTCACTGTTCTGGCTCTATAGGAAACACAATAGAGTAGAAGAGTGCTCTTTTCTCAAAAGCCAATTGTGTTTCTTGTAAGCCGAGATAGCGTTTGTTTCCCAGTCCTAAATGGAGTTTAATCACATGCAGTTTCTGGTCCTACGAGCAAGAGTTGTTTTCTGGTAAGAAGAGTCACTATTGCACTCCCATTGTCATACACAAGGCAAAAAGCACTGGCGTCTATTCCCAGCATGTACAGTGTATTGGACTGAAGAGGATCTACTGTTCTTGTCATTTTCCTAAGCAGAATTGAACCAGATATGGCTGTGTGTGTAGGAAGCACAGTTCTTTTGTTCTGAGCAAGCTCACTGTTCTGGCTCTATAGGAAACACAATAGAGTAGAAGAGTGCTCTTTTCTCAAAAGCAGACTGTGTTTCTTGTAAGGCAAGCTCGCATTTGTTTCCCAGTCCTAAATGGAGTTGATTAACATGCAGTTTTGGGTCCCATGAGCAAGAGTTGTTTTCTGGAAAGAAGAGACACTATTGCGCTCCCATTGCCATACACAGTGCAAATAGCACTGGCATCTCTTCCCAGCAAGTACAGTTTATTGGACTGAAGAGGATCTACTATTCTTGTCAGTTTCTTAAGCAGAATTGAACTAGATATGGCCGTGTGTGTAGGAAGCACAGTTCTTTTTTTCTGAGCAAGCTCACTGTTTTGGCTCTACAGGAAACACAGTAGAGTAGAAGAGTGCTCATTTCTCAAAAGCACAGTGTGTTTCTTGTAAGGCGATCTAGCATTTGTTTCACAGTCCTAAATGGAGTTGAATCACATGCACTTTTTGGTCCCATGAGCAAGAGTTGTTTTCTGGAAAGAAGAGTCACTATTGCGCTCACATTGCCATACACAGTGCAAATAGCACTGGCGTCTGTTCCCAGCAAGTACAGTGTATTGGACTGAAGAGGAGCTACTGTTCTTGTCAGTTTCCTAAGCAGAGTTGAACTAGATATGGCCCGTGTGTAGGAAGCACGGTTCTTTTGTTCGGAGCAAGCTCACTGTTCGGACCCCGTAGGAAACACAGTAGACTAGAAAAGCTCTCTTTTCTCAAAAGCAGAGTGTGTTTATTGTAAGGTGAGCTAGCGTTTGTTTCCCAGTTCTAAATGGAGTTGAATCACATGCAGTTTCTGATCCTACGAGCAAGAGTTGTTTTCTGGTAAGGAAAGTCACTATTGCGCTCCCATTGCCACACACAGTGCAAATAGCACTCCCGTCTATTACCATCAAGTACAGTGTATTGGACTGAAGAGGATCTACTGTTCTTGTCAGTTTCCTAAGAAGAGTTGGAATAGATATTGCCCGTGTGTGTAGGAAGGACAGTTCTTTTGTTCTGAGCAAGCTCACTCTTCGGACCCTATAGGACACAGTAGAGTAGAAGTGTGCTCTTTTCTCAAAAGCAGAGTGTATTTCTTGTAAGGCAAGCTAGTGTTTGTTTCCCAGTCCTAAATGGTGTTGAATCCCATGCAGTTTCTGGTCCTACGAGCAAGAGTTGTTTTCTGGTAAGAAGAGTCACTATTGCGCTCCCATTGTCATACACAGGGCAAATAGCACTCGCGTCTGTTCCCAGCAAGTACAGTGTATATGACTGAAGAGGATCTACTATTCTTGTCAGTTTCCTAAGCATATGGAACTAAATATAGTCGGTGTGTGTTGGAAGCACAGTTCTTTTGTTCTGAGCAAGCTCACTGTTTTGGCCCTATAGGAAACACAGTAGAGTAGAAGAGTGCCCTTTTCTCAAAAGCAGAGTGTGTTTCTTGTAAGGCGAGCGAGAGTTTGTTTCCCAGTCCTAAATGGAGTTGAATCACATGCCGTTTTTGGTCCTATGAGCAAGAGTTGTTTTCTGGTAAGAAGAGTCACTATTGTGCTCCCATTGCCATACACAGTACAAATAGCACTGGCGTCTGTTCCCAGCAAGTACAGTGTATTGGACTGAAGCGGAGCTACTGTTCTTGTCAGTTTCCTAAGCAGAGTTGAACTAGATATAGTCGGTGTGTGTAGGAAGCACAGATCTTTTGTTCTGAGCAAGCTCACTTTTCTGGCCCTATAGGAAACACATTAGAGTAGAAGAGTTCTCTTTTCTCAAAAGCAGAGTGAGTTTCTTGTAAGGCGAACTAGCGTTTGTTTCCCAGTCCTAAATGGAGTTGAATCACATGCAGTTTTTGGTCCCATGAGCAAGAGTTGTTTTCTGGAAAGAAGAGTCACTATTGCGCTCCCATTCCCATACACAGTGCAAATAGCACTGGCGTCTGTTCCCAGCAAATACAGTGTATTAGACTGAAGAGGAGCTACTGTTCTTGTCAGTTTCCTAAGCAGAGTTGAACTAGATATGGCCCGTGTGTGTAGGAAGCACGGTTCTTTTGTTCGGAGCAAGCTCACTGTTCGGACCCCATAGGAAACACAGTAGAGTAGATGAGTTGTCTTTACTCATGAGCAGAGTGTGTTTATTGTAAGGCGAGCTAGCGTTTGTTTCCCAGTTCTAAATGGAGTTGAATCTCATGCATTTTCTGGTCCTATGAGCAAGAGTTGTTTTCTGGTAAGGAAAGTCACTATTGCGCTCCCTTTGCCACACACAGTGCAAATAGCACTCCCGTCTGTTACCATCAAGTACAGTTTATTGGACTGAAGAGGATCTACTGTTCTTGTCAGTTTCCTAAGCAGAGTTGAACTAGATATGGCCCGTGTGTGTAGGAAGCACAGTTCTTTTGTTCTGAGCAAGCTCACTGTTCGGATCCCATAGGAAACACAGTAGAGTAGAAGAGTGCTCTTTTCTCAAAAGCAGAGTGTGTTTCTTATAAGGCGAGCATGTGTTTGTTTCCCAGTCAAAAATGGAGTTGAATCCCATGCAGTTTCTGGTCCTACAAGCAAGAGTTGTCTTCTGGTAAGAAGAGTCACTATTGCGCTCCAATTGTCATACAAATTACAAATAGCACTGGCGTCTGTTCCCAGCATGTACAGTGTATTGGACTGAGGAGTATCTACTGTTATTGTCAGTTTCCTAAGCAGAATTGAATTAGATATGGCCGTGTGTGTAGGAAGCACAGTTCTTTTGTTCTGAGCAAGGTCACTGTTCTGACCCTATAGGAAACACAGTAGAGTAGAAGAGTGATCTCTACTCAAAAGCAGAATGTGTTTCTTGTAAGGCGAGCTAGTGTTTGTTTCCCAGTCCTAAATGGAGTTGAATCACATGCAGTTTTTGGTCCTATGAGCAAGAGTTGTTTTCTGGTAAAGAAAGTCACTATTGTGCTCCCATTGCCATACACAGTGCAAATAACACTCGCATCTGTTCCCATTAAGTACAGTGTATTGGACTGAAGAGGATCTACTACTCTTGTCAGTTTCCTAAGCAGAATTGAACTAGATATGGCCGTGTGTGTAGGAAGCACAGTTCTTTTGTTCTGAGCAAGCTCACTGTTTTGGCCCTTTAGGAAACACAGTAGAGTAGAAGAGTGCTCTTTTCTCAAAAGCAGAGTGTGTTTCTTGTAAGGGAGCTAGCGTTTGTTTCGCAGTCCTAAATGGAGTTGAATCACATGCAGTTTTTGGTCCTTCGAGCAAGAGTTGTTTTCTGGAAAGAAGAGTCACCTTGCGCTCCCATTGTCATACACAGGGCAAATAGCACTGGCATCTATTCCCAGCATGTACAGTGTATTGGACTGAAGAGGATCTACTGTTCTTGTCAGTTTCCAAAGCAGAATTGAACTAGATATGGCCGTGTGTGTAGGAAGCACAGTTCTTTTGTTCTGAGCAAGCTCACTGTTTTGGCCCTATAGGAAACACAGTAGAGTAGAAGAGTGCCCTTTTCTCAAAAACAGAGTGTATTTCTTGTAAGCCGAGCTAGCATTTGTTTATCAGTCCTAAATGGAGTTGAATCACACGCAGTTTCTGGTCCTATGATTAAGAGTTGTTTTCTGGTAAGAATAGTCACTATTGCGCTCCCATTGTCATACACAGGGCAAATAGCACTGGCGTCTGTTCCCAGCATGTACAGTGTATTGGACTGAAGAGGATCTACTGTTCTTGTCAGTTTACTAAGCAAAATTGATGTAGATATGGCCCGTGTTGGTAGGAAGCACAGTTCTTTTGTTCTGAGCAAGCTCACAGTTCGGACCCCATAAGAAACACAGTAGAGAAGAAGAGTGCTCTTTTCTCAAAGCAGAGTGTGTTTCTTGTAAGCCGAGATAGCGTTTGTTTCCCAGTCCTAAATGGAGTTTAATCACATGCAGTTTCTGGTCCTACGAGCAAGAGTTGTTTTCTGGTAAGAAGAGTCACTATTGCACTCCCATTGTCATACACAAGGCAAAATGCACTGGCGTCTATTCCCAGCATGTACAGTGTATTGGACTGAAGAGGATCTACTGTTCTTGTCATTTTCCTAAATAGAATTGAACCAGATATGGCTGTGTGTGTAGGAAGCACAGTTCTTTTGTTCTGAGCAAGCTCACTGTTCTGGCTCTATAGGAAACACAATAGAGTAGAAGAGTGCTCTTTTCTCAAAAGCCGATTGTGTTTCTTGTAAGGCGAGCTAGCGTTTGTTTCCCAGTCCTAAATGGAGTTTAATCACATGCAGTTTCTGGTCCTACGAGCAAGAGTTGTTTTCTGGTAAGAAGAGTCACTATTGCACTCCCATTGTCATACACAAGGCAAAAAGCACTTGCGTCTATTCCCAGCATGTACAGTGTATTGGACTGAAGAGGATCTACTGTTCTTGTCATTTTCCTAAGCAGAATTGAACCAGATATGGCTGTGTGTGTAGGAAGCACAGTTCTTTTGTTCTGAGCAAGCTCACTGTTCTGACTCTATAGGAAACACAGTAGAGTAGAAGAGTGCTCTTTTCTCAAAAGCAGAGTGTGTTTCTTATAAGGCGAGCATGTGTTTGTTTCCCAGTGAAAAATGGAGTTGAATCCCATGCAGTTTCTGGTCCTACAAGCAAGAGTTGTCTTCTGGTAAGAAGAGTCACTATTGCGCTCCAATTGTCATACAAATTACAAATAGCACTGGCGTCTGTTCCCTGCATGTACAGTGTATTGGACTGAGGAGTATCTACTGTTATTGTCAGTTTCCTAAGCAGAATTGAATTAGATATGGCCGTGTGTGTAGGAAGCACAGTTCTTTTGTTCTGAGCAAGGTCACTGTTCTGACCCTATAGGAAACACAGTAGAGTAGAAGAGTGATCTCTACTCAAAAGCAGAATGTGTTTCTTGTAAGGCGAGCTAGTTTTTGTTTCCCAGTCCTAAATGGAGTTGAATCACATGCAGTTTTTGGTCCTATGAGCAAGAGTTGTTTTCTGGTAAGGAAAGTCACTATTGTGCTCCCATTGCCATACACAGTGCAAATAACACTCGCATCTTTTCCCATTAAGTACAGTGTATTGGACTGAAGAGGATCTACTACTCTTGTCAGTTTCCTAAGCAGAATTGAACTAGATATGGCCGTGTGTGTAGGAAGCACAGTTCTTTTGTTCTGAGCAAGCTCACTGTTTTGGCCCTTTAGGAAACACAGTAGAGTAGAAGAGTGCTCTTTTCTCAAAAGCAGAGTGTGTTTCTTGTAAGGGAGCTAGCGTTTGTTTCGCAGTCCTAAATGGAGTTGAATCACATGCAGTTTTAGGTCCTTCGAACAAGAGTTGTTTTCTGGAAAGAAGAGTCACTATTGCGCTCCCATTGTCATACACAGGGCAAATAGCACTGGCTTCTATTCCCAGCATGTACAGTGTATTGGACTGAAGAGGATCTACTGTTCTTGTCAGTTTCCAAAGCAGAATTGAACTAGATATGGCCGTGTGTGTAGGAAGCACAGTTCTTTTGTTCTGAGCAAGCTCACTGTTTTGGCCCTATAGGAAACACAGTAGAGTAGAAGAGTGCCCTTTTCTCAAAAACAGAGTGTATTTCTTGTAAGCCGAGCTAGCGTTTGTTTATCAGTCCTAAATGGAGTTGAATCACACGCAGTTTCTGGTCCTATGATTAAGAGTTGTTTTCTGGTAAGAATAGTCACTATTGCGCTCCCATTGTCATACACAGGGCAAATAGCACTGGCGTCTGTTCCCAGCATGTACAGTGTATTGGACTGAAGAGGATCTACTGTTCTTGTCAGTTTACTAAGCAAAATTGATGTAGATATGGCCCGTGTTGGTAGGAAGCACAGTTCTTTTGTTCTGAGCAAGCTCACAGTTCGGACCCCATAAGAAACACAGTAGAGAAGAAGAGTGCTCTTTTCTCAAAAGCAGAGTGTGTTTCTTGTAAGCCGAGATACCGTTTGTTTCGCAGTCCTAAATGGAGTTGAATCACATACAGTTTTTGGTCCTTCGAGCAAGAGTTGTTTTCTGGAAAGAAGAGTCACTATTGCGCTCCCATTGTCATACACAAGGCAAAATGCACTGGCGTCTATTCCCAGCATGTACAGTGTATTGGACTGAAGAGGATCTACTGTTCTTGTCATTTTCCTAAATAGAATTGAACCAGATATGGCTGTGTGTGTAGGAAGCACAGTTCTTTTGTTCTGAGCAAGCTCACTGTTCTGGCTCTATAGGAAACACAATAGAGTAGAAGAGTGCTCTTTTCTCAAAAGCCGATTGTGTTTCTTGTAAGGCGAGCTAGCGTTTGTTTCCCAGTCCTAAATGGAGTTTAATCACATGCAGTTTCTGGTCCTACGAGCAAGAGTTGTTTTCTGGTAAGAAGAGTCACTATTGCACTCCCATTGTCATACACAAGGCAAAAAGCACTGGCGTCTATTCCCAGCATGTACAGTGTATTGGACTGAAGAGGATCTACTGTTCTTGTCATTTTCCTAAGCAGAATTGAACCAGATATGGCTGTGTGTGTAGGAAGCACAGTTCTTTTGTTCTGAGCAAGCTCACTGTTCTGGCTCTATAGGAAACATAATAGAGTAGAAGAGTGCTCTTTTCTCAAAAGCAGACTGTGTTTCTTGTAAGGCAAGCTCGCATTTGTTTCCCAGTCCTAAATGGAGTTGATTAACATGCAGTTTGGGTCCCATGAGCAAGAGTTGTTTTCTGGAAAGAAGAGACACTATTGCGCTCCCGTTGCTATACACAGTGCAAATAGCACTGGCGCCTCTTCCCAGCAAGTACAGTTTATTGGACTGAAGAGGATCTACTATTCTTGTCAGTTTCTTAAGCAGAATTGAACTAGATATGGCCGTGTGTGTAGGAAGCACAGTTCTTTTTTTCTGAGCAAGCTCACTGTTTTGGCTCTACAGGAAACACAGTAGAGTAGAAGAGTGCTCATTTCTCAAAAGCACAGTGTGTTTCTTGTAAGGCGATCTAGCATTTGTTTCACAGTCCTAAATGGAGTTGAATCACATGCACTTTTTGGTCCCATGAGCAAGAGTTGTTTTCTGGAAAGAAGAGTCACTATTGCGCTCACATTGCCATACACAGTGCAAATAGCACTGGCGTCTGTTCCCAGCAAGTACAGTGTATTGGACTGAAGAGGAGCTACTGTTCTTGTCAGTTTCCTAAGCAGAGTTGAACTAGATATGGCCCGTGTGTAGGAAGCACGGTTCTTTTGTTCGGAGCAAGCTCACTGTTCGGACCCCGTAGGAAACACAGTAGACTAGAAAAGCTCTCTTTTCTCAAAAGCAGAGTGTGTTTATTGTAAGGTGAGCTAGCGTTTGTTTCCCAGTTCTAAATGGAGTTGAATCACATGCAGTTTCTGATCCTACGAGCAGGAGTTGTTTTTGGTAAGAAGAGTCACTATTGAGCTCCCATTGTCATACACAGGGCAAATCCACTGGCGTCTATTCCCAGCATGTACAGTGTATTGGACTGAAGAGGAGCTACTGTTCTTGTCAGTTTCCTAAGCAGAATTGAACTAGATATGTACGTTTGTGTAGGAAGCACAGTTTTTTAGTTCTGAGCAATCTCACTGTTTTGGCCCTATAGGAAACATAGTAGAGTAGAAGAGTGCCCTTTTCTCAAAGGCAGAGTGTGTTTCTTGTAAGGCGAGCTAGCGTTTGTTTTCCAGTCCTAAATTGAGTTGAATCACATGCAGTTTCTAGTTCTAGGAGCAAGAGTTGTTTTCTGGTAAGAAGAGTCACTATTGCGCTCCCATTGTCATACACAGTGTAAATAGCATTCGCGTCTGTTCCGAGCAAGTACAGTGTTTTGTACTGAAGAGGAGCTACTGTTCTTGTCAGTTTCCTAAGGAGAATTGAACTAGATATGGCCGTGTGTGTAGGAAGCACAGATCTTTTGTTCTGAGTAAGCTCACTGTTCGGACCGCTTAGGAAACACTGTAGAGTAGAAGAGTGCTCTTTTCTCAAAAGCAGAATGTGTTTCTTGTAAGGCGAGTTAGCGTTTGTTTCCCAGTCCTAAATGGAGTTGAATCACATGCAGTTTCTGGTCCTACGAGCAAGAGTTTTTTTCTGGTAAGAAGAGTCACTATTGAGCTCCCATTGTCATACACAGGGCAAATAGCGCTGGCATCTATTCCCAGCATGTACAGTGTATTGGACTGAAGAGGATCTACTGTTCTTGTCAGTTTCCTAAGCAGAGTTGAACTAGATATGGCCTGTGTGTAGGAAGCACAGTTCTTTTGTTTTGAGCAAGCTCACTGTTTTGGCCCTATAGGAAACACATTAGAGTAGAAGAGTGCCCTTTTCTCAAAAGCAGAGTGTGTTTCCTGTAAGGCGAGCTAGTGTTTCTTTCCCAGTCCTAAATTGAGTTGAATCACATGCAGTTTCTAGTTCTAGGAGCAAGAGTTGTTTTCTGGTAAGAAGAGTCACTATTGCGCTCCCATTGTCATACACAGGGCAAATAGCACTGGCGTCTGTTCCCAGCATGTACAGTGTATTGGACTAAAGAGGATCTACTGCTCTTGTCATTTTCCTCTGCAGAATTGATCTAGATATGGCCCATGTGTGTAGGAAGCACACTTCTTTTGTTCTGAGCAAGCTCACTGTTCTGGCCCTATAGGAAACACAGTAGAGTAGAAGAGTGCTCTTTTCTCAAACGCAGAGTGCGTTTCTTGTAAGGCCATCTGGCGTTTGTTTCCAGTCCTAAATGGAGTTGAATCACATGCAGTGTTTGGTCCTACGAGCAAGAGTTGTTTTCTGGTAAGAAGAGTCACAATTGCGCTCCCATTTCCATACACAGTGCAAATAGCACTCGCGTCTCTTCTCAGCAAGTACAGTGTATTGGACTGAAGAGGAGCTACTGTTCTTGTCAGTTTCCTAAGCAGACTTGAACTAGATATGGCCCGTGTGTGTAGGAAGCACAGTTCTTTTGTTCTGAGCAAGCTCACTGTTCGGACCCAATAGGAATCACAGTAGAGTAGATGAGTGCCCTATTCTCAGAAGCAGAATGTGTTTCTTGTAAGGCGAGCCAGCATTTGTTTCCCAGTCCTAAATGGACTTGAATCACATGCAGTTTCTGGTCCTATGAGCAAGAGTTGTTTTCTGGTAAGAAGAGTCACTATTGCAGTCTCATCATCATACACAGGGCAAACAGCCCTGGCGTCTGTTCCCAGCATGTACATTGTACTGGACTGAAGAGGATCTACTGTTCTTGACAGTTTCCTAAACAGAGTTGAACTAGATATGGCCCGTGTGTGTAGGAAGCACAGTTCTTTTTTTCTGAGCAAGCTTACTGTTTTGGCACTATAGGAAACACAGTAGAGTAGAAGAGTGCCCTTTTCTCAAAATCAGAGTGTGTTTCTTGTAAGGCAACCTGCGTTTGTTTTCCAGTCCTAAATGGAGTTGAATCACATGCAGTTTTTGGTCCTATGAGCAAGAGTTGTTTTCTGGTAAGGAAAATCACTATTGGGCTCCCATTGCCATAGAGAGTGCAAATAGCACTCGCGTCTGTTCCCAGCAAGTACAGTGTTTTGGACTGAAGAGGAGTTACTGTTCTTGTCAGTTTCCTAAACAGAGTTGAACTAGATATGGCCCGTGTGTGTAGGAAGCACAGTTCTTTTGTTCTGAGCAAGCTCACTGTTCGGACCCAATAGGAAACACAGTAGAGTAGAAGAGTGCCCTTTTCTCAGAAGCAGAGTGTGTTTCTTGTAAGGCGAGCTAGCGTTTGTTTCCCAGTCCTAAATGGAGTTGAATCTCATGCAGTTTCTGGTCCTACGAGCAAGAGTTGTTTTCTGGTAAGAAGAGTCACTAATGCGCTCCCATTGTCACACAGGGCAAACAGGACGGGCGTCTCTTACCAGAAAGTACAGTGTATTGGACTGAAGAGGAGCTACTGTTCTTGTCAGGTTCTTAAGCAGAGTTGAACTAGATATGGCCCGTGTGTGTAGGAAGCAGAGTTCTTTTGTTCTGAGCAAGGTCACTCTTCTGGCCATATAGGAAACACATTAGAGTAGAAGAGTACCCTTTTCTCAAAAGCAGAGTGTGTTCCTTGTAAGGCGAGCTAGCGTTTGTTTCCCAGTCCTAAATGGAGTTGAATCTCATGCAGTTTCTGGTCCTACGAGCAAGAGTTGTTTTCTGGTAAGAAGAGTCACTATTACGCTCCCATTTCCATACACAGTGCAAATAACACTCGCGTCTGTTCCCAGCAAGTACAGTGTATTGGGCTGAAGAGGATCTACTGTTCTTGTCAGCTTCCTAAGCAGAATTGAACCAGATATGGCTGTGTGTGTAGTAAGCACAGTTCTTTTGTTCTGAGCAAGCTTGCTATTCGTCCCCTTAGGAAACACTGTAGAGTAGAAGAGTGCTCTTTCCTCAAAAGCAGAGTGTGTTTCTTGTAAGTCCAGCTAGCGTTTGTTTCCCAGTACTAAATGGAGTTGAATCACATGCAGTTTCTGGTCCTACGAGCAAGAGTTGTTTTCTGGTAAGAAGAATCACTATTGTGCTCCCATTGTCATACACAGGGCAAATAGCACTGGTGTCTGTTTACAGCAAGTACAGTGTATTGGACTGAAGAGGAGCTACTGTTCTTGTCAGTTTCCTAAGCAGAATTGAACTAGATATGGCCCGTGTGTGTAGGAAGCAGAGTTCTTTTGTTCTGAGCAAGCTCACTGTTTTGGCCCTATAGGAAACACAGTAGAGTAGAAGAGTTCCCTTTTCTCAAAAGCAGAGTGTGTTTCTTGTAAGGCGAGCTAGCGTTTGTTTCCCAGTCCTAAATGGAGTTGAATCACATGCAGTTTCTAGTTCTATGAGCAAGAGTTGTTTTCTCATAAGAAGAGTCATTATTGTGCTCTCATTGTCATACACAGGGCAAATAGCACTGGCGTCTGTTCCCAGCATGTACAGTGTATTGGACTGAAGAGGAGCTACTGTTCTTGTGATTTTCCTCTGCAGAATTGATCTAGATATGGTCCGTGTGTGTAGGAAGCACAGTTCTTTTGTTCTCAGCAAGCTCACTGTTCTGGCCTTATAGGAAACACAGAAGAGTAGAAGAGTGCTCTTTTCTCAAAAGCAGAGTGTGTTTCTTGTAAGGCCAGCTGGCGTTTGTTTCCAGTCCTAAATGGAGTTGAATCTCATGCAGTTTTTGGTCCTACGAGCAAGAGTTGTTTTCTGGTAAGGAGAGTCACTATTGTGCTCCCATTGCCATACACAGGGCAAATAGCACTGGCGTCTCTTCCCAGCAAGTACAGTGTATTGGGCTGAAGAGGATGTACTGTTCTTGTCAGTTTTCTAAGCAGAATTGAACCAGATATGGCCGTGTGTGTAGTAAGCACAGCTCTTTTGTTCTGAGCAAGCTTGCTGTTCAACTCCTTAGGAAACACTGTAGAGTAGAAGAGGGCTCTTTCCTCAAAAGCAGAGTGTGTTTCTTGTAAGGCGACCTAGCGTTTGTTTCCCAGTAATAAATGGAGTTGAATCACATGCAGTTTCTGGTCCTACGAACAAGAGCTGTTTTCTGGTAAGAAGAATCACTAATGTGCTCCCATTGTCATACACAGGGCAAATAGCACTGGCGTCTGTTTACAGCAAGTACAGTGTATTGGACTGAAGAGGAGCTACTGTTCCTGTCAGTTTCCTAAGCAGAATTGAACTAGATATGGCGCGTGTGTGTAGGAAGCAGAGTTCTTTTGTTCTGAGCAAGCTCACTGTTTTGGCCCTATAGGAAACACAGTAGAGTAGAAGAGTACCCTTTTCTCAAACGCAGAGTGTGTTTCTTGTAAGGCGTGCTAGCGTTTGTTTCCCAGTCCTAAATGGAGTTGAATCACATGCAGTTTCTCGTCCTACCAGCAAGAGTTGTTTTCTGGTAGGAAGAGTCACTATTGTGTTCCCATTGTCATACACAGGGCAAATAGCACTGGCGTCTGTTCCCAGCATGTACAGTGTATTGGACTGAAGAGGATCTACTGTTCTTGTCATTTTCCTCTGCAGAATTGATCTAGATATGGTCCGTGTGTGTAGGAAGCACACTTCTTTTTTTCTGAGCAAGCTCACTGTCCTGGCCCTATAGGAAACACATTAGAGTAGAAGAGTGCTCTTTTCTCAATAGCAGAGTGTGTTTCTTGTAATGCGAGCTAGCGTTTTTTTCCCAGTTCAAAATGGAGTTGAATCACATGCATTTTTTGGTCCTACGAGGAAGAGTTGTTTTCTGGTAAGAAGAGTCACTATTGCGCTCCCATTGTCATACACAGGGCAAATAGCACTGGCGTCTATTCCCAGCATGTACAGTGTATTGGACTGAAGAGGATCTACTGTTCTTGTCAGTTTCCTAAGCAGACTTGAACTAGATATGGCCCGTGTGTGTAGGAAGCACAGTTGTTTTGTTCTGAGCAAGCTCAATGTTCGAACCCAATAAGAAACACAGTAGAGTAGATGAGTGGCCTTTTCTCAGAAGCAGAATGTGTTTCTTGTAAGGCGAGCTAGCGTTTGTTTCCCAGTCCTAAATGGAGTTGAATCACATGCAGTTTCTCGTCCTACCAGCTAGAGTTGTTTTCTGGTAGGAAGAGTCAATATTGTGTTCCCATTGTCATACACAGGGCAAATAGCACTGGCGTCTATTCCAGGCATGTAAAGTGTATTGGACTGAAGAGGATCTACTATTCTTGTCAGTTTCATAAGCAGAATTGAACTAGATATGGCCGTGTGTGTAGGAAGCACAGTTCTTTTGTTCTGAGCAAGCTCACTGTTTTGGCCCGATAGGAAACACATTAGAGTAGAAGAGTGCTCTTTTCTCAAAAACAGAGTGTGTTTCTTATAATGCGAGCTAGCGTTTATTTCCCAGTCCTAAATGGATTTGAATCACATGCAGTTTCTGGTCCTACGAGCAAGAGTTGTTTCTGGTAAGAAGAGTTACTATTGTGCTCCCATTGCCATACACAGGGCAAATAGCACTGGCGTCTGTTCCCAGCAAGTACAGTGTATTGGGCTGAAGAGGATCTACTGTTCTTGTCAGTTTCCTAAGCAGAATTGAACTAGATATGGCCGTGTGTGTAGGAAGCACAGTTCTTTTGCTCTGAGTAAGCTCACTGTTCGGAACCCTTAGGAAACACTGTAGAGTAGAAGAGTGCTCTTTTCTCAAAATCAGAGTGTGTTTCTTGTAAGGCGAGATCACGTTTTTTTCCCAGTCCTAAATGCAGTTGAATCACATGCAGTTTCTGGTCCTATGAGCAAGAGATGTTTTCTGTTAAGAAGAGTCACTATTGCGCTCCCATTGTCATATACAGGGCAAATAGTACTGGCGTCTGTTCCCAGCATGTACAGTGTATTGGACGATAGAATATCTACTGTTCTTGTCAGTTTACTAAGCAGAGATGAACTAGATATAGTCGGTGTGTGTAGGAAGAACAGTTCTTTTGTTCTGAGAAAGCTCACTGTTGTGGCCCTATAGGAAACACATTAGAGTAGAAGAGTGCTCTTTTCTCAAAAGCAGAGTATGTTTCTTGTAAGGCAAGCTAGCGTTTTTTCCCCGTTCTAAATGGAGTTGAATCACATGCAGTTTCTGGTCTTACGAGCAAGAGTTGTTTTCTGGTAAGAAGAGTCACTATTGAGCTCCTATTGTCATACACAGGGCAAATAGCACTGGCGTCTATTAACAGCATGTACAGTGTATTGGACTGAAGAGGATCTACTGTTCTTGTCAGTTTCCTAAGCAGAATTGAACTAGATATGGACGTTTGTGTAGGAAGCACAGTTCTTTTGTTCTGAGCAAGCTTACTCTTTTGGACCTGTAGGAAACACAATAGAGTAGAAGAGTGCTCTTTTCTCAAAAGCAGAGTGTGTTTCTTGTAAGGCGAGCTAGCGTTTGTTTTTCAGTCCTAAATGGAGTTGAATCACATGGAGTTTCTGGTCCTACGAGCAAGAGTTGTTTTCTGGTAAGGAAAGTCAATATTGTACTCCCATTGCCATACACAGTGCAAATAACACTCGCATCTGTTCCCATTAAGTACAGTGTATTGGACTGAAGAGGAGCTACTGTTCTTTCAGTTTCCTAAGTAGAGTTGAACTAGATATGGCCCGTGTGTGTAGGAAGCACAGTTCCTTTTTTCTGAGCAAGCTCATTGTTCTGGCCCTATCAGAAACACGTTAGAGTAGAAGAGTGCTCTTTTCTCAAAATCAGAGTGTGTTTCTTGTAAGGCGAGCTAGCTTTTGTTTCCCAGTCCTAAATGGAGTTGAATCACATGCAGTTTCTGGTCCTACGATTAAGAGTTGTTTTCTGGTAAGAAGAGACACTATTGTGCTCCCATTGTCATACACAAGTCAAATAGCACAGGCGTCTATTCCCAGCATGTACAGTGTATTAGACTGTAGAGGATCTACTGTTCTTGTCAGTTTCCTAAGCAGAATTGAACCTGATATGGCCGTGTGTCTAGGAAGCACAGTTCTTTTGTTCTGAGCAAGCTCACTGTTCGGATCCCATAGGAAACACAGTAGAGTAGAAGTGTGCTCTTTTCTCAAAAGCAGAGTGTATTTCTTGTAAGGCCAGCTAGTGTTTGTTTCCCAGTCCTAAATGGTGTTGAATCCCATGCAGTTTCTGGTACTATGAGCAAGAGTTGTTTTTTGGTAAGGAAAGTCACTATTGCGCTCCCATTGCCATACACAGTGCAAATAGCACTGGCGTCTGTTCCAAGCAAGTACAGTGTATTGGACTGAAGAGGAGCTACTGTTCTTGTCAGTTTCCTAAGCAGAGTTGAACTGGATATGGCCCGTGTGTAGGAAGCACACTTCTTCTGTTCTCAGCAAGCTCACTCTTCGGATCCCATTGGAAACACAGTAGAGTAGAAGAGTGCTCTTTTCTCAAAAGCAGAGTGTGTTTCTTGTAAGGCGAGCTAGCATTTGTTTCCCAGTCCTAAATGGAGTTGAATCACATGCAGTTTTTGGTCCTACGAGCAAGATTTGTTTTCTGGAAAGAAGAGTCACTACTGTGCTCCCATTGCTATACACAGGGCACATAGCACTGGCGTCTGTTCCCAGCATGTGCAGTGTATTGGACTGAAGAGTATCTACTGTTCTTGTCAGTTTCCTAAGCAGAGTTGAACTAAATATAGTCGGTGTGTGTAGGAAGCACAGTTCTTTTGTTCTGGGCAAGCTCACTCTTCTGGCCCTATAGGAATCACATTAGAGTAGAAGAGTGCTCTTTTCTCAAAAGCAGAGTGTGTTTCTTGTAAGGCAAGCTAGCGTTTGTTTCCAAGTCCTAAATGGAGTAAAATCACATGCAGTTTCTGGTCCTACGAGCAAGAGTTGTTCTCTGGTAAGAAGAGTCACTATTGAGCTCCCATTGTCATACACAGGGCAAATAGCAATTGCGTCTATTCCCTGCATGTACAGTGTAATGGACTGAAGAGGATCTACTGTTCTTGTCAGTTTCCTAAGCAGAATTGAACTAGATAAGGCCGTGTGTGTAGGAAGCACAGTTCTTTTGTTCTGAGCAAGCTCACTGTTTTGGCCCTATAGGAAACACAGTAGAGTAGAAGAGTGCCCTTTTCTCAAAAGCAGAGTGTGTTTCTTGTAAGGCGAGCTAGCGTTTGTTTCCCAGTCCTAAATGGAGTTGAATCACATGCAGTTTTTGGTCCTATGAGCAAGAGTTGTTTTCTGGTAAGAAGAGTCACTATTGCGCTCCCATTGCCATACACAGTACAAATAGCACTGGCGTCTGTTCCCAGCAAGTACAGTGTATTAGACTGAAGAGGAGCTACTGTTCTTGTCAGTTTCCTAAGCAGAGTTGAACGAGATATAGTCGGTGTGTGTAGGAAGCACAGTTCTTTTGTTCTGAGCAAGCTTACTTTTCTGGCCCTATAGGAAACACATTAGAGTAGAAGAGTTCTCTTTTCTCAAAAGAAGAGTGAGTTTCTTGTAAGGCGAACTAGCGTTTGTTTCCCAGTCCTAAATGGAGTTGAATCACATGCAGTTTTTGGTCCTATGAGCAAGGGTTGTTTTCTGGTAAGAAGAGTCACTATTGTGCTCCCATTGCCATACACAGTACAAATAGCACTGGCGTCTGTTCCCAGCAAGTACAGTGTATTGGACTGAAGAGGAGCTACTGTTCTTGTCAGTTTCCTAAGCAGAGTTGAACTAGATATGGCCCGTGTGTGTAGGAAGCACGGTTCTTTTGCTCGGAGCAAGCTCACTGTTCGGACCCCATAGGAAACACAGTAGAGTAGATGAGTTGTCTTTTCTCAAAAGCAGAGTGTGTTTATTGTAAGGCGAGCTAGCGTTTGTTTCCCAGTTCTAAATGGAGTTGAATCTCATGCAGTTTCTGGTCCTACGAGCAAGAGTTGTTTTCTGGTAAGGAAAGTCACTATTGCGCTCCCATTGCCACACACAGTGCAAATAGCACTCCCGTCTATTACCATCAAGTACAGTGTATTGGACTGAAGAGGATCTACTGTTCTTGTCAGTTTCCTAAGAAGAGTTGGAATAGATATGGCCCGTGTGTGTAGGAAGCACAGTTCTTTTGTTCTGAGCAAGCTCACTCTTCAGACCCTGTAGGAAACACAGTAGAGTAGAACTGTGCTCTTTTCTCAAAAGCAGAGTGTATTTCTTGTAAGGCGAGCTAGTGTTTGTTTCCCAGTCCTAAATGGTGTTGAATCCCATGCAGTTTCTGGTCCTACGAGCAAGAGTTGTTTCTGGTAAGAAGAGTCACTATTGTGCTCCCATTGCCATACACAGTGCAAATAGCACTGGCGTCTGTTCCCAGCAGGTACAGTGTATTGGACTGAAGAGGAGCTACTGTTCTTGTCAGTTTCCTAAGCAGAGTTGAACTGGATATGGCCTGTGTGTGTAGGAAGCACACTTCTTCTGTTCTGAGCAAGCTCACTGTTCGGATCCCATAGGAAACACAGTAGAGTAGAAGAGTGCTCTTTTCTCAAAAGCAGAGTGTGTTTCTTGTAAGGCGAGTTAGCGTTTGTTTCCCACTCCTAAATGGAGTTGAATCACATGCAGTTTCTGGTTTTATGAGCAAGAGTTGTTTTCTGGTAAGAAGAGTCACTATTGCGCTCCCATTGTCATACACAGGGCAAATAGCACTCGCGTCTGTTCCCAGCAAGTACAGTGTATTGGACTGAAGAGGATCTACTATTCTTGTCAGTTTCCCAAGCATATGGAACTAAATATAGTCGGTGTGTGTTGGAAGCACAGTTCTTTTGTTCTGAGCAAGCTCACTGTTTTGGCCCTATAGGAAACACAGTAGAGTAGAAGAGTGCCCTTTTCTCAAAAGCAGACTGTGTTTCTTGTAAGGCGAGCTAGCGTTTGTTTCCCAGTCCTAAATGGAGTTGAATCACATGCAGTTTTTGGTCCTATGAGCAAGAGTTGTTTTCTGGTAAGAAGAGTCACTATTGTGCTCCCATTGCCATACACAGTACAAATAGCACTGGCGTCTGTTCCCAGCAAGTACAGTGTATTGGACTGAAGAGGAGCTACTGTTCTTGTCAGTTTCCTAAGCAGAATTGAACTAGATATGGCCGTGTGTGTAGGAAGCACAGTTCTTTTGCTCTGAGTAAGCTCACTGTTCGGAACCCTTAGGAAACACTGTAGAGTAGAAGAGTGCTCTTTTCTCAAAATCAGAGTGTGTTTCTTGTAAGGCGAGCTAGCATTTGTTTCCCAGTCCTAAATGGAGTTGAATCACATGCAGTTTTTGGTCCTACGAGCAAGATTTGTTTTCTGGAAAGAAGAGTCACTACTGTGCTCCCATTGCTATACACAGGGCACATAGCACTGGCGTCTGTTCCCAGCATGTGCAGTGTATTGGACTGAAGAGTATCTACTGTTCTTGTCAGTTTCCTAAGCAGAGTTGAACTAAATATAGTCGGTGTGTGTAGGAAGCACAGTTCTTTTGTTCTGGGCAAGCTCACTCTTCTGGCCCTATAGGAATCACATTAGAGTAGAAGAGTGCTCTTTTCTCAAAAGCAGAGTGTGTTTCTTGTAAGGCAAGCTAGCGTTTGTTTCCAAGTCCTAAATGGAGTAAAATCACATGCAGTTTCTGGTCCTACGAGCAAGAGTTGTTCTCTGGTAAGAAGAGTCACTATTGAGCTCCCATTGTCATACACAGGGCAAATAGCAATTGCGTCTATTCCCTGCATGTACAGTGTAATGGACTGAAGAGGATCTACTGTTCTTGTCAGTTTCCTAAGCAGAATTGAACTAGATAAGGCCGTGTGTGTAGGAAGCACAGTTCTTTTGTTCTGAGCAAGCTCACTGTTTTGGCCCTATAGGAAACACAGTAGAGTAGAAGAGTGCCCTTTTCTCAAAAGCAGAGTGTGTTTCTTGTAAGGCGAGCTAGCGTTTGTTTCCCAGTCCTAAATGGAGTTGAATCACATGCAGTTTTTGGTCCTATGAGCAAGAGTTGTTTTCTGGTAAGAAGAGTCACTATTGCGCTCCCATTGCCATACACAGTACAAATAGCACTGGCGTCTGTTCCCAGCAAGTACAGTGTATTAGACTGAAGAGGAGCTACTGTTCTTGTCAGTTTCCTAAGCAGAGTTGAACGAGATATAGTCGGTGTGTGTAGGAAGCACAGTTCTTTTGTTCTGAGCAAGCTTACTTTTCTGGCCCTATAGGAAAAACATTAGAGTAGAAGAGTTCTCTTTTCTCAAAAGCAGAGTGAGTTTCTTGTAAGGCGACCTAGCGTTTGTTTCCCAGTCCTAAATGGAGTTGAATCACATGCAGTTTTTGGTCCTATGAGCAAGGGTTGTTTTCTGGTAAGAAGAGTCACTATTGTGCTCCCATTGCCATACACAGTACAAATAGCACTGGCGTCTGTTCCCAGCAAGTACAGTGTATTGGACTGAAGAGGAGCTACTGTTCTTGTCAGTTTCCTAAGCAGAGTTGAACTAGATATGGCCCGTGTGTGTAGGAAGCACGGTTCTTTTGCTCGGAGCAAGCTCACTGTTCGGACCCCATAGGAAACACAGTAGAGTAGATGAGTTGTCTTTTCTCAAAAGCAGAGTGTGTTTATTGTAAGGCGAGCTAGCGTTTGTTTCCCAGTTCTAAATGGAGTTGAATCTCATGCAGTTTCTGGTCCTACGAGCAAGAGTTGTTTTCTGGTAAGGAAAGTCACTATTGCGCTCCCATTGCTACACACAGTGCAAATAGCACTCCCGTCTATTACCATCAAGTACAGTGTATTGGACTGAAGAGGATCTACTGTTCTTGTCAGTTTCCTAAGAAGAGTTGGAATAGATATGGCCCGTGTGTGTAGGAAGCACAGTTCTTTTGTTCTGAGCAAGCTCACTCTTCAGACCCTGTAGGAAACACAGTAGAGTAGAACTGTGCTCTTTTCTCAAAAGCAGAGTGTATTTCTTGTAAGGCGAGCTAGTGTTTGTTTCCCAGTCCTAAATGGTGTTGAATCCCATGCAGTTTCTGGTCCTACGAGCAAGAGTTGTTTCTGGTAAGAAGAGTCACTATTGTGCTCCCATTGCCATACACAGTGCAAATAGCACTGGCGTCTGTTCCCAGCAGGTACAGTGTATTGGACTGAAGAGGAGCTACTGTTCTTGTCAGTTTCCTAAGCAGAGTTGAACTGGATATGGCCTGTGTGTGTAGGAAGCACACTTCTTCTGTTCTGAGCAAGCTCACTGTTCGGATCCCATAGGAAACACAGTAGAGTAGAAGAGTGCTCTTTTCTCAAAAGCAGAGTGTGTTTCTTGTAAGGCGAGTTAGCGTTTGTTTCCCACTCCTAAATGGAGTTGAATCACATGCAGTTTCTGGTTTTATGAGCAAGAGTTGTTTTCTGGTAAGAAGAGTCACTATTGCGCTCCCATTGTCATACACAGGGCAAATAGCACTCGCGTCTGTTCCCAGCAAGTACAGTGTATTGGACTGAAGAGGATCTACTATTCTTGTCAGTTTCCCAAGCATATGGAACTAAATATAGTCGGTGTGTGTTGGAAGCACAGTTCTTTTGTTCTGAGCAAGCTCACTGTTTTGGCCCTATAGGAAACACAGTAGAGTAGAAGAGTGCCCTTTTCTCAAAAGCAGACTGTGTTTCTTGTAAGGCGAGCTAGCGTTTGTTTCCCAGTCCTAAATGGAGTTGAATCACATGCAGTTTTTGGTCCTATGAGCAAGAGTTGTTTTCTGGTAAGAAGAGTCACTATTGTGCTCCCATTGCCATACACAGTACAAATAGCACTGGCGTCTGTTCCCAGCAAGTACAGTGTATTGGACTGAAGAGGAGCTACTGTTCTTGTCAGTTTCCTAAGCAGAATTGAACTAGATATGGCCGTGTGTGTAGGAAGCACAGTTCTTTTGCTCTGAGTAAGCTCACTGTTCGGAACCCTTAGGAAACACTGTAGAGTAGAAGAGTGCTCTTTTCTCAAAATCAGAGTGTGTTTCTTGTAAGGCGAGCTAGCATTTGTTTCCCAGTCCTAAATGGAGTTGAATCACATGCAGTTTCTGGTCCTATGAGCAAGAGATGTTTTCTGTTAAGAAGAGTCACTATTGCGCTCCCATTGTCATACACAGGGCAAATAGTATTGGCGTCTGTTCCCAGCATGTACAGTGTATTGGACGATAGAATATCTACTGTTCTTGTCAGTTTACTAAGCAGAGATGAACTAGATATAGTCGGTGTGTGTAGGAAGAACAGTTCTTTTGTTCTGAGAAAGCTCACTGTTGTGGCCCTGTAGGAAACACATTAGAGTAGAAGAGTGCTCTTTTCTCAAAAGCAGAGTATGTTTCTTGTAAGGCAAGCTAGCGTTTTTTTCCCAGTTCTAAATGGAGTTGAATCACATGCAGTTTCTGGTCTTACGAGCAAGAGTTGTTTTCTGGTAAGAAGAGTCACTATTGAGCTCCCATTGTCATACACAGGGCAAATAGCACTGGCGTCTATTAACAGCATGTACAGTGTATTGGACTGAAGAGGATCTACTGTTCTTGTCAGTTTCCTAAGCAGAATTGAACTAGATATGGACGTTTGTGTAGGAAGCACAGTTCTTTTGTTCTGAGCAAGCTCACTCTTTTGGCCCTGTAGGAAACACAATAGAGTAGAAGAGTGCTCTTTTCTCAAAAGCAGAGTGTGTTTCTTGTAAGGCGAGCTAGCGTTTGTTTTTCAGTCCTAAATGGAGTTGAATCACATGTAGTTTCTGGTCCTACGAGCAAGAGTTGTTTTCTGGTAAGGAAAGTCACTATTGTACTCCCATTGCCATACACAGTGCAAATAACACTCGCATCTGTTCCCATTAAGTACAGTGTATTGGACTGAAGAGGAGCTACTGTTCTTTCAGTTTCCTAAGTAGAGTTGAACTAGATATGGCCCGTGTGTGTAGGAAGCACAGTTCCTTTTTTCTGAGCAAGATCACTGTTCTGGCCCTATCGGAAACACGTTAGAGTAGAAGAGTGCTCTTTTCTCAAAAGCATAGTGTGTTTCTTGTAAGGCGAGCTAGCGTTTGTTTCCCAGTCCTAAATGGAGTTGAATCACATGCAGTTTCTGGTCCTACGAGCAAGAGTTGTTTTCTGGTAAGAAGAGACAATATTGTGCTCCCATTGTCATACACAAGGCAAATAGCACAGGCGTCTATTCCCAGCATGTACAGTGTATTAGACTGTAGAGGATCTACTGTTCTTGTCAGTTTCCTAAGCAGAATTGAACCTGATATGGCCGTGTGTCTAGGAAGCACAGTTCTTTTGTTCTGAGCAAGCTCACTGTTCGAATCCCATAGGAAACACAGTAGAGTAGAAGTGTGCTCTTTTCTCAAAAGCAGAGTTATTTCTTGTAAGGCCAGCTAGTGTTTGTTTCCCAGTCCTAAATGGTGTTGAATCCCATGCAGTTTCTGGTACTATGAGCAAGAGTTGTTTTTTGGTAAGGAAAGTCACTATTGCGCTCCCATTGCCATACACAGTGCAAATAGCACTGGCGTCTGTTCCAAGCAAGTACAGTGTATGGACTGAAGTGGAGCTACTTTTCTTCTCAGTTTCCTAAGCAGAGTTGAACTGGATATGGCCCGTGTGTAGGAAACACACTTCTTCTGTTCTGAGCAAGCTCACTGTTCGGATCCCATAGGAAACACAGTAGAGTAGAAGAGTGCTCTTTGCTCAAAAGCAGAGTGTGTTTCTTGTAAGGCGAGCTAGCATTTGTTTCCCAGTCCTAAATGGAGTTGAATCACATGCAGTTTTTGGTCCTACGAGCAAGATTTGTTTTCTGGAAAGAAGAGTCACTATTGTGCTCCCATTGCTATACACAGGGCACATAGCACTGGCGTCTGTTCCCAGCATGTGCAGTGTATTGGACTGAAGAGTATCTACTGTTCTTGTCAGTTTCCTAAGCAGAGTTGAACTAAATATAGTCGGTGTGTGTAGGAAGCACAGTTCTTTTGTTCTGAGCAAGCTCACTCTTCTGGCCCTATAGGAATCACATTAGAGTAGAAGAGTGCCCTTTTCTCAAAAGCAGAGTGTGTTTCTTGTAAGGCAAGCTAGCGTTTGTTTCCAAGTCCTAAATGGAGTAAAATCACATGCAGTTTCTAGTCCTACGAGCAAGAGTTGTTCTCTGGTAAGAAGAGTCACTATTGAGCTCCCATTGTCATACACAGGGCAAATAGCAATTGCGTCTATTCCCTGCATGTACAGTGTAATGGACTGAAGAGGATCTACTGTTCTTGTCAGTTTCCTAAGCAGAGTTGAACGAGATATAGTCGGTGTGTGTAGGAAGCACAGTTCTTTTGTTCTGAGCAAGTTCACTTTTCTGGCCCTATAGGAAACACATTAGAGTAGAAGAGTGCTCTTTTCTCAAAAGCAGAGTGTGTTTCTTGTAAGGCGAGCTAGCATTTGTTTCCCAGTCCTAAATGGAGTTGAATCACATGCAGTTTTTGGTCCCATGAGCAAGAGTTGTTTTCTGGAAAGAAGAGTCACTAATGTGCTCCCATTGCCATACACAGTGCAAATAGCACTGGCGTCTGTTCCCAGCAAGTACAGTGTATTGGACTGAAGAGGAGCTACTGTTCTTGTCAGTTTCCTAAGCAGAGTTGAACTAGATATGGCCCGTGTGTGTAGGAAGCACGGTTCTTTTGTTCGGAGCAAGCTCACTGTTCTGACCCCATAGGAAAAACAGTAGAGTAGATGAGTTGTCTTTTCTCAAAAGCAGAGTGTGTTTATTGTAAGTTGAGCTAGCGTTTGTTTCCCAGTTCTAAATGGAGTTGAATCTCATGCAGTTTCTGGTCCTATGAGCAAGAGTTGTTTTCTGGTAAGGAAAGTCACTATTGCGCTCCCATTGCCACACACAGTGCAAATAGCACTCCCGTCTGTTACCATCAAGTACAGTGTATTGGACTGAAGAGGATCTACTGTTCTTGTCAGTTTCCTAAGAAGAGTTGGAATAGATATGGCCCGTGTGTGTAGGAAGCACAGTTCTTTTGTTCTGAGCATGCTCACTGTTCTTGCCTTATAGGAAACACATTAGAGTAGAAGAGTGATCTTTTCTCAAAAGCAGAGTGTGTTTCTTGTAATGCGAGCTAGTGTTTGTTTCCCAGTCCTAAATGGAGTTGAATCACATGCAGTTTTTGGTCCTACGAACAAGAGTTTTTTTCTGGTAAGGAAAGTCACTATTGTGCTCCCATTGCCATACACAGTGCAAATAACACTCGCATCTGTTCCCATTAAGTACAGTGTATTGGACTGAAGAGGAGCTACTGTTCTTGTCAGTTTCCTAAGCAGAGTTGAACTGGATATGGCCCGTGTGTGTAGGAAGCACAGTTCCTTTTTTCTGAGCAAGCTCACTGTTCTGGCCCTATCGGAAACACATTAGAGTAGAAGAGTGCTCTTTTCTCAAAAGCAGAGTGTGTTTCTTGTAAGGCGAGCTAGCGTTTGTTTCCCAGTCCTAAATGGAGTTGAATCAAATGCAGTTTCTGATCCTGCGAGCAAGAGTTGTTTTCTGGTAAGAAGAGACAATATTGCGCTCCCATTGTCATACACAAGGCAAATAGCACTGGCGTCTATTCCCAGCATGTACAGTGTGTTAGACTGTAGAGGATCTACTGTTCTTGTCAGTTTCCTAAGCAGAATTGAACCAGATATGGCCGTGTGTCTAAAAAGCACAGTTCTTTTGTTCTGAGCAAGCTGACTGTTTTGGCTCTATAGGAAACACAGTAGAGTAGAAGAGTGCTCTTTTCTCAAAAGCAGAGTGTGTTTCTTGTAAGGAGAGCTAGCGTTTTTTTTCCCAGTCCTAAAAGGAGTTGAATCACATGCACTTTCTGGTCCTACGAGCTAAAGTTGTCTTCTGGTGAGAAGAGTCACTATTGCGCTCCAATTGTCATACACATTACAAATAGCACTGGCGTCTGTTCCCAGCATGTACAGTGTATTGCACTGAGAAGGAGCTACTGTTATTGTCAGTTTCCTAAGCAGAATTGAACTAGATATGGCCGTGTGTGTAGGAAGCACGGTTCTTTTGTTCTGAGAAAGCTCACTCTTCGGACCCTATAGGAAACACAGTAGAGTAGAAGTGTGCCCTTTTCTCAAAAGCAGAGTGTATTTCTTGTAAGGCGAGATAGCGTTTGTTTCCCAGTCCTAAATGGAGTTGAATCCCATGCAGTTTTTGGTCCTACGAGCAAGAGTTGTTTTCTGGAAAGAAGAGTCACTATTGTGCTCCCATTGCTATACACAGGGCAAATAGCACTGGCGTCTGTTCCCAGCATGTGCAGTGTATTGGACTGAAGAGGATCTACTGTTCTTGTCAGTTTCCTAAGCAGAGTTGAACTAAATATAGTTGGTGTGTGTAGGAAGCACAGTTCTTTTGTTCTGAGCAAGCTCACTCTTCTGGCCCTATAGGAATCACATTAGAGTAGAAGAGTGCTCTTTTCTCAAAAGCAGAGTGTGTTTCTTGTAAGGCAAGCTAGCGTTTGTTTCCCAGTCCTAAATGGAGTAAAGTCACATGCAGTTTCTGGTCCTACGAGCAAGAGTTGTTCTCTGGAGAGAAGAGTCACTATTGCGCTGCCATTGTCATACACAGGGCAAATAGCACTGGCGTCTATTCCCTGCATGTACAGTGTATTGGACTGAAGAGGAGCTACTGTTCTTGTCAGTTTCCTAAGCAGAGTTGAACTGGATATGGCCCGTGTGTGTAGGAAGCACGGTTCTTTTGTTCGGAGCAAGCTCACTGTTCGGACCCTATAGGAAACACAGTAGAGTAGATGAGTTGTATTTTCTCAAAAGCAGAGTGTGTTTATTGTAAGGCGAGCTAGCGTTTGTTTCCCAGTTCTAAATGGAGTTGAATCTCATGCAGTTTCTGGTCCTACGAGCAAGAGTTGTTTTCTGGTTAGGAAAGTCACTATTGCGCTCCCATTGCCACACACAGTGCAAATAGCACTCACGTCTGTTACCATCAAGTACAGTGTATTGGACTGAAGAGGATCTACTGTTCTTGTCAGTTTCCTAAGAAGAGTTGGAATAGATATGGCCCGTGTGTGTAGGAAGCACAGTTCTTTTGTTCTGAGCAAGCTCACTCTTCGGAACCTATAGGAAACCAGTAGAGTAGAAGTGTGCTCTTTTCTCAAAAGCAGAGTGTATTTCTTGTAACGCGAGCTAGTGTTTATTTTCCAGTCAGAAATGGAGTTGAAACCCATGCAGTTTCCGGTCCTACGAGCAAGAGTTGTTTTCTGGTAAGAAGAGTCACTATTGTGCTCCCATTGCCATACACAGTGCAAATAGCACTGGCGTCTGTTCCCAGCAAGTACAGTGTATTGGACTGAAGAGGAGCTACTGTTCTTGTCAGTTTCCTAAGCAGAGTTGAACTGGATATGGCCCGTGTGTGTAGGAAGCACACTTCTTCTGTTCTGAGCAAGCTCACTCTTCGGATCCCATAGGAAACACAGTAGAGTAGAAGAGTGCTCTTTTCTCAAAAGCAGAGTGTGTTTCTTGTAAGGCGAGTTAGCGTTTGTTTCCCAGTCCTAAATGGAGTTGAATCACATGCAGTTTCTGGTTTTAGGAGCAAGAGTTGTTTTCTGGTAAGAAGAGTCACTATTGCGCTCCCATTGTCATACACAGGGCAAATAGCACTGGCGTCTGTTCCCAGCAAGTACAGTGTATTGGACTGAAGAGGAGCTACTGTTCTTGTCAGTTTCCTAAGCAGAGTTGAACGAGATATAGTCGGTGTGTGTAGGAAGCACAGTTCTTTTGTTCTGGGCAAGCTCACTTTTCTGGCCCTATAGGAAACACATTAGAGTAGAAGAGTGCTCTTTTCTCAAAAGCAGAGTGAGTTTCTTGTAAGGCGAGCTAGCATTTGTTTCCCAGTCCTAAATGGAGTTGAATCACATGCAGTTTTTTGTCCCATGAGCAAGAGTTGTTTTCTGGAAAGAAGAGTCACTAATGCGCTCCCATTGCCATACACAGTGCAAATAGCACTGGCGTCTGTTCCCAGCAAGTACAGTGTATTGGACTGAAGAGGAGCTACTGTTCTTGTCAGTTTCCTAAGCAGAGTTGAACTAGATATGGCCCGTTTGTGTAGGAAGCACGGTTCTTTTGTTCGGAGCAAGCTCACTGTTCTGACCCCATAGGAAACACAGTAGAGTAGATGAGTTGTCTTTTCTCAAAAGCAGAGTGTGTTTCTTGTAAGTTGAGCTAGCGTTTGTTTCCCAGTTCTAAATGGAGTTGAATCTCATGCAGTTTCTGGTCCTATGAGCAAGAGTTGTTTTCTGGTAAGGAAAGTCACTATTGCGCTCCCATTGCCACACACAGTGCAAATAGCACTCCCTTCTGTTACCATCAAGTACAGTGTATTGGACTGAAGAGGATCTACTGTTCTTGTCAGTTTCCTAAGAAGAGTTGGAATAGATATGGCCCGTGTGTGTAGGAAGCACAGTTCTTTTGTTCTGAGCTAGCTCACTCTTCGGACCCTATAGGAAACACAGTAGAGTAGAAGTGTGCTCTTTTCTCAAAAGCAGAGTGTATTTCTTGTAAGGCGAGCTAGTGTTTGTTTCCCAGTCCTAAATGGTGTTGAATCCCATGCAGTTTCTGGTCCTACGAGCAAGAGTTGTTTTCTGGTAAGAAGAGTCACTATTGTGCTCCCATTGCCATACACAGTGCAAATAGCACTGGCGTCTGTTCCCAGCAAGTACAGTGTATTGGACTGAAGAGGAGCTACTGTTCTTGTCAGTTTCCTAAGCAGAGTTGAACTGGATATGGCCCGTGTGTGTAGGAAGCACAGTTCCTTTTTTCTGAGCAAGCTCACTGTTCTGGCCCTATCGGAAACACATTAGAGTAGAAGAGTGCTCTTTTCTCAAAAGCAGAGTGTGTTTCTTGTAAGGCGAGCTAGCGTTTGTTTCCCAGTCCTAAATGGAGTTGAATCAAATGCAGTTTCTGATCCTGCGAGCAAGAGTGGTTTTCTGGTAAGAAGAGACAATATTGCGCTCCCATTGTCATACGCAAGGCAAATAGCACTGGCGTCTATTCCCAGCATGTACAGTGTGTTAGACTGTAGAGGATCTACTGTTCTTGTCAGTTTCCTAAGCAGAATTGAACCAGATATGGCCGTGTGTCTAAAAAGCACAGTTCTTTTGTTCTGAGCAAGCTGACTGTTTTGGCTCTATAGGAAACACAGTAGAGTAGAAGAGTGCTCTTTTCTCAAAAGCAGAGTGTGTTTCTTGTAAGGAGAGCTAGCGTTTTATTCCCAGTCCTAAAAGAAGTTGAATCACATGCACTTTCTGGTCCTACGAGCTAAAGTTGTCTTCTGGTGAGAAGAGTCACTATTGCGCTCCAATTGTCATACACATTACAAATAGCACTGGCGTCTGTTCCCAGCATGTACAGTGTATTGGACTGAGGAGGAGCTACTGTTATTGTCAGTTTCCTAAGCAGAATTGAACTAGATATGGCCGTGTGTGTAGGAAGCACGGTTCTTTTGTTCTGAGCATGCTCACTGTTCTGGCACTATAGGAAACACAGTAGAGTAGAAGAGTTATCTTTTCTCAAAAGCAGAGTGTGTTTCTTGTAATGCGAGCTAGTGTTTGTTTCCCAGTCCTAAATGGAGTTGAATCACATGCAGTTTTTGGTCCTACGAACAAGAGTTGTTTTCTGGTAAGGAAAGTCACTATTGTGCTCCCATTGCCATTCACAGTGCAAATAACACTCGCATCTGTTCCCATTAAGTACAGTGTATTGGACTGAAGAGGAGCTACTGTTCTTTCAGTTTCCTAAGTAGAGTTGAACTAGATATGGCCCGTGTGTGTAGGAAGCACAGTTCCTTTTTTCTGAGCAAGCTCACTGTTCTGGCCCTATCGGAAACACATTAGAGTAGAAGAGTGCTCTTTTCTCAAAAGCAGAGTGTGTTTCTTGTAAGGCGAGCTAGCGTTTGTTTCCCAGTACTAAATGGAGTTGAATCACATGCAGTTTCTGGTCCTGCGAGCAAGAGTCGTTTTCTGGTAAGAAGAGACAATATTGCGCTCCCATTGTCATACACAAGGCAAATAGCACTGGCGTCTATTCCCAGCATGTACAGTGTATTAGACTGTAGAGGATCTACTGTTCTTGTTAGTTTCCTAAGCAGAATTGAACTAGATATGGCCGTGTGTGTAGGAAGCACAGTTCTTTTGTTCTGAGCAAGCTCACTGTTTTGGCCCTTTAGGAAACACAGTAGAGTAGAAGAGTGCTCTTTTCTCAAAAGCAGAGTGTGTTTTTTGTAAGGGAGCTAGCGTTTGTTTCGCAGTCTTAAATGGAGTTGAATCACATGCAGTTTCTGGTCCTACGAGCAAGATTTGTTTTTTGGTAAGAAGAGTCACTATTGCGCTCTCGTTGTCATACACAGGGCAAATAGCACTGGCATCTGTTCCCAGCATGTACAGTGTATTGGAGTGAAAAGGATCTACTGTTCTTGTCAGTTTCCTAATCAGAGTTGTACTAAATATAGTCGGTGTGTGTAGGAAGCACAGTTCTTTGTTCTGAGAAAGCTCACTCTTCGGACCCTATAGGAAACACAGTAGAGTAGAAGTGTGCCCTTTTCTCAAAAGCAGAGTGTATTTCTTGTAAGGCGAGATAGCGTTTGTTTCCCAGTACTAAATGGAGTTGAATCCCATGCAGTTTTTGGTCCTACGAGCAAGAGTTGTTTTCTGGAAAGAAGAGTCACTATTGTGCTCCCATTGCTATACACAGGGCAAATAGCACTGGCGTCTGTTCCAAGCATGTGCAGTGTATTGGACTGAAGAGGATCTACTGTTCTTGTCAGTTTCCTAAGCAGAGTTGAACTAAATATAGTTGGTGTGTGTAGGAAGCACAGTTCTTTTGTTCTGAGCAAGCTCACTCTTCTGGCCCTATAGGAATCACATTAGAGTAGAAGAGTGCTCTTTTCTCAAAAGCAGAGTGTGTTTCTTGTAAGGCAAGCTAGCGTTTGTTTCCCAGTCCTAAATGGAGTAAAGTCACATGCAGTTTCTGGTCCTACGAGCAAGAGTTGTTTTCTGGTTAGGAAAGTCACTATTGCGCTCCCATTGCCACACACAGTGCAAATAGCACTCACGTCTGTTACCATCAAGTACAGTGTATTGGACTGAAGAGGATCTACTGTTCTTGTCAGTTTCCTAAGAAGAGTTGGAATAGATATGGCCCGTGTGTGTAGGAAGCACAGTTCTTTTGTTCTGAGCAAGCTCACTCTTCGGACCCTATAGGAAACACAGTAGAGTAGAAGTGTGCTCTTTTCTCAAAAGCAGAGTGTATTTCTTGTAAGGCGAGCTAGTGTTTGTTTCCCAGTCCTAAATGGTGTTGAATCCCATGCAGTTTCTGGTCCTACGAGCAAGAGTTGTTTTCTGGTAAGAAGAGTCACTATTGTGCTCCCATTGCCATACACAGTGCAAATAGCACTGGCGTCTGTTCCCAGCAAATACAGTGTATTGGACTGAAGAGGAGCTACTGTTCTTGTCAGTTTCCTAAGCAGAGTTGAACTGGATATGGCCCGTGTGTGTAGGAAGCACAGTTCCTTTTTTCGAGCAAGCTCACTGTTCTGGCCCTATCGGAAACACATTAGAGTAGAAGAGTGCTCTTTTCTCAAAAGCAGAGTGTGTTTCTTGTAAGGCGAGCTAGCGTTTGTTTCCCAGTCCTAAATGGAGTTGAATCAAATGCAGTTTCTGATTCTGCGAGCAAGAGTGGTTTTCTGGTAAGAAGAGACAATATTGCGCTCCCATTGTCATACACAAGGCAAATAGCACTGGCGTCTATTCCCAGCATGTACAGTGTGTTAGACTGTAGAGGATCTACTGTTCTTGTCAGTTTCCTAAGCAGAATTGAACCAGATATGGCCGTGTGTCTAAAAAGCACAGTTCTTTTGTTCTGAGCAAGCTGACTGTTTTGGCTCTATAGGAAACACAGTAGAATAGAAGAGTGCTCTATTCTCAAAAGCAGAGTGTGTTTCTTGTAAGGAGAGCTAGCGTTTTTTTCCCAGTCCTAAAAGGAGTTGAATCACATGAAGTTTTTGGTCCCATGAGCAAGAGTTGTTTTCTGTAAGGAAAGTCACTATTGCGCTCCCATTCCCATACACAGAGCAAATAGCACTCGCATCTGTTCCCAGCAAGTACAGTGTATTGGACTGAAGAGGAGATACTGTTCTTGTCAGTTTCCTAAGCAGAGTTGAACTAGATATGGCCCGTGTGTAGGAAGCACAGTTCTTTTGTTCTGAGTAAGCTCACTGTTCAGATCCCATAGGAAACACAGTAGAGTAGAAGAGTGCTCTTTTCTCAAAAGCAGAGTGTGTTTCTTGTAAGGCGAGCTAGTGTTTGTTTCCGAGTCAGAAATGTAGTTGAATCCCATGCAGTTTCTGGTCCCATGAGCAAGAGATGTTTTCTGGTAAGAAGAGTCACTATTACGCTCCCATTGCCATATACAGTGCAAATAGCACTCGCGTCTGTTCCCAGGAAGTACAGTGTATTGGACTGAAGAGGATCTACTATTCTTGTCAGTTTACTAAGCAGAATTGAACTAGATATGGCCGTGTGTGTAGGAAGCAGAGTTCTTTTTTTCTGAGCAAGCTCACTGTTTTGGCCCTTTAGGAAACACAGTAGAGAAGAAGAGTGCTCTTTTCTCAAAAGCAGAGTGTGTTTCTTGTAAGGGAGCTAGCGTTTGTTTCGCAGTCTTAAATGGAGTTGAATCACATGCAGTTTCTGGTCCTACGTGCAAGAGTTGTTTTCTGGTAAGAAGAGTCACTATTGCGCTCTCGTTGTCATACACAGGGCAAATAGCACTGGCATCTGTTCCCAGCATGTACAGTGTATTGGACTGAAGAGGATCTATTGTTCTTGTCAGTTTCCTAATCAGAGTTGTACTAAATATAGTCGGTGTGTGTAGGAAGCACAGTTCTTTTGTTCTGAGAAAGCTCACTCTTCGGACCCTATAGGAAACACAGAAGAGTAGAAGTGTGCCCTTTTCTCAAAAATAGAGTGTATTCCTTGTAAGGCGAGCTAGCGTTTGTTTCCCAGTCCTAAATGGAGTTGAATCCCATGCAGTTTTTGGTCCTACGAGCAAGAGTTGTTTTCTGGAAAGAAGAGTCACTATTGCGCTCCCATTGCTATACACAGGGCAAATAGCACTGGCGTCTGTTCGCAGCATGTGCAGTGTATTGGACTGAAGAGGATCTACTGTTCTTGTCAGTTTCCTAAGCAGAGTTGAACTAAATGTAGTCGGTGTGTGTAGGAAGCACAGTTCTTTTGTTCTGAGCAAGCTCACTCTTCTGGCCCTATAGGAATCACATTAGAGTAGAAGAGTGCTCTTTTCTCAAAAGCAGAGTGTGTTTCTTGTAAGGCAAGCTAGCGTTTGTTTCCCAGTCCTAAATGGAGTAAAATCACATGCAGTTTCTGGTCCTACGAGCAAGAGTTGTTCTCTGGAGAGAAGAGTCACTATTGCGCTGCCATTGTCATACACAGGGCAAATAGCACTGGCGTCTATTCCCTGCATGTACAGTGTATTGGACTGAAGAGGAGCTACTGTTCTTGTCAGTTTCCTAAGCAGAGTTGAACTAGATATGGCCCGTGTGTGTAGGAAGCACGGTTCTTTTGTTCGGAGCTAGCTCACTGTTCGGACCCTATAGGAAACACAGTAGAGTAGATGAGTTGTCTTTTCTCAAAAGCAGAGTGTGTTTATTGTAAGGCGAGCTAGCATTTGTTTCCCAGTTCTAAATGGATTTGAATCTCATGCAGTTTCTGGTCCTACGAGCAAGAGTTGTTTTCTGGTAAGGAAAGTCACTATTGCGCTCCCATTGCCACACACAGTGCAAATAGCACTCCCTTCTGTTACCATCAAGTACAGTGTATTGGACTGAAGAGGATCTACTGTTCTTGTCAGTTTCCTAAGAAGAGTTGGAATAGATATGGCCCGTGTGTGTAGGAAGCACAGTTCTTTTGTTCTGAGCAAGCTCACTCTTCGGACCCTATAGGAAACACAGTAGAGTAGAAGTGTGCTCTTTTCTCAAAAGCAGAGTGTATTTCTTGTAACGCGAGCTAGTGTTTGTTTTCCAGTCAGAAATGGAGTTGAAACCCATGCAGTTTCTGGTCCTACGAGCAAGAGTTGTTTTCTGGTAAGAAGAGTCACTATTGTGCTCCCATTGCCATACACAGTGCAAATAGCACTGGCGTCTGTTCCCAGCAAGTACAGTGTATTGGACTGAAGAGGAGCTACTGTTCTTGTCAGTTTCCTAAGCAGAGTTGAACTGGATATGGCCCGTGTGTGTAGGAAGCACACTTCTTCTGTTCTGAGCAAGCTCACTCTTCGGATCCCATAGGAAACACAGTAGAGTAGAAGAGTGCTCTTTTCTCAAAAGCAGAGTGTGTTTCTTGTAAGGCGAGTTAGCGTTTGTTTCCCAGTCCTAAATGGAGTTGAATCACATGCAGTTTCTGGTTTTACGAGCAAGAGTTGTTTTCTGGAAAGAAGAGTCACTATTGCGCTCCCATTGTCATACACAGGGCAAATAGCACTGGCGTCTGTTCCCAGCAAGTACAGTGTATTGGACTGAAGAGGAGCTACTGTTCTTGTCAGTTTCCTAAGCAGAGTTGAACTGGATATGGCCCGTGTGTGTAGGAAGCACAGTTCCTTTTTTCTGAGCAAGCTCACTGTTCTGTCCCTATCGGAAACACATTAGAGTAGAAGAGTGCTCTTTTCTCAAAAGCAGAGTGTGTTTCTTGTAAGGCGAGCTAGCGTTTGTTTCCCAGTCCTAAATGGAGTTGAATCAAATGCAGTTTCTGATCCTGCGAGCAAGAGTTGTTTTCTGGTAAGAAGAGACAATATGGCGCTCCCATTGTCATACACAAGGCAAATAGCACTGGCGTCTATTCCCAGCATGTACAGTGTGTTAGACTGTAGAGGATCTACTGTTCTTGTCAGTTTCCTAAGCAGAATTGAACCAGATATGGCCGTGTGTCTAAAAAGCACAGTTCTTTTGTTCTGAGCAAGCTGACTGTTTTGGCTCTATAGGAAACACAGTAGAGTAGAAGAGTGCTCTATTCTCAAAAGCAGAGTGTGTTTCTTGTAAGGAGAGCTAGCGTTTTTTTCCCAGTCCTAAAAGGAGTTGAATCCCATGAAGTTTTTGGTCCCATGAGCAAGAGTTGTTTTCTGTAAGGAAAGTCACTATTGCGCTCCCATTCCCATACACAGAGCAAATAGCACTCGCATCTGTTCCCAGCAAGTACAGTGTATTGGACTGAAGAGGAGATACTGTTCTTGTCAGTTTCCTAAGCAGAGTTGAACTAGATATGGCCCGTGTGTAGGAAGCACAGTTCTTTTGTTCTTAGTAAGCTCACTGTTCAGATCCCATAGGAAACACAGTAGAGTAGAAGAGTGCTCTTTTCTCAAAAGCAGAGTGTGTTTCTTGTAAGGCGAGCTAGTGTTTGTTTCCGAGTCAGAAATGTAGTTGAATCCCATGCAGTTTCTGGTCCCATGAGCAAGAGATGTTTTCTGGTAAGAAGAGTCACTATTACGCTCCCATTGCCATATACAGTGCAAATAGCACTCGCGTCTGTTCCCAGGAAGTACAGTGTATTGGACTGAAGAGGATCTACTATTCTTGTCAGTTTACTAAGCAGAATTGAACTAGATATGGCCGTGTGTGTAGGAAGCAGAGTTCTTTTGTTCTGAGCAAGCTCACTGTTTTGGCCCTTTAGGAAACACAGTAGAGAAGAAGAGTGCTCTTTTCTCAAAAGCAGAGTGTGTTTCTTGTAAGGGAGCTAGCGTTTGTTTCGCAGTCTTAAATGGAGTTGAATCACATGCAGTTTCTGGTCCTACGTGCAAGAGTTGTTTTCTGGTAAGAAGAGTCACTATTGCGCTCTCATTGTCATACACAGGGCAAATAGCACTGGCATCTGTTCCCAGCATGTACAGTGTATTGGACTGAAGAGGATCTATTGTTCTTGTCAGTTTCCTAATCAGAGTTGTACTAAATATAGTCGGTGTGTGTAGGAAGCACAGTTCTTTTGTTCTGAGAAAGCTCACTCTTCGGACCCTATAGGAAACACAGAAGAGTAGAAGTGTGCCCTTTTCTCAAAAACAGAGTGTATTTCTTGTAAGGCGAGCTAGCGTTTGTTTCCCAGTCCTAAACGGAGTTGAATCCCATGCAGTTTCTGCTCCTACGAGCAAGAGTTGTTTTCTGCTAAGGAGAGTCACTATTGAGCTCCCATTGCCATACACAGTGCAAATAGCACTCGCGTCTGTTCCCAGCAAGTACAGTGTATTGGACTGAAGAGAAGATACTGTTCTTGTCAGTTTCCTAATCAGAGTTGAACTAGATATGCCCCGTGTGTGTAGTAAGCACAGTTCTTTTGTTCTGAGCAAGCTCACTGTTCTGGCCCTTTAGGAAACACAGTAGAGTAGAAGAGTGCTCTTTTCTCAAAAGCAGAGTGTGTTTCTTGTAAGGGAGCTAGCGTTTGTTTCCCAGTCCTAAATGGAGTTGAATCACATGCAGTTTCTGGTCCTTCGAGCAAGAGTTGTTTTCTGGTAAGAAGAGTCACTATTGCGCTCTCATTGTCATACACAGGGCAAATAGCACTGGCGTCTCTTCCCAGCATTTACAGTGTATTGGACTGAAGAGGACCTACTGTTCTTGTCAGTTTCCTAAGCAGAGTTGAACTAAATATAGTCGGTGTGTGTAGGAAGCACAGTTCTTTTGTTCTGAGCAAGCTCACTGTTTTGGCCCTTTAGGAAACACATTAGAGTAGAAGAGTGCCCTTTTCTCAAAAGCAAAGTGTGTTTCTTGTAAGGCGAGCTAGCGTTTGTTTCCCAGTCCTAAACGGAGTTGAATCCCATGCAGTTTCTGCTCCTACGAGCAAGAGTTGTTTTCTGCTAAGGAGAGTCACTATTGAGCTCCCATTGCCATACACAGTGCAAATAGCACTCGCGTCTGTTCCCAGCAAGTACAGTGTATTGGACTGAAGAGAAGATACTGTTCTTGTCAGTTTCCTAATCAGAGTTGAACTAGATATGCCCCGTGTGTGTAGTAAGCACAGTTCTTTTGTTCTGAGCAAGCTCACTGTTCTGGCCCTATAGGAAACACAGGAGAGTAGAAGAGTGCTGTTTTCTCAAAAGCAGAGTGTGTTTCTTGCAAGGCGAGCTAGCGTTTGTTTCCCAGTCCTAAAGGGAGTTGAATCCCATGCAGTTTCTGGTCCTACGAGCAAGAGTTGTTTTCTGGTAAGAAGAGACAATATTGCGCTCCCATTGCCGTACACAGTGCAAATAGCCCTCGCGTCTGTTACCATCAAGTACAGTGTATTGGACTGAAGAGGAGCTACTGTTCTTGTGAGTTTCCTAAGCAGAATTGAACTAGATATGCCCGTGTGTGTAGGAAGCACAGTTCTTTTGTTCTCAGCAAGCTCACTGTTCGGACCCCATAGGAAACACAGTAGAGTAGAAGAGTGCTCTTTTCTCAAAAGCAGAGTGTGTTTCTTGTAAGGCAAGCTAGGGTTTGTTTCCCAGTCCTAAATGGAGTTGAATCAAATGCAGTTTTTGGTCTTACGAGCAAGAGTTGTTTTCTGGTAAGAAGAGTCACTATTGCGCTCCCATTTCCATACACAGTGCAAATAGCACTCGCGTCTGTTCCCAGCAAGTACAGTGTTTTGTACTGAAGAGGAGCTACTGTTCTTGTCAGTTTCCTAAGCAGAGTTGAACTAGATATGGCCCGTGTGTGTAGGAAGCACAGTTCTTTTGTTCTGAGCAAACTCACTGTTCGCACCCCATAGGAAACACTGTTGAGTAGATGAGTGGCCTTTTCTCAGAAGCAGAATGTGTTTCTTCTAAGGCGAGCTAGCGTTTGTTTCCCAGTCCTAAATGGAGTTGAATCACATGCAGTTTCTCGTCCTACCAGCAAGAGATGTTTTCTGGTAGGAAGAGTCACTATTGCGTTCCCATTGTCAAACACAGGGCAAATAGCACTGAAGTCTATTCCCAGCATGTACAGTGTATTGGACCGAAGAGGATCTACTGTTCTTGTCAGTTTCCTAAGCAGAATTGAACTAGCTATGATCGTGTGTGTAGGAAGCACAGTTCTTTTGTTCTGAGCAAGCTCACTGTTTTGGCCCTATAGGAAACACATTAGAGTAGAAGAGTGCTCTTTTCTCAAAAGCAGAGTGTGTTTCTTGTAAGGCGAGCTAGCGTTTGGTTCCCAGTCCAAAATTGAGTTGAGTCACATGCAGTTTCTGGTCCTACGAGCAAGAGTTGTTTTCTGGTAAGAAGAGTCACTATTGTGCTCCCATTGCCATACACAGGGCAAATAGCACTCGCGTCTGTACCCAGCAAGTACAGTGTATTGGGCTGAATAGGAGCTATTGTTCTTGTCAGTTTCCTAAGGAGAATTGAACTAGATATGGCCTTGTGTAGGAAGCACAGTTCTTTTGTTCTGAGTAAGCTCACTGTTCGGACCCCTTAGGAAACACTGTAGAGTAGAAGAGTGCTCTTTTCTCAAAAGCAGAGTGTGTTTCTTGTAAGACGAGCTCGCGTTTGTTTCCCAGTCCTATATGGAGTTGAATCACATGCAGTTTCTGGTCCTACGGGCAAGAGTTATTTTCTGGTAAGTTGAGTCACTATTGCGCTCCCATTGTCATACACAGGGCAAATAGCACTGGCGTCTGTTCCCAGCATGTACAGTGTATTGGACTTAATTATATCTTCTGTTCTTGTCAGTTTCCTAAGCAGAGTTGAACTAGATATAGTCGTTGTGTGTAGGAAGCACAGTTCTTTTGTTCTGAGCAAGCTCACTGTTGTGACCCTATAGGAAACACATTGGAGTAGAAGAGTACTCTTTTCTCCAAAGCAGAGTGTGTTTCTTGTAAGGTGGGCTAGCGTTTTTTTCCCAGTTCTAAATGGAGTTGAATCACATGCAGTTTCTGGTCTTACGAGCAAGAGTTGTTTTCTGGTAAGAAGAGTCACTATTGAGCTCCCATTGTCATACCCAGGGCAAATAGCTCTGGCATCTGTTCCCAGCATGTACAGTGTATTGGACTGAAGAGGATCTACTGTTCTTGTCGGTTTCCTAAGCAGAGTTGAACTGGATATGGCCCGTGTGTGTAGGAAGCACAGTTCTTTTGTTTTGAGCAAGCTCACTGTTTTGGCCCTATAGGAAACACATTAGAGTAGAAGAGTGCCCTTTTCTCAAAAGCAGAGTGTGTTTCTTGTAAGGCGAGCTAGCGTTTGTTTCCCAGTCCTAAATTGAGTTGAATCACATGCAGTTTCTAGTTCTAGGAGCAAGAGTTGTTTTCTGTTAAGAAGAGTCACTATTGCGCTCCCATTGTCATACACAGGGCAAATACCACTGGCGTCTGTTCCCAGCATGTACAGTGTATGGGACTGAAGAGGATCTACTGCTCTTGTCATTTTCCTCTGCAGAATTGATCTAGATATGGCCCGTGTGTGTAGGAAGCACACCTCCTTTGTTCTGAGCAAGCTCACTGTTCTGGCCCTATAGGAAACACAGTAGACTAGAAGAGTGCTCTTTTCTCAAAAGCAGAGTGTGTTTCTTGTAAGGCCAGCTGGCATTTGTTTCCAGTCCTAAATGGAGTTGAATCACATGCAGTTTTTGGTCCTACGAGCAAGAGTTGTTTTCTGGTAAGAAGAGTCACTATTGCGCTCCCATTTCCATACACAGTGCAAATAGCACTCACGTCTGTTCCCAGCAAGTACAATGCATTGGACTGAAGAGGAGCTACTGTTTTTCTCAGTTTTCTAAGCACAGTTGAATTAGATATGGCCCGTGTGTGGGAAGCACCCTTCTTTTGTTCTGAGCAACCTCACTGTTCTGGCCCTAAAGGAAACACAGTAGATTCAAAGTGTGCTCTTTTCTCAAAAGCAGAGAGTGTTTCTTGTAAGCCAAGCTAGCGTTTTTTTTCCCAGTCCTAAATGGAGTTGAATCCCATGCAGTTTCTGGTCCTACGAGCAAAAGTTGTTTTCTGGTAAGAAGAGTCACTATTGCGCTCCCATTGTCATACACAGGGCAAATAGCACTGGCGTCTGTTCCCAGCAAGCACAGTGTATTGGACTGAAGGGGAGCTACTGTTCTTGTCAGTTTCCTAAGCACAGTTAAATTAGATATGGCCGTGTGTGTAGGAAGCACAGTTCTTTTGTTCTGAGCAAGCTCACTATTCTGGCCCTATAGGAAATACAGTAGAGTAGAAGAGTACTCTTTTCTCAAAAGCAGAGTGAGTTTCTTGTAAGGCAAGCTAGCATTTGTTTCCCGGTCATAAATGGAGTTGAATCCCATGCAGTTTCTGGTCCTACGAGCAAGAGTTGTTTTCTGGTAAGAAGAGTCAGTATTGCGCTCCCATTGCCATACACAGTACATATAGCACTCGCGTTTGTTTAACACATGTACAGTGTATTGGTCTGAAGAGGAGCTACTGTTCTTGTCAGTTTGCTCAGCAGAGTTGAACTAGATATGGGCCGTGTGTGTAGGAAGCACACTTCTTTTGTTCTGACCAAGCTCACTGTTGAACCCCACAGGAAACACAGTAGAGTAGAAGAGTGCTCTTTTCTCAAAAGCAGAGTGTGTTTCTTGTTAGGCGAGCTGGCATTGGTTTCCCAGTTTTAAAAGTAGTTGATTCCCATGCAGTTTCTGGTCCTACGAGCAAGTGTTGTTTTCTGGTAAGAAGAGTCACTATTGCGCTTCCATTTTCATAGACAATGCAAATAGCACTGGCGTCTGTTCCCAGCAAGTACAGTGTATTGGACTGAAGAGGATCTACTGTTCTTGTCAGTTTCCTAAGCAGAGTTGAACTAGATATGGCCCGTGTGTGTAGGAAGCACAGTTCTTTTGTTCTCAGCAAGCTCACTGTTCTGGCCCTACAGGAAACAGAGTAGAGTAGAAGAGTGCTCTTTCCTCAAAAGCAGAGTGTATTTCTAGTAAGGCGAGCTAGTGTTTGTTTCCCAGTCCTAAATGGAGTTGAATCACATGCAGTTTCTGGTCCTAAGAGCAAGAGTTGTTTTCTGGTAAGAAGAGTCACTATTGTGCTCCCATTGCTGTTCACAGTGCAAATAGCACTCGCGTCTGTTCCCAGCAAGTACAGTGTATTGGACTGAAGAGGAGCTACTGTTCTTGTTAGTTTTGTAAGCAGAGTTGAACTAGATGTGGCCCGTGTGTGTAGGAAGCACAGTTCTTTTGTTCTGAGCAAGCTCACTGTTCTGGCGCTATAGGAAACACAGTAGAGTAGAAGAGTGTTGTTTTCTCAAAAGCGGAGAGTGTTTCTTTTAAGGTGAGCTAGCGTTTGTTTCCAAGTCCTAAATGGAGTTGAATCACATGCAGTTTCTGGTCCTACACGCAAGAGTTGTTTTCTGGTAAGGAAAGTCACTATTGCGCTCCAATTGCTATACACAGTGCAAATAGCACTCGCAACTGTTCCCAGCAAGTACAGTGCATTGGACTGAAGAGGAGCTACTGTTCATGTCATTTTCCTAAGCAGAGTTGAATTATATATGGCGTGAGTGTGTAGGAAGCACAGTTCTTTTGTTCTCAGCTAGCTCACTGTTCGGACGCCATAGAAAACACAGTAGAGTAGAAGAGTTCTCTTTACTCAAAAAGAAGACTGTGTTTCTTGTAAGGCGAGCTAGTGTTTGTTTCCCAGTCCTAAATGGAGTTGAATCACATGCAGTTTTTGGTCCTACGAGCAAGAGTTGTTTTTTGTAGAAAGTCACCATTGCTCTCATTTCCATACACAGTGCAAATAGCACTCGCGTCTGTTCGAAGCAAGTACAGTGTATTGGACTGAAGAGGAGCTACTGTTCTCGTCAGTTTCCAAAGCAGAGTTGAATTATATATGGCGTGAGTGTGTAGGAAGCACAGTTCTTTTGTTCTCAGCTAGCTCACTGTTCGGACCCCATAGAAAACACAGTAGAGTAGAAGAGTGCTCTTTACTCAAAAAGAAGACTGTGTTTCTTGTAAGGCGAGCTAGTGTTAGTTTCCCAGTCCTAAATGGAGTTGAATCACATGCAGTTTTTGGTCCTACGAGCAAGAGTTGTTTTTTGGTAAGGAAAGTCACCATTGCTCTCATTTCCATACACAGTGCAAATAGCACTCGCGTCTGTTCGAAGCAAGTACAGTGTATTGGACTGAAGAGGAGCTACTGTTCTCGTCAGTTTCCAAAGCAGAGTTGAACTAGATATGGCCCGTGTGTGTAGAAGCACCGTTCTTTTGTTCTCAGCAAGCTCACTGTTCTTGCCCTATAGGAAACACAGTAGAGTAGAAGAGTGCTCTTTCCTCAAAAGCAGAGTGTGCTTCTAGTAAGGCGAGCTAGTGTTTGTTTCCCAGTCCTAAATGGAGTTGAATCACATGCAGTTTCTGGTCCTAAGAGCAAGAGTTGTTTTCTGGTAAGAAGAGTCACTATTGTGCTCCCATTGCTGTTCACAGTGCAAATAGCACTCGTGTCTGTTCCCAGCAAGTACAGTGTATTGGACTGAAGAGGAGCTACTCTTCTTGTCAGTTTCCTAAGCAGAGTTGAACTAGATATAGCCCATGTGTGTAGGAAGCACAGTCCTTTTGTTCTGAGCAAGCTCACTGTTCTGGCCCTATAGGAAACACAGTAGAGTAGAAGAGTGCTCTTTTCTCAAAAGCAGAAAGTGTTTCTTGTAAGGCAAGCTAGTGTTTGTTTCCCAGTTCTAAATGGAGTAAATCACATGCAGTTTCTTGTCCTACGAGCAAGAGTTGTTTTCTGGTAAGAAGAGTCACTATTGTGCTCCCATTGCGGTACACAGTGCAAATAGCCCTCGCGTCTGTTCCCAGCAAGTACAGTGTATTGGACTGAAGAGGATCTACTGTTCTTGTCAGTTTCCTAAACAGAGTTGAACTAGATATGGCCCGTGTGTGTAGGAAGCATGGTTCTTTTGTTCTGAGCAAGCTCACTGTTCGGACCCTATAGGAAACACAGTAGAGTAGAAGTGTGACCTTTTCTCAAAGCAGAGCGTGTTTCTTGTAAGGCGAGCTAGCGTTTGTTTCTCAGTCCTAAGTGGAGTTGAATAACATGCAGTTTTTAGTCCTATGAGCAAGAGTTGTTTTCTGGTAAGAAGAGTCACTATTGAGCTATCATTGCTGTACACAGTGCAAATAGCATTCGCGTCTGTTCCCAGCAAGTACATTGTATTGGACTGAAGAGGATCTACTGTTCTTGTCAGTGTCCTAAGGAGAATTGACCTAGATATGGCCGTGTGTGTAGGAAGCACAGTTCTTTTGTTCTGAGCAAGCTCACTGTTCTGGCGCTAAAGGAAACACAGTAGAGTAGAAGAGTGCTCCTTCCTCAAAAGCAGAGTGTGTTACTTGTAAGGCGAGCTAGCATTTGTTTCCCAGTCCTAAATGGAGTTGAATCACATGCAGGTTTTGGTCCTACGAGCAAGAGTTGCTTTCTGGTAAGGAAAGTCACTGTTGAGCTCCCATTGCCAAACACAGTGTAAATAACACTCGCATCTGTTGCCAGCAAGTACAGTGTATTGGACTGAAGAGGAGCTACTGTTCTTGTCAGTTTCCTAAGAGGAGTTGAACTAGATATGGCCGTGTGTAGGAAGCACAGTTCTTTTTTCTGAGAAAGCACACTGTGCGGACACCATAGGAAACACAGTAGAGTAGATGAGGGCTCTTTTCTCAAAATTAGATTGTGTTTCTTGAAAGGAAAGCTAGTATTTGCTTCCCAGTTAGAATTGGAGTTGAATCCCATGCAGTTTCTGGTCCTACGAGCAAGAGTTTTTTTCTGGTAAGAATAGTCACTATTGCGCTCCCATTGCCATACACAGTGCAAATATCACTGGCGTCTGTTCCCAGCAAGTACAGTGTATTGGACTGAAGAGCAGCTACTGTTCTTGTCAGTTTTCTAAGCAGAGTTGAACTAGATATGGCCCGTGTGTGTAGGAAGCACAGTTCTTTTGTTCTGAGCAAGCTCACTTTTCGGACACCATAGGAAACACAGTAGAATAGATGAGTGCTCTTTTCTCAAAAGCAGAGTATGTTTCTTGTAAGGCGAGCTAGCGTTTGTTTCCCAGTCCTAAATGGAGTTGAATCACATGCAGTTCCTGGTCCTACGAGCAAGAGTTGTTTTCTCTTAAGAAGAGTCACTATTGCGCTCTGATTGTCATACACAGGGCAAATAGCACTGGTGTCTGTTCCCAGCATGTGCAGTGTATTTGACTGAAGAGGGTATACTGTTCTTGTCAGTTTCCTAAACTGAATTGAACTAGATATGTCTGTGTGTGTAGGAAGCACACTTCTTTTGTTCTGTGCAAGCTCACTGTGCTGGCCCTATAGGAAACACAGTAGAGTAGAAGAGTGCTCTTTTCTCAAAAGCAGAGTGTGTTTCTTGTAAGGTGAGCTAGCATTTATTTCCCAGTTCTAAATGGTGTTGAATCACATGAAGTTTTTGATCCTATGAGCAAGAGCTGTTTTCTAGTAAGGAAGGTCACTATTGTGCTCTCATTGCCATACACAGTGCAAATTGCACTCGCCTCTCTTCTCAGCATATACAGTGTATTGGACTGAAGAAGAGCTACTTTTCTTCTCAGTTTCCTAAGCAGAGTTGAACTAGATATGGCCCGTGTATGTAGGTAGTACAGTTCTTTTGTTCTGAGCAAGCTCACTGTTCTGGCCCTATAGGAAACACAGTAGAGTATAAGAGTGCTCTTTTCTCTAAAGCAGAGTGTGTTTCTTGTAAGGCGAGCTGGCGTTTTTTTCCCAGTCCTATATGGAGTTGAATCACATGCAGTTTCTGGTACTAAGAGCAAGAGTTGTTTCCTGGTAAGAAGAGTCACTATTGCGCTCCCATTGTCATACACAGGGCAAATAGCACTGGCGTCTGTTCCTAGCAAGTACAGTGTATTGAACTGAAGAGGAGCTACTGTTCTTGTCAGTTTCTAAGCAGAGTTGTACCAGATATGGCCCGTGTGTGTAGGAAGCACAGTTCTTTTGTTCTGAGCAACCTCACTGTTTGAACCCCATAGGAAACACCGTAGAGTAGAAGAGTGCCCTTTTATCAAAAGCAGAGTGTGTTTCTTGAAAGGCGAGCTAGAGTTTGTTTCCCAGTCAGAAATGGATTTGAATCCCATGCAGTTTCTGGTTCTACAAGCAAGAGCTTTTTCTGGTAAGAAGAGTTACTATTGTGCTCCCATTGCCATACATACTGCAAATAGCACTGGTGTCTGTTCCCAGCAAGTACAGTATATTAGACTGAAGAGGATCTACTGTTATTTTCAGTTTCCAAGCAGAGTTGAACTAGATATGGCCCCTATGTATAGGAAGCACAATTCTTTTGTTCTGAGCAAGCTCACTGTTCGGACCCCATAGGAAACACAGTAGAGTAGAAGAGTGCTCTTTTCTCAATAGTAGAGTGTGTTTCTTGTAAGGCGAGCTAGCGTTTGTTTCCCAGTCCTAAATGGAGTTGAATCACATGCAGTTTCTTGTCATACGAGGAAGAGTTGTCTTCTGGTAAGAAGAGTCACTATTGCGCTCCCATTTTCACACACAGGGCAAATAGCACTGGCGTCTGTTGCCAGCATGTACAGTGTATTGGACTGAAGAGGTTCTACTGTTCTTGTCAGTTTCCTAAGCAGAATTGAACAAGATAGGGCCTGTGTGTGTAGGAAACACAGTTCTTTGTTCTGAGCAAGCTCACTGTTCTGGCCCTATAGGAAACACAGTAGAGTAGAAGAGTGCTCTTTTCTCAAAAACAGAGTGTGTTTCTTGTAAGGCGAGCTAGCGTTTGTTTCCCAGTACTAAATGGAGTTGAGTCACATGCAGTTTCAGGTCCTACGAGCAAGAGTTGTTTTCTGGTAAGGAAAATCACTATTGCACTCGCATTGCCATACACAGTGCAAATAGCACTCGCGTCTGTTCCCAGCAAGTACAGTGTATTGGACTGAAGAGAAGCTACTGTTCTTGTCAGTTTCCTAAGCATACTTGAACTAGATGTGGCCCGTGTATGTAGGAAGCACAAATCTTTTGTTCTGAGCAAGCTCACTGTTTGGACCCCATAGGAAACACAGTAGAGTACATGTGTGCCCTATTCTCAAAAGCAGAGCATGTTTCTTGTAAGGCGAGCTAGCGTTTGTTTCCCAGTCCTAAGTGGATTGATTCAAATGCAGTTTCTGGGCCTAAGAGCAAGAGTTGTTTTCTGGCAAGAAGAGTCACTATTGTGCCCCCTTGCCGTACACAGTGCAAATAGCACTCGCGTCTGTTCCCAGTAAGTACAGTGTATTGGACTGAAGAGTAGCTATTGTTCTCGTCAGTTTCCTAAGCAGAGTTGAACTAGATATGGACCGTGTGTGTAGGAAGCACATTTCTTTTGTTCTGAGCAAGCACACTGTTTGGACCCCATAGGAAACACAGTAGAGTAGATGTTTGCCCAAATCTCAAAAGCAGAGTGTTTTTCTTGTAAGACGAGCTAGCGTTTGTTTCCCAATCCTAAATGGAGTTGAGTCCCATGCAGTTTCTGGTCCTATGAGCTAGAGTTGTTTTCTGGTAAGAAGAGTCACTATTGCGCTCCCATTGTCATACACAGGGCAAATAGCACTGGCGTCTGTTCCCAGCAAGTACAGTGTATTGGACTGAAGAGGATCTACTGTTCTTGTCAGTTTCCTAAGCAGAATTGAACTAGATATGGCCCGTGTGTAGGAAGCAAAGTTCTTTTGTTCTGAGCAAGTTCACTGTTCTGGCCATATAGGAAAAACCGTAGAGTAGAAAAGTGCTCTTTTCTCAAAAGCAGAGTGTGTTTCTTCTAAGGCGAGCTAGCGTTTGTTTCCCAGTCCTAAATGGAGTTGAATCAAATGCAGTTTTTGGTCCTAGGAGCAAGAGTTGTTTTCTGGTAAGAAGAGTCACTATTGCGCTCCCATTGCCAAACACAGTGCAAATAGCACTCGCGTCTGTACCCAGTAATTACAGTGTATTGGACTGATGGAGCTACTGTTCTTGTCAGTTTCCTAAGCACAGTTGGACTAGATATGGCCCGTGTGTGTAGGAAGCACAGTTCTTTTGTTCTGAGCATGTTCACTGTTCTCGCCCTATAGGAAACACAGTAGAGTAGATGTGTGCCCTATTCTCAAAAGCAGAGTGTGTTTCTTGTAAGGCGAGCTAGCGTTTGTTTCCCAATCCTAAATGGAGTTGAATCACATGCAGGTTCTGGTTCTACGAGCAAGAGTTGTTTTCTGGTATGAAGAGTCACTATTGCTCTCCAATTGCCATACACAGTACAAATAGCACTCGCGTCTGTTCCCAGCAATTACAGTGTATTGGACTGAAGAGGAGCTACTGTTCTTGTCAGTTTCCTAAGCAGAGTTGAACTAGATATGACCCGTGTGTGTATTAAGCAAAATTCTTTTATTCTGAGCAAGCTCACTGTTTGGACCCCATAGGAAACACAGTAGAGAAGATGTGTGCCTTATTCTCAAAAGCAGAGCGTGTTTCTTGTAAGGCGAGCTAGCATTTGTTTCCCAGTCCTAAGTGGATTGAATCAAATGCAGTTTCTGTTCCTAAGAGCAAGAGTTGTTTTCTGGTAAGAAGAGTCACTATTGTGTTCCCATTGCCGTACACAGTGCAAATAGCACTCGCGTCTGTTCCCAGCAAGTACAGTGTATTGAACTGAAGAGGAGCTACTGTTCTTGTCAGTTTCCTAAGCAGAGTTGAACTAGATATGGCCTGTGTGTGTAGGAAGCACAGTTTTTTTGTTCTGAGCAAGCTCAGTGTTCGAACCCCATAGGAAACACAGTAGAGTAGAAGAGTGCTCTTTTCTCAAAAGCAGAGTGTGTTTCTTGTAAGGCGAGCTAGCATTTGTTTCGCAGTCCTAATTGGAGTTCAAATACACATGCAGTTTCTGGTCCTATGAGCTAGAGATGTTTTCTGGTAAGAAGAGTCACTATTGTGCTCCCTTTGACATACACAGTGCAAATAGCACTCGCGTCTGTTCCCAGAAAGTACAGTGTATTGGACTGAAGAGGAGCTACTGTTCTTGTCAGTTTCCTAAGAAGAATTGAACTAGATATGGTCCGTGTGTGTAGGAAGCACAGTTCTTTTGTTCTGAGCAAGCTCACTGTTCTGGCCCTATAGGAAACACAGTAGAGTAGAAGAGTGCTCTTTTCTCAAAAGCAGAGTGTGTTTCTTGTAAGGCGAGCTAGCGTTTGTTTCCCAGTCCTAAATGGAGTTGAATCAAAGGCAGTTTTTGGTCCTATGAGCAAGAGTTGTTTTCTGGTAAGAAGAGTCACTATTGTGCTCCCATTGCCATACACAGTACAAATAGCACTCGCTTCTGTTTCTAGCAAGTACAGTGTATTGGACTGAAGAGGAGCTACTGTTCTTGTCAGTTTCCTAAGCAGAATTGAACTAGATATGGCCCGTGTGTGTAGGAAGCACAGTTCTTTTGTTCTGAGCAAGCTCACTGTTCGAACCCCATAGGAAACACAGTAGAGTAGACGGGTGCTTTTTTCTCAAAAGCAGAGTGTGTTTCTTGTAAGGCGAGCTAGCATTTGTTTCCCAGTCCTAAATGGAGTTCAAATACACATGCAGTTTCTGGTCCTACGAGCAAGAATTGTTTTCTGGTTAGAAGAGTCACTATTGCGCTCCCTTTGCCATACACAGTGCAAACAGCCGTTGCGTCTGTTCCCAGCAAGTACAGTGTATTGGACTGAAAGAAGCTACTGTTCTTGTCAGTTTCCTAAGCAGAGTTGAACTAGATATGGCCCGTGTGTGTACGAAGCACAGTTCTTTGTTCTCAGCAAGATCACTGTTCGGACCCCATAGGAAACACAGTAGAGTAGATGTGAGCCCTATTCTAAAAAGCAGAGCGTGTTTCTTGTAAGGCGAGCTAGCATTTGTTTTCTAGTCCTAAATGGAGTTGAATCACATGCAGTTTCTGAAACTACGAGCAAGAGTTTTTTCTGGCAATAAGAGTCACTATTGCGCTCCCATTGTCATACACAGGACAAATAGCACTGTCTTCTGTTCCCAGCATGTACAGTGTATTGGACTGAAGAGGAGCTACTGTTCTTGTCAGCTTCCTAAGCAGAGTGAACTAGATATGGCCCATGTGTGTAGGAAGCACAGTTCTTTTGTACTCAGCAAGGTCACTGTTCTGGCGCTATAGGAAACACAATAGAGTAGAAGAGTGCTGTTTTATCAAAAGCAGAGTGTGTTTCTTGTAAGGCGAGCTAGCGTTTGTTTCCAAGTTCTAAATGGAGTTGAAACACATGCAGTTTTTAGTCCTACACGCAAGAGTTGTTTTCTGTTAAGGAAAGTCACTATTGTGCTCCCATTGCCATACACAGTGCAAATAGCACTCGGATCTGTTCCTAGCAAGTACAGTGTATTGGGCTGAAGAGGAGCTACTGTTCTTGTCATTTTCCTAAGCAGAGTTGAATTAGATATGGCGCGAGTGTGTAGGAAGCACAGTTCTTTTGTTCTGAGCAAGCTCACTATTTTGGCCCTATAGGAAAAACAGGTGAGTAGAATAGTGCTTATTTCTCAAAAGCAGAGTGTATTTCTTGTAAGGCAAGCTAGCATTTGTTTCCCAGTCCTAAATGGAGTTGAATCACATGCAGTTTCAGGTCCTACGAGCAAGAGTTGTTTTCTGGTAAGGAAAGTCACTATTGCGCTCCCATTGCCATACACAGTGCAAATAGCCGTCGCGTCTGTTCCCAGCAAGTACAGTGTATTGGACTGAAGAGGAGCTACTGTTCTTGTCAATTTCCTAAGCAGAGTTGAACTAGATATGACCCCTGTGTGTAGGAAGCACAAATCTTTTGTTCTGGGCAAGCTCACTGTTTGGACCCCATAGGAAACACAGTAGAGAAGATGTGTGCCCTATTCTCAAAAGCAGAGCGTGTTTCTTGTAAGGCGAGCTAGCGTTTGTTTCCCAGTCCTAAGTGGATTGAATCAAATGCAGTTTCTGGTCCTAAGAGCAAGAGTTGTTTTCTGGCAAGAAGAGTCACTATTGTGCCCCCTTGCCGTACACAGTGCAAATAGCACTCGCGTCTGTTCCCAGAAAGTACAGTGTATTGGACTGAAGAGGAGCTATTGTTCTCGTTAGTTTCCTAAGCACAGTTGAACTAGATATGTACCGTGTGTGTAGGAAGCACATTTCTTTTGTTCTGAGCAAGCTCACTGTTCAAGCCCTATAGGAAACACAGTAAAGTAGAAGAGTGCTCTTTTCTCAAAAGCAGAGTGTGTTTCTTGTAAGGCGAGCTAGCATTTGTTTCCCAGTCCTAAATGGAGTTGAATCAAATGCAGTTTTTGGTCCTACGAGCAAGAGTTGTTTTCTGGTAAGAAGAGTCACTGTTGTGCTCCCATTGCCATACACAGTACAAATAGCACTCGTGTCTTTTCCCAGCAAGTACAGTGTATTGGACTGAAGAGGAGATACTGTTCTTGTCAGTTTCCTAAGCAGAGTTGAACTAGATATGGCCCGTGTGTGTAGGAAGCACAGTTCTTTTGTTCTGAGCAAGCTCACTGTTCGAACCCCATAGGAAACACAGTAGAGTAGAAGAGTGCTCTTTTCTCAAAAGCAGAGTGTGTTTCTTGTAAGGTGAGCTAGCGTTTTTTTTCCCAGTCCTAAATGGAGTTGAATCACATGCAGTTTAAGGTTTTACGAACAAGAGCTGTTTTCTGGTAAGGAAAGTCACTATTGCGCTCCCATTGCAATATACAGTGCAAACAGCCGTTGCGTCTGGTCCGAGCAAGTACAGTGTACTGGAATGAAGAGGAGCTACTGTTCTTGTCAGTTTCCTAAGCAGAGTTGAACTAGATATGACCCGTGTGTGTAGGAAGCACAGTTTTTTTTGTTCTGAGCAAGCACACTGTTTGGACCCCATAGGAAATACAGTAGAGTAGATGTGTGCCCTATTCTCAAAAGCAGAGTGTGTTTCTTGTAAGATGAGCTAGCGTTTGTTTCCCAATCCTAAATGGAGTTGAGTCACATGCAGTTTCTGGTCCTATGAGCTAGAGTTGTTTTCTGGTAAGAAGAGTCACTTTTGCGCTCCCATTGTCATACACAGGGCAAAAAGCACTGGCTTCTGTTCCCAGCAAGTACAGTGTATTGGACTGAAGAGGATCTACTGTTCTTGTCAATTTCCTAAGCAGAATTGAACTAGATATGGCCCGTGTGTGTAGGAAGCAAAGTTCTTTTGTTCTGAGCAAGCTCACTGTTCTGGTCCGAAAGAAACACAGTAGAGTGGAAGAGTGCTCTTTTCTCAAAAGCAGAGTGTGTTTCTTGTAAGGCGAGCTAGCGTTTGTTTCCTAGTCCTAAATGGAGTTGAATCACATGCAGTTTCTGGTCCTACTAGCAAGAGTTGTTTTCTGGTAAGAAGAGTCACTATTGCGCTCCCATTGTCATTCAAAGTGCAAATAGCACTGGCGTCTGTTCCCAGCAAGTACAGTGTATTGGACTGAAGAGGATCTACTGTTCTTGTCAGTTTTCTAATCAGAGTTGAACTAGATATGGCCGGTGTGTGTAGGAAGCACAGTTCTTTTGTTCTGAATAAGCTCACTGTTAGGACCCCATAGGAAACACAGTAGAGTAGAAGTGTGCCCTTTTCTCAAAGCAGAGCGTGTTTCTTGTAAGGCGAGCTAGCGTTTGTTTCCCAGTCCTAAGTGGAGTTGAATCACATGCAGTTTCTGGTCCTAAGAGCAAGAGTTGTTTTCTGATAAGAAGAGTCACTATTGCGCTCCCTTTGCCATACACAGTGCAAATAGCACTCGCGTCTGTTCCCAGCAAGTAGAGTGTATTGGACTGAAGAAAGGATACTGTTCTTGTCAGTTTCCTAAGCAGAGTTGAACTAGATATGGCCCGTGTGTGTAGGAAGCACAGTTCTTTTGTTCTGAGCAAGCTCACTGTTCGGACACCATAGGAAACACAGTAGAGTAGAATAGTTCTCTTTCCTCAAAAGCAGATTTTGTTTCTTGTAAGGCGAGCTAGCGTTTGTTTCCCAGTCCTAAATGGACTTGAATCACATGCAGTTTTTGGTCTTACACGCAAGAGTTCCTTTCAAGTAAGGAAAGACAGTATTGCGCTCCCATTGCCATACACAGTGCAAATAGCACTCGCATCTGTTCCCAGCAAGTACAGTGTATTGGACTGAAAAGGAGCTACTGTTCTTGTCAGTTTCCTAAGCAGAGTTGAACTAGATATGGCCCATGTGTTTAGGAAGCACAGTTCTTTTGTTCTGAGCAAGCTCACTGTTCGAACCCCATAGGAAACACAGTAGAGTAGACAGGTGCTCTTTTCTCAAAAGCAGAGTGTGTTTCTTGTAAGGCGAGCTAGCATTTGTTTCCCAGTCCTAAATGGAGTTCAAATACACATGCAGTTTCTGGTCCTACGAGCAAGAGTTGTTTTCTGGTTAGAAGAGTCACTATTGCACTCCCTTTGCCATACACAGAGCAAACAGCCCTTGCGTCTGTTCCCAGCAAATACAGTATACTGGACTGAAGAGGAGCTTCTGTTCTTGTCAGTTTCCTAAGCAGAGTTGAACTAGATATGGCCCGTGTGTGTAGGAAGCACAGTTCTTTTCTTCTGAGCAAGCTCGCTGTACTGGCCTACAGGAATCACATTAGAGTAGAAGAGTGCTCTTTTCTCAAAAGGAGAGTGTGTTTCTTGTAAGGCGAGCTATCGTTTGTTTCCCAGTCCTAAATGGAGTTGAATCACATGCAGTTTCTGGTCCTACAACCAAGAGTTGTTTTCTGGTAAGAAGAGTCACTATTGCGCTCCCATTGTCATACACAGGGCAAATAGCACTGGCTTCTGTTCCCATCATGTACAGTGTATTTGACTGAAGAGGATCTACTGTTCTTGTCAGGTTCCTAAGCAGAGTTGAACTAGATATGGCCCATGTGTGTAGGAAGCACAGTTCTTTTTGTTCTGAGCAAGCTCACTGTTCTGGCCCTATAGGAAACACAGTAGAGTAGAAGAGTGCTCCTTTCTCAATCCAGAGTGTGTTTCTTGTAAGTCGAGCTATCGTTTGTTTCCCAGTCCTAAATAGAGTTGAATCCCATGCAGTTTCTGGTCCTACCAGCAAGAGTTGTTTTCTGATAAGAAGAGTCACTATTGTGCTCCTATTGCCATACACAGTACAAATAGCACTCGCGTCTGTTCCCAGCTAGGACAGTGTATTCGACTGAGGAGGAGCTACCGTTCTTGTCATTTTCCTAAGCAGAGTTGAACTAGATATAGCCCGTGTGTGTAGGTAGCACAGTTCTTTTGTTCTGAGCAAGCTCACTGTTCGGACCCCATAGGAAATACAGTAGAGCAGAAGAGTGCTCTTTTCTCAAAAGCAGAGTGTGTTTCTTGTAAGGCGAGCTAGCGTTTGTTTCCCAGTCATAAAAGGAGTTGAATCACATGCACTTTCTTGTCCTACGAGCAAGAGTTGTTTTCTGGTAAGAAGAGTCACTATTGCGCTCCCATTGTCATACACAGGGCAAATAGCACTGGCGTCTTTTCCCAGCATGTACAGTGTATTGGACTGAAGAGGATCTACTGTTCTTGTCAGTTTCCTAAGCAGAATTGAACTAGATATGGCCGTATTTGTTGGAAGCACAGTTCTTTTGTTCTGAGCAAACTCACTGTTCTGGCCCTATAGGAAACACAGTGGAGTAGAAGAGTGCTCTTTTCTCAAAAGCAGAGTGTGTTTCTTGAAAGGCAAGCTAGCGTTTGTTTCCCAGTCCTAAATGGAGTTGAATCACATGCAGTTTTTGGTCCTATGAGCAAGATTTGTTTTCTGGTAAGGAAAGTCACTATTGCGCTCCCATTTCCATACACAGTGCAAATAGCACTCGCATCTGTTCCCAGCAAGTAGAGTGTATTGGACTGAAGCGGAGCTACTGTTCTTGTCAGTTTCCTCAGCAGAGTTGAACTAGATATGGCCCCTGTGTGTAGGAAGCACAGTTCTTTTGTTCTGAGCAAGCTCACTGTTCGGACCACATAGGAAACACAGAAGAGTAGAAGAGTGCTCTTTTCTCAACAGCAGAGTGTGTTTCTTGTAAGGCGAACTAGTGTTTGTTTCCAGTCAGAAATGGAGATGAATCCCATGCAGTTTCTGGTCCTATGAGCAAGAGGTGTTTTCCGATAAGAAAAGTCACTATTGCGCTCCTATTGCCATACACAGTGCAAATAGCACTCGTGTCTGTTCCCAGCTAGTACAGTGTATTGGACTGAAGAGGAGCGACCGTTCTTGTCAGTTTCCTAAGCAGAGTTGAACTAGATATGGCCTGTGTGTGGAGGAAGCACAGTTCCTCTGTTCTGAGCAAGCTCACTATTCGGACCCCATAGGAAACACAGTAGAGTAGAAGAGTGCTCTTTTCTCAAAAGCAGAGTGTGTTTCATGTAAGGCAAGCTAGCGTTTGTTTCCCCGTCCTAAGTGGAGTTGAATCACATCCTGTTATTGGTCCTACGAGCAAGAGTTGTTTTCTGGTAAGAAGAGTCACTATTGCGCTCCCATTGTCATACACAGGGCAAATAGCACTGGCGTCAGTTCCCAGCATGTACAGTGTATTGGACTGAAGAGGATCTACTGTTCTTGTAAGTTTCCTAAGGATAATTAAACTAGATATGGCCGTATTTGTAGGAAGCACAGTGCTTTTGTTCTGAGCAAACTCACTGTTCTGGCCCTATTGGAAACACAGTAGAGTAGAAGAGTGCTCTTTTCTCAAAAGCAGAGTCTGTTTCTTGTAAGGCGAGCTAGCGTTTGTTTCCCAATCCTAAATGGAGTTGAATCACATGCAGTTTCTGGTCCTACCAACAAGAGTTGTTTTCTGGTAAGGAAAGTCACTATTGCGCTCCCATTGCCATACACAGTACAAATAGCACTCGCATCTGTTCCCAGCAAGTACAGTGTATTGGACTGAAGAGGATCTACTGTTCTTGTCAGTTTCCTAAGCAGAGTTGAACTAGATATGGCCCGTGTGTGGAGGAAGCACAGTTCTGTTGTTCTGAGCAAGCTCACTGTTCGGACACCATAGGAAACACAGTAGAGTAGAGGAGTGCTCTTTTCTCTAAAGCAGATTGTGTTTCTTGTAAGGCCAGCTAGCATTTGTTTACCAGTCCTAAATGGAGTTGAATCACATGCAGTTTCTGTTCCTACGAGCAAGAGTTGTTTTATGGTAAGAATAGTCACTATTGCGCTGCCATTGCCATACACAGGACAAATAGCACTGGCGTCTGTTCCCACCAAATACAGTGTATTGGACTGAAGAGGATCTACTCTTCATGTCAGGTTCCTAATCAGAATTGAACTAGATATGGCCGTGTGTGTAGGAAGCACAGTTCTTTTGTTCTGAGCAAGCTCACTGTTCTGGCCCTACAGGAAACACAGTAGAGTAGAAGAGTGCTCTTTTCTCAAAAGCAGAGGGTGTTTCTTGGAAGGCGAGCTAGCATTTGTTTCCCAGTCCTAAATGGAGTTGAATCCCATGCAGTTTCTGGTCCTACGAGCAAGAGATGTGTTCTGGTAAGAAGAGTCACTATCGTGCTGCCATTGCCATACACAGGATAAATAGCACTGTTGTCTGTTCCCAGCAAGTACACTGTATTGGACTGAAGAGGATCTACTCTTCTTGTCAGGTTCCTAAGCAGAATTGAACTACATATGGCCGTGTTTGTAGGAAGCACAGTTCTTTTGTTCTGAGCAAGCTCACTGTTCTGGCCCTATAGAAAACACAGTAGAGTAGAAGAGTGCTCTTTTCTCAAAAGCAGAGTGTGTTTCTTGTAAGGCGAGCTAGTGTTTTTTTTCCCAGTCCTAAATGGAGTTGAATCACATGCAGTTTCTGGTCCTATGAGCAAGAGTTGTTTTCTGGTAAGGAAAGTCACTATTGAGCTCCCATTGCCGTACACAGTGCAAATAGCACTCCCATCTGTTCCCAGCAAGTACAGTGTATTGGACTGAAGAGGAGCTAATGTTCTTGTCAGTTTCCTAAGCAGAGTTGAACTAGATATGGCCCGTGTGTGTAGGAAGCACAGTTCTTTTGTTCTGAGGAAACTCACTGTTCTGGCTCTATAGGAAACACAGTAGAGTAGAAGAGTGCTCTTTTCTCAAAAGCAGAGTGTGTTTCATGTAAGGCGAGCTAGCGTTTCTTTCCCAGTCCTAAATGGAGTTGAATCACATGCAGTTTCTGGTCCTACGAGCAAGAGTTGTTTTCTGGTAAGGAAAGTCACTATTGCGCTCCCATTGCCATACGTAGTGCAAATAGCACTCGGTCCGTTCCCAGCAAGTACAGTGTATCGGACTGTGGAGGAGGTAATGTTCTTGTCAGTTTCCTAAGCAGAGTTGAACTAGATATGGCCAGTGTGAAGGAAGCACAGTTCTTTTGTTCTGATCAAGCTCACTGTTCTGGCCCTATAAAAAAAACAGTAGAGTAGAAGAGTGCTCTTTTCTCAAAAGCAGAGTGTGTTTCTTGTAAGGCAAGCTAGTGTTTTTTTTCCCAGTCCTAAATGGAATTGAATCACATGCAGTTTCTGGTCCTAGGAGCAAGAGTTGTTTTCTGGTAAGAAGAGTCACAATTGTGCTCTCATTGTCATACACAGAGCAAATAGTACTGGCATCTGTTCCCAGCATGTACAGTGTATGGACTGAAGAGGATCTACTGTTCTTGTCAGTTTCCTAAGCAGAATTGAACTAGATATGGCCCCTGTGTGCAGGAAGCACAGTTCTTTTGTTCTGAGGAAACTCACTGTTCTGGCTCTATAGGAAACACAGTAGAGTAGAAGAGTGCTCTTTTCTCTAAAGCAGAGTGTGTTTCTTGTAAGGCAAACTAGCTTTTGTTTCCCAGTTCTAAATGGAGTTGAATCACATGCAGTTTCTGGTCCTACGATCAAGAGTTGTTTTCTGGTAAGGAAAGTCACTATTGCGCTCCCATTGTCATACACAGTGCAAATAGCACACTCGTCTGTTCCCAGCAAGTACAGTGTATCGGACTGAAGAGTAGCTACTGTTGTTGTCAGTTTCCTAAGCAGAGTTGAACGAGTTAGGGCCCGTGTGTGTAGGAAGCTCAGTTCTTTTGTTTTGAGCAAGCTCACTGTTTTGACCACATAGGAAACACAGTAGAGTAGAAGAGTGCTCTTTTCTCAAAAGCAGGGTGTGTTTCTTGTAAGGCGAGCTAGTGTTTGTTTCCCAGTCCTAAATGGAGTTGAATCACATGCAGTTTCTGGTCCTACGAGCAAGAGTTGTTTTCTGGTAAAGAAAGTCACTATTGCGCTCCCATTGCCATACACAGTGCAAATAGCACTCGCGTCTGTTCCCAGCAATTACAGTGTATGGGACTGAAGAGGAGCTACTGTTCTTGTCAGTTTCCTAAGCAGAGTTGAACTAGATATGGTCCGTGTGTAGGAAGCAAAGTTTTCTGTTCTGAGCAAGCTCACAGTTTGGACCCCATAGGAAACACAGTAGAGTAGAAGAGTGCTCTTTTCTCAAATGCAGAATGTGTTTCTTGTAAGGCAAGCTAGTGTTTGTTTCCCAGTCCTAAATGGAGTTGAATCACATGCAGTTTTGGGTCCTACGAGCAAGAGTTGTTTTCTGGTAAGGAAAGTCACTATTGCACTGCCATTGCCATACAAAAGACAATTAGCACTGGCGTCTGTTCCCAGCAAGTACAGTGTATCGGACTGAAGAGGATCTAATGTTCTTGTCAGGTTTATAAGCAGAATTGAACTAGATATGGCCGTGTGTGTAGGAATCACAGTTTTTTTGTTCTGAGCAAGATCACTGTTCGGACACCATAGGAAACACAGTAGAGTAGAGGAGTGCTCTTTTCTCTAAAGCAGATTGTGTTTCTTGTAAGGCGACCTAGCATTTGTTTCCCAGTCCTAAATGGAGTTGAATCACATGCAGTTTCTGGTCCTACGAGCAAGAGTTGTTTTATGGTAAGAATAGTCACTATTGCGCTGCCATTGCCATACACAGGACAAATAGCACTGGCATCTGTTCCCACCAAGTACAGTGTATTGGACTGAAGAGGATCTACTCTTCATGTCAGGTTCCTAATCAGAATTGAACTAGATATGGCCGTGTGTGTAGGAAGCACAGTTCTTTTGTTCTGAGCAAGCTCACTGTTCTGGCCCTACAGGAAACACAGTAGAGTAGAAGAGTGCTCTTTTCTCAAAGCAGAGGGTGTTTCTTGGAAGGCGAGCTAGCATTTGTTTCCCAGTCCTAAATGGAGTTGAATCCCATGCAGTTTCTGGTCCTACGAGCAAGAGTTGTGTTCTGGTAAGAAGAGTCACTATCGTGCTGCCATTGCCATACACAGGATAAATAGCACTGTTGTCTGTTCCCAGCAAGTACACTGTATTGGACTGAAGAGGATCTACTCTTCATGTAAGGTTCCTAAGCAGAATTGAACTACATATGGCCGTGTTTGTAGGAAGCACAGTGCTTTTGTTCTGAGCAAGCTCACTGTTCTGGCCCTATAGAAAACACAGTAGAGTAGAAGAGTGCTCTTTTCTCTAAAGCAGAGTGTGTTTCTTGTAAGGCGAGCTAGCGTTTGTTTCCCAGTCGTAAATTGAGTTGAATCACATGCAGTTTCTGGTTCTACGAGCAAGTGTTGTTTTCTGGTGAGGAAAGTCACTATTGCGCTCCCATTGCCATACACAGTGCAAATAGCACTCGGTCTGTTCCCAGCAAGTACAGTGTATCGGACTGTTGAGGAGCTAATGTTCTTGTCAGTTTCCTAAGCAGAGTTGAACTAGATATGGCCAGTGTGAAGGAAGCACAGTTCTTTTGTTCTGATCAAGCTCACTGTTCTGGCCCTATAAAAAAAACAGTAGAGTAGAAGAGTGCTCTTTTCTCAAAAGCACAGTGTTTTTCTTGTAAGGCGAGCTAGCGTTTGTTTCCCAGTCCTAAATGGAGTTGAATCACATGCAGTTTCTGGTCCTAGGAGCAAGAGTTGTTTTCTGGTAAGAAGAGTCACTATTGCGCTCTCATTGTCATACACAGAGCAAATAGTACTGGCATCTGTTCCCAGCATGTACAGTGTATGGACTGAAGAGGATCTACTGTTCTTGTCAGTTTCCTAAGCAGAATTGAATAGATATGGCCCCTGTGTGCAGGAAGCACAGTTCTTTTGTTCTGAGGAAACTCACTGTTCTGGCTCTATAGGAAACACAGTAGAGTAGAAGAGTGCTCTTTTCTCTAAAGCAGAGTGTGTTTCTTGTAAGGCAAACTAGCTTTTGTTTCCCAGTTCTAAATTGAGTTGAATCACATGCAGTTTCTGGTCCTACGAGCAAGAGTTGTTTTATGGTAAGAATAGTCACTATTGTGCTGCCATTGCCATACACAGGACAAATAGCACTGGCGTCTGTTCCCAGCAAGTACACTGTATTGGACTGAAGAGGATCTACTGTTCATGTCAGGTTCCTAAGCAGAATTGAACTAGATATGGCCGTGTGTGGAGGAAGCACAGTTTTTTTGTTCTGAGCAAGCTCACTCTTCGGACCACATAGGAAACACAGTAGAGTAGAAGAGTGCTCTTTTCTCTAAAGCAGAGTGTGTTTCTTGTAAGGCGAGCTAGCGTTTGTTTCCCAGTCCTAAATGGAGTTGAATCACATGCAGTTTCTTTTCCTACAAGCAAGAGTTGTTTTCTGGTAAGAAGAGTCACTATTGTGCTCCCATTGCTTTACACAGGGCAAATAGCACTGGCGTCTGTTCCCAGCATGTACAGTGTATTGGACTGAAGAGGATCTACTGTTCTTGTCAGGTTCCTAAGCAGAGTTGAACTAGATATGGCCGTGTGTGTAGGAAGCACAGTCTTTTGTTCTGAGCATGCTCACTATTCTGGCCCTATAGGAAACACAGTAGAGTAGAAGAGTGCTCTTTTCTCAAAAGCAGAGTGTGTTTCATGTAAGGTGAGCTAGCATTGTTTCCCACACCTAAATGGAGTTGAATCACATGCAGTTTCTGGTCCTACGAGCAAGAGTTGTTTTCTTGTAAGGAAAGTCACTATGGTGCTCCCATTGCCATATACAGTGCAAATAGCACTCACGTGTGTTCCCAGCTATTACAGTGTATCTGACTGAAGAAGAGCTACCGTTTTTGTCAGTTCCCTAAGCAGAGTTGAACTAGATATGGCCCATGTGTGTAGGAAGCACAGTTTTTTTTTTTCTGAGCAAGCTCACTGTTCTGGCCCTAGAGGAAATACTTTAGAGTATAAGAGGGCTCTTTTCTCAAAAGCAGAGTGTGTTTCTTGTAATGCGAGCTAGCGTTTGTTTCCCAGTTCTAAATGGAGTTGAATCTCATGCAGTTTCTGGTCCTACGAGCAAGAGTTGTTTTCTGGTAAGAAGAGTCACTATTGTGCTCCCATTGCCATACACAGTGAAAATTGCACTCGCGTCTGTTCCCAGCAAGTACAGTGTATCGGACTGAAGAGTAGCTACTGTTGTTGTCAGTTTCCTAAGCAGAGTTGAACGAGATAGGGCCCGTGTGTGTAGGAAGCTCAGTTCTTTTGTTTTGAGCAAGCTCACTGTTTTGACCACATAGGAAACACAGTAGAGTAGAAGAGTGCTCTTTTCTGAAAAGCAGGGTGTGTTTCTTGTAAGGTGAGCTAGTGTTTGTTTCCCAGTCCTAAATGGAGTTGAATCACATGCAGTTTCTGGTCCTTATAGCAAGAGTTGTTTTCTGGTAAGGAAAGTCACTATTGCGCTCCCATTGCCATACACAGTGCAAATAGCACTCGGGTCTGTTCCCAGCAATTACAGTGTATCGGACTGAAGAGGAACTACTGTTATTGTCAGTTTCCTAGGCAGAGTTGAACTAGATATGGTCCGTGTGAAGGAAGCAAAGTTTTCTGTTCTGAGCAAGCTCACTGTTTGGACCCCATAGGAAACACAGTAGAGTAGAAGAGTGCTCTTTTCTCAAATGCAGAATGTGTTTCTTGTAAGGCGAGCTAGTGTTTGTTTCCCAGTCCTAAATGGAGTTGAATCACATGCAGTTTTGGGTCCTACGAGCAAGAGTTGTTTTCTGGTAAGAAGAGTCACTATTGCACTGCCATTGCCATACAAAAGACAAATAGCACTGGCGTCTGTTCCCAGCAAGTACAGTGTATTGGACTGAAGAGGATCTACTGTTCTTGTCAGGTTTATAAGCAGAATTGAACAAGATATTGCCGTGTGTGTAGGAAGCACAGTTTTTTTTGTTCTGAGCAAGCTCACTGTTCGGACCCCATAGGAAACACAATAGAGTAGAAGAGTGCTCTTTTCTCTAAAGCAGATTGTGTTTCTTGTAAGGCCAGCTAGTGTTTGTTTCCCAGTCAGAAATGGAGTTGAATCCCATGCAGTTTCTGGTCCTATGAGCAAGAGGTGTTTTCTGATAAGAAGAGTCACTATTGAGCTCCAATGTCATACATAAGACAAATAGCACTGGCGTCTGTTCCCTGCACGTACAGTGTATTGGACTGAAGTGGAGCTACTGTTCTTGTCAGTATTCTAAGCAGAGTTGAACTAGATATGGCCCGTGTGTGGAGGAAACACAGTTCTGTTGTTCTGAGCAAGCTCACTGTTCGGACCCCAAAGATACACAGTAGAGTAGAAGAGTGCTCTTTTCTCAAAGCAGAGTGTGTTTCTTGTAAGGCGAGCTAGCGTTTGTTTCCCAGTCCTAAATGGAGTTGAATCACATGCAGTTTCTTGTCCTACGAGCAGGAGTTGTTTTCTGGTAAGAAGAGTCACTATTGTGCTCCCATTGTCATACACAGGGCAAAGAGCACTGGCGTCTGTTCCCAGCATGTACAGTGTATTGGACTGAAGAGGATCTACTGTTCTTGTCAGTTTCCTAAGCAGAATTGAACTAGATATGGCCGTATTTGTAGGAATCACAGTTCTTTTGTTCTGAGCAAACTCACTGTTCGGGCCCTATAGGAAAAACAGTAGAGTAGAAGAGTGCTCTTTTCTCAAAAGCAGAGTGTGTTTCTTGTAAAGCGAGCTAGCGTTTGTTTCCCAGTCCTAAATGGAGTTGAATCACATGCAGTTTTTGGTCCTCTGAGCAAGAGTTGTTTTCTGGTAAGGAAAGTCACTATTGCGCTCGCATTGCCATACACAGTGCAAATAGCACTGGCGTCTGTTCCCAGCAAGTACAGTGTATTGGACTGAAGCGGAGCTACTGTTCTTGTCAGTTTCCTAAGCAGAATTGAACTAGATATGGCCGTATTTGTAGGAAGCACAGTTCTTTTCTTCTGAGCAAACTCACTGTTCTGGCCCTATAGGAAACACAGTAGAGTAGAAGAGTGCTCTTTTCTCAAAAGCAGAGTGTGTTTCTTGTAAGGCAAGCTAGCGTTTGTTTCCCATTCCTAAATGGATTTGAAATACATGCAGTTTCTGGTCCTACGAGCAAGAGATGTTTTCTGGTAAGAAGAGTCACTCTTGTGCTCCCATTGTCATAAACAGGGCAAATAGAACTGGCATCTATTCCCAGCAAATACAGTGTATTGGACTGAAGCGGAGCTACTGTTCTTGTCAGTTTCCTAAGCAGAATTGAACTAGATATGGCCGTATTTGTAGGAATCACAGTTCTTTTGTTCTGAGCAAACTCACTGTTCTGGGCCTATAGGAATAACAGTAGAGTAGAAGAGTGCTCTTTTCTCAAAAGCAGAGTGTGTTTCTTGTAAGGCTAGCTAGCGTTTGTTTCTCAGTCCTAAATGGAGTTGAATCACATGCAGTTTTTGGTCCTAAGAGCAAGAGTTGTTTTCTGTTAAGGAAAGTCATTATTGTGCTCGCATTGCCATACACAGTGCAAATAGCACTGGCGTCTGTTCCCAGCAAGTACAGTGTATTGGACTGAAGAGGAGCTACTGTTCTTGTCAGTTTCCTAAGCAGAGTTGAACTAGATATTGCCCCTGTGTGTAGGAAGCACAGTTCTTTTGTTCTGAGCAAGCTCACTGTTTGGACCACATTGAAACACAGTAGAGTAGAAGAGTGCTCTTTTCTCAAAAGTAGAGTGTGTTTCTTGTAAGGCATGCTAGTGTTTGTTTCCCAGTACTAAATGGAGTTGAATCACATCCTGTTTTTGGTCCTACGAGCAAGAGTTTTTTTCTGGTAAGGAAAGTCACTATTGCGCTCCCATTGTCATACACAGTGCAAATAGCACTCGCGTCTGTTCCCAGCAAGTACAGTGTATTGGACTGAAGAGGATCTACTGTTCTTGTCAGTTTCCTAAGCAGAATTGAACTAGAAATATAGCCGTATTTGTAGGAATCACAGTTCTTTTGTTCTGAGCAAACTCACTGTTCTGGCCCTGTAGGAAACACAGTAGAGTAGAAGAGTGCTCTTTTCTCAAAAGCAGAGTGTGTTTCTTGTAAGGCGAGCTAGCGTTTGTTTCCCATTCGTAAATGGATTTGAAATACATGCAGTTTCTGGTCCTACGAGCAAGAGATGTTTTCTGGTAAGAAGAGTCACTATTGCGCTCCCATTGTCATAAACAGGGCAAATAGCACTGGCTTCTGTTCCCAGCAAGTACAGTGTATTGGACTGAAGCGGAGCTACTGTTCTTGTCAGTTTCCTAAGCAGAGTTGAACTAGATATGGCCCCTGTGGGTAGGAAGCACAGTTCTTTTGTTCTGAGCAAGCTCACTGTTCGGACCACATAGGAAATACAGTAGAGTAGAAGAGTGCTCTTTTCTCAAAAGCAGAGTGTGTTTCTTGTAAGGCGAGCTAGTGTTTGTTTCCCATTCAGAAATGGAGTTGAATCCCATGCAGTTTCTGGTCCTACGAGCAAGAGGTGTTTTCTGATAAGAAGAGTCACTATTGCGCTCCCATTGTCATACAGTGGACAAATAGCACTGGTGTCTGTTCCCTGCATGTACAGTGTATTGGACTGAAGTGGAGCTACTGTTCTTGTCAGTTTCCTAAGCAGAGTTGAACTAGATATGGCCCGTGTGTGGAGGAAGCACAGTTCTTTTGTTCTGAGCAAATTCACTGTTCTGGCCCTATGGGAAAAACAGTAGAGTAGAAGAGTGCTCTTTTCTCAAAAGCAGAGTGTGTTTCTTGTAAGGCGAGCTACCGTTTGTTTCCCACTCCTAAATGGAGTTGAATCTCATGCAGTTTTTGGTCCTACAAGCAAGAGTTGTTTTCTGTTAAGGAAAGTCATTATTGCGCTCGCATTGCCATACACAGTGCAAATAGCACTGGCGTCTGTTCCCAGCAAGTACAGTGTATTGGACTGAAGAGGAGCTACTGTTCTTGTTAGTTTCCTTAGCAGAGTTGAACTAGATATTGCCCCTGTGTGTAGGAAGCACAGTTCTAATGTTCTGAGCAAGGTCACTGTTCGGAACCCATAGGAAACACAGTAGAGTAGAAGAGTGCTCTTTTCTCAAAAGCAGAGTGTGTTTCTTGTAAAGCGAGCTAGCATTTGTTTCCCAGTCCTAAATGGAGTTGAATCACATGCAGTTTCTTGTACTACGAGCAAGAGTTGTTTTCTGGTACGAAGAGTCACTATTGTGCTCCCATTGTCATTCACAGGGCAAATAACACTGGCGTCTGTTCCCAGCATGTACACTGTATTGGACTGAAGAGGATCTACTGTTCTTTTCAGTTTCCTAAGCATAATTGAACTAGATATGGCCGTATTTGTATGAAGCACAGTTCTTTTGTTCTAAGCAAGATCACTGTTCTGGCCCTATAAGAAACACAGTAGAGTAGAAGAGTGCTCTTTTCTCAAAAGCAGAGTGTGTTTCATGTAAGGCAAGCTAGCGTTTGTTTCCCAGTCCTAAATGGAGTTGAAATACACATGCAGTTTTTGGTCATATGAGCAAGAGTTGTTTTCTGGTAAAGAAAGTCATTCTTGCGCTCCCCTTGCCATACACAGTGCAAATAGCACTCGCGTCTGTTCCCAGCAAGTACAGTGTATTGGACTGAAGCGGAGCTACTGTTCTTGTCAGTTTGCTAAGCAGAGTTGAACTAGATATGGCCCCTGTGTGTAGGAAGCACTGTTCTTTTGTTCTGAGCAAGCTCACTGTTCGGACCCCCTAGGAAACACAGTAGAGTAGAAGAGTGCTGTTTTCACAAAAGCAGAGTGTGTTTCTTGTAAGGCAAGCTAGCGTTTGTTTCCCAGTACTAAATGGAGTTGAATCACATCCTGTTTATGGTCCTACGAGCAAGAGTTTTTTTCTGGTAAGGAAAGTCACTATTGTGCTCCCATTGTCAGACACAGTGCAAATAGCACTCGCGTCTCCTCCCAGCAAGTACAGTGTATTGGACTGAAGAGGATCTACTGTTCTTGTCAGTTTCCTAAGCAGAGTTGAACTAGGTTTGACCGTGTGTGTAGGAAGCACAGTTCTTTTTTTCTGAGCAAGCTCATTGTTTTGGCCCTATAGGAAACACAGTAGAGTAGAAGTTTGCTCCTTTCGCAATCCAGAGTGTGTTTCTTGTAAGGCGAGCTATCGTTTGTTTCCCAGTCCTAAATGGAGTTGAATCCCATGCAGTTTCTGGTCCTACCAGCACGAGTTGTTTTCTGATAAGAAGAGTCACTATTGCGCTCCTATTGCCATACACAGTACAAATAGCACTCGCGTCTGTTCCCAGCTAGGACAGTGTATTGGACTGAAGAGGAGCTACCGTTCTTGTCAGTTTCCTAAGCAGAATTGAACTAGATATGGCCCCTGTGTGTAGGAAGCACTGTTCTTTTGTTCTGAGCAAGCTCACTGTTAGGACCCCCTAGGAAACACAGTAGAGTAGAAGAGTGCTCTTTTCTCAAAAGCAGAGTGTGTTTCTTGTAAGGCAAGCTAGCGTTTGTTTCCCAGTACTAAATGGAGTTGAATCACATCCTGTTTTTGGTCCTACGAGCAAGAGTTTTTTTCTGGTAAGGAAAGTCACTATTGTGCTCCCATTGTCAGACACAGTGCAAATAGCACTCGCGTCTCTTCCCAGCAAGTACAGTGTATTGGACTGAAGAGGAGCTACTGTTCTTGTCAGTTTCCTAAGCAGAGTTGAACTAGATATGGCCCCTGTGTGTAGGAAGCACAGTTCTTTTGTTCTGAGCAAGCTCAATGTTCGGACCCCATAGGAAACACAGTAGAGTAGAAGAGTGCTCTTTTCTCAAAAGCAGAGTGTGTTTCTTGTAAGGTAAGCTAGCGTTTGTTTCCCAGTACTAAATGGAGTTGAATCACATCCTGTTTTTGGTCCTATGAGCAAGAGTTGTTTTCCGGTAAGAAGAGTCACTATTGTGCTCCCATTGTCATTCACAGGGCAAATAACACTGGCGTCTGTTCCCAGCATGTACACTGTATTGGACTGAAGAGGATCTACTGTTCTATTCAGTTTCCTAAGCATAATTGAACTAGATATGGCCGTATTTGTAGGAAGCACAGTTCTTTTGTTCTGAGCAAGCTCACTGTTCTGGCCCTATAGGAAACACAGTAGAGTAGAAGAGTGCTCTTTTCTCAAAAGCAGAGTGTGTTTCTTGTAAGGCGAGCTAGCGTTTGTTTCCCAGTCGTAAATGGAGTTGAATCACATGCAGTTTTTGGTCCTATGAGCAAGAGTTGTTTTCTGGTAAGGAAAGTGACTCTTGCGCTCCCATTGGCATACACAGTGCAAATAGCACTGGCGTCTGTTCCCAGCAAGTACAGTGTATTGGACAGAAGCGGAGCTACCCTTCTTGTCAGTTTCCTAAGCAGAGTTGAACTAGATATGGCCTGTGTGTGTAGGAAGCACAATTCTTTTGTTCTGAAAAAGCTCACTGTTCAAATACCATAGGAAACACATTGGAGTAGAAGAGTGCTCTTTTCTGAAAAGGAGAGTGTGTTTCTTGTAATGCAAGCTAGTGTTTGTTTCCCAGTCAGAAATGGAGTTGAATCCCATGCAGTTTCTGGTCCTACGAGCAAGAGTTGTTTTCTGGTAAGAAGAGTCACTATTGTGCTCCCATTGTCATACACAGGGCAAATAGCACTGGCGTCTGTTCCCAGCAAGTACAGTGTATTGGACTGAAGCAGAGCTACTGTTCTTGTCAGTTTCCTAAGCAGAGTTGAACTAGATATGGCCCCTGTGTGTAGGAAGCACAGTTTTTTTTTTCTGAGCAAGCTCACTGTTCAGACCCCATAGAAAACACATTAGAGTAGAAGAGTGATCTTTTCTCAAAAGCAGAGTGTGTTTCTTATAAGGCGAGCTAGCGTTTGTTTCCCAGTCCTAAATGGAGTTGAATCACATACAGTTTTTTGTTCTACGAGCAAGAGTAGTTTTCTTGTAATTAAAGTCACTATTGCACTCCCATTGCCATAGACAGTACAAGTAGCACTCTCGTCTTTTCCCAGCAAGTACAGTGTATTGGACTGAAGAGGAGCTACTCTTCTTGTCAGTTTACTAAGCAGAGTTGAACTACATATGGCCCGTGTGTGTAGGACGCACAGTTCTTTTGTTCTGAGCAAGCTCAATGTTCGGACCCCATATGAACCACAGTAGAATAGAAGACTGCTCTTTTCTCAAAAACAGAGTGTGTTTCTTGTAAGGCGAGCTAGCGTTTGTTTCCCAGTCTTAATGGAGTTGAATCACATGCAGTTTTTGGTCCTACGAGCAAGAGTTGTTTTCTGGTAAGGAAAGTCACTATTGCGCTCCCTTTGCCATACACAGTGCAAATAGCACTCGCGTCTGTTCCCAGCAAGTACAGTGTATTGGACTGAAGAGGAGCTACTGTTCTTCTCAGTTTCCTAAGCAGAGTTGAAATAGATATGGCCCATGTGTGTAGGAAGCACAGTTCTTTTTTTCTGAGCAAGCTCACTGTTCGGACCCCATAGGAAACACAGTAGAGTAGAAGAGTGCTCTTTTCTCAAAAGCAGAGTGCGTTTCTTGTAAAGAGAGCTAGCCTTTGTTTCCCAGTCCTAAATGGAGTTGAATCACATGCAGTTTCTTGTCCTACGAGCAAGAGTTGTTTTCTGGTAAGAAGAGTAACTATTGCGCTCCCATTGTCATACACAGGGCAAATAGCACTGGCGTCTGTTCCCAGCATGTACAGTGTATTTGACTGAAGAGGATCTACTGTTCTTGTCAGTTTCCTAAGCAGAATTGAACTAGATATGGCCGTATTTGTAGGAAGCACAGTTCCTTTGTTCTGAGCAAACTCACTGTTCTGGCCCTATAGGAGACACATTAGAGTAGAAGAGTGCTCTTTTCTCAAAAGCAGAGTGTGTTTCTTGTAAGGCAAGCTAGCGTTTGTTTCCCAGTCAGAAAAGGAGTTGAATCCCATGCTGTTTCTGGTCCTACGATCAAGAGTTGTTTTCTGGTAAGAAGAGTCACTATTATGCTCCCATTGTCATACACAGTGCAAATAGCACTTGAGTCTGTTCCTAGCAAGTACAGTGTATTGCACTGAAGAGGAGCTACTGTTCTTGTCAGTTTCCTAAGCAGAGTTGAACTAGATATGGCCCCTGTGTGTAGGAAGCACAGTTCTTTTGTTCAGAGCAAGCTCACTTTTCGGACCCCTTAGGAAACACAGTAGAGTAGAGGAGTGCTCTTTTCTCAAGAGCAGAGTGTGTTTCTTGTAAGGCGAGCTAGCGTTTGTTTCCCATTCCTAAATGGAGTTGAATCACATGCAGTTTTTGGTCCTACGAGCAAGAGTTGTTTTCTGGTAAGGAAAGTCACTATTGCGCTCCCAATGCCATACATAGTGCAAAGAGCACTCGCGTCTGTTCCCAGCAAGTACAGTGTATTGGACAGAAGAGGATCTACGGTTCTTTTCAGTTTCCTAAGCAGAATTGAACTAGATATGGCCGTATTTGTAGGAAGCACAGTTCTTTTGTTCTGAGCAAACACACTGTTCTGGCCCTATAGGAAACACAGTAGAGTAGAAGAATGCTCTTTTCTCAAAAGCAGAGTGTGTTTCTTGTAAGGCGAGCTAGCGTTTGTTTCCCAGTCCTAAATGGAGTTGAATCACATGCAGTTTCTGGTCCTATCAGCAAGAGTTGTTTTCTAGTAAGGAAAGTCACTATTGCGCTGCCATTTACATATACAGTGCAAAAAGCACTCGCGTATGTTCCCAGCAAGTACAGTGTATTGGACTGAAGTGGAGCTACTATTCTTGTCAGTTTCCTAAGCAGAGTTGAACGAGATATGGCCCCTGTGTGTAGGAAGCACAGTTCTTTTGTTCTGAGCAAGCTCACTGTTCGGACCCCATAGGAAACACAGTAGAGTAGAAGAGTGCTCTTTTCTCAAAAGCAGAGTGTGTTTCTTGTAAGGCGAGCTAGTGTTTGTTTCCCAGCCAGAAATGGAGTTGAATCCCATGCAGTTTCTGGTACTACGTGCAAGAGGTGTTTTCTGATAAGAAGAGTCACTATTGCGCTCCCATTGTCATACAGAGGACAAATAGCACTAGCGTCTGTTCCCTGCATGTACAGTGTATTGGACTGAAGAGGAGCTACTGTCCTTGTCAGTTTCCTAAGCAGAGTTGAACTACATATGGCCCGTGTGTGGAGGAAGCACAGTGCTTTTGTTCTGAGCATGCTCATTTTTCGGACCCCATAGGATACACAGTAGAGTAGAAGAGTGCTCTTTTCTCAAAAGCAAAGTGTGTTTCTTGTAAGGCGAGCTAGTGTTTGTTTCCCAGTCCTAAATGGAGTTGAATCACATGGAGTTTCTGGTCCTACGAGCAAGAGTTGTTTTCTGGTAAGAAGAGTCACTATTGTGCTCCAATTGTCATACACAGGGCAAATAGCACTGGCGTCTGTTCCCAGCATGTACAGTGTATTGGAATGAAGAGGATCTACTGTTCTTGTCAGTTTCCTAAGCAGAATTGAACTAGATATGGCCGTATTTGTATGAAGCACTGTTCTTTTTTTCTGAGCAAGCTCACTTTTCGGACCACATAGGAAACACAGTAGAGTAGAAGAGTGCTCTTTTCTCAAAAGCAGAGTGTGTTTCTTGTAAGGCAAGCTAGCGTTTGTTTCCCAGTCCTAAATGGAGTTGAATCACATGCTGTTTTTGGTCCTACGAGCAAGAGTTGTTTTCTGGTAAGAAGAGTCACTATTGTGCTCCCATTGTCATTCACAGGGCAAATAACACTGGCATCTGTTCCCAGCATGTACACTGTATTGGACTGAAGAGGATCTACTGTTCTTTTCAGTTTCCTAAGCATAATTGAACTAGACATGGCCGTATTTGTATGAAGCACAGTTCTTTTGTTCTGAGCAAGCTCACTGTTCTGGCCCTATAGGAAACACAGTAGAGTAGAAGAGTGCTCTTTTCTCAAAAGCAGAGTGTGTTTCTTGTAAGGCAAGCTAGCGTTTGTTTCCCAGTACTAAATGGAGTTGAATCACATCCTGTTTTTGGTCCTACGAGCAAGAGTTTTTTCTGGTAAGGAAAGTCACTGTTGCGCTCCCATTGTCAGACACAGGGCAAATAGCACTGGCGTCTGTTCCCAGCATGTACAGTGTATTTGACTGAAGAGGATCTACTGTTCTTGTCAGTTTCCTAAGCAGAATTGAACTAGATATGGCCGTATTTGTAGGAAGCAAAGTTCTTTTGTTCTGAGCAAACAGACTGTTCTGTCCTATAGGAAACACAGTAGAGTAGAAGATTGCTCTTTTCTCAAAAGCAGAGTGTGTTTCTTGTAAGGCGAGCTAGTGTTTGTTTCCCAGTCCTAAATGGAGTTGTATCACATGCAGTTTCTGGTCCTACCAGCAAGAGTTGTTTTCTGGTAAGGAAAGTCACTATTGCGCTCCCATTGCAATACACAGTGCAAATACCACTCTCGTCTGTTCCCAGCATGTACAGTGTATTGTACTGAACCAGAGCTACTGTTCTTGTCAGTTTCCTAAGCAGAGTTGAACTAGATATGGCCCCTGTGTGTAGGAAGCACAGTTCTTTTGTTCTGAGCAAGCTCATTGTTCGGACCCCATAGGAAACACAATAGAGTAGAAGAGTGCTCTTTTCTCAAAAGCAGAGTGTGTTTCTTGTAAGGCGAGCTAGTGTTTGTTTCCCAGTCAGAAATGGAGTTGAATCCCTTGCAGTTTCTGGTCCTACGTGCAAGAGGTGTTTTCTGATAAGAAGAGTCACTATTGCGCTCCCATTGTCATACAGAGGACAAATAGCACTAGCGTCTGTTCCCTGCATGTACAGTGTATTGGACTGAAGAGGATCTACTGTTCTTGTCAGTTTCCTAATCAGAGTTGAACTAGATATGGCCCGTGTGTGGAGGAAGCACAGTTCTTTTGTTCTGAGCAAGCTCACTGTTCGGACCCCATAGGATACACAGTATAGTAGAAGAGTGCTCTTTTCTCTAAAGCAGAGTGTGTTTCCTGTAAGGCGAGCTAGCGTTTGTTTCACAGTCCTAAATGGAGTTGAATCACATGCAGTTTCTTGTCCTACAAGCAAGAGTTGTTTTCTGGTAAGAAGAGTCACTATTGTGCTCCAATTGTCATACACAAGGCAAATAGCACTGGCGTCTGTTCCCAGCATGTACAGTGTACTGGAATGAAGAGGATCTACTGTTCTTGTCAGTTTCCAAAGCAGAATTGAACTATATATGGCCGTATTTGTAAGAATCACTGTTCTTTTGTTCTGAGCAAACTCACTGTTCTGGCCCTATAGGAAACACAGTAGAGTAGAAGAGTGCTCTTTTCTCAAAAGCAGAGTGTGTTTTTTTAAGGAGAGCTAGCGTTTGTTTCCCAGTCCTAAATTGAGTTGAATCACATGCAGTTTTTGGTCCTATGAGCAAGAGTTGTTTTCTGGTAAGGAAAGTCATTATTGTGCTCCCATTGCCATACACAGTACAAATAGCACTGGCGTCTGTTCCCAGCAAGTACAGTGTATTGGACTGAAGCAGAGCTACTGTTCTTGTCAGTTTGCTAAGCAGAGTTGAACCTGATATGGCCCCTGTGTGTAGGAAGCACAGTTCTTTTGTTCTGAGCAAGCTCACTGTTCGGACCCCATAGGAAACACAGTAGAGTAGAAGAGTGCTCTTTTCTCAGAAGCGGAGTGTGTTTCTTGTAAAGCGAGCTAGCCTTTGTTTCCCAGTCCTAAATGGAGTTGAATCACATGCAGTTTCTTGTCCTACGAGCAAGAGTTGTTTTCTGGTAAGAAGAGTCACTATTGTGCTCCCATTGTCATTCACAGGGCAAATAACACTGGCGTCTGTTCCCAGCATGTACACTGTTTTGGACTGAAGAGGATCTACTGTTCTTTTCAGTTTCCTAAGCATAATTGAACTAGATATGGCCGTATTTGTATGAAGCACAGTTCTTTTGTTCTGAGCAAGCTCACTGTTGTTGCCCTATAGGAAACACAGTAGAGTAGAAGAGTGCTCTCTTCTCAAAAGCAGAGTGTGTTTCTTGTAAGGTGAGCTAGCGTTTGTTTCCCAGTCCTAAATGGAGTTGAATCACATGCAGTTTTTGGTCCTATGAGCAAGAGTTGTTTTCTGGTAAGGAAAGTGACTCTTGCGCTCCCGCTTCCATACACAGTGCAAATAGCACTCGCATCTGTTCCCAGCAAGTACAGTGCATTGGATTGAAGAGGAGCTACTGTTCTTGTCAGTTTGCTAAGCAGAGTTAAAATAGATATGGCCCCTGTGTGTAGGAAGCACAGTTCTTTTGTTCTGAGCAAGCTCACTGTTTGGACCACATAGGAAACACAGAAGAGTAGAAGAGTGCTCTTTTCTCAAAAGCAGAGTGTGTTTCTTGTAAGGCGAGCTAGCATTTGTTTCCCAGTCCTAAATGGAGTTGAAACACATGCAGTTTATTGTCCTACGAGCAAGAGTTGTTTTCTGTTAAGAAGCATCACTATTGCACTCCCATTGTCATACACAGGGAAAATAGCACTGGCGTCTGTTCCCAGCATGTACAGTGTATTGGACTGAAGAGGATCTACTGTTCTTGTCAGTTTCCTAAGCAGAATTGAACTAGATATGGCCGTATTTGTAGGAAGCAAAGTTCTTTTGTTCTGAGCAAACAGACTGTTCTGTCCTATAGGAAACACAGTAGAGTAGAAGATTGCTCTTTTCTCAAAAGCAGAGTGTGTTTCTTGTAAGGCGAGCTAGTGTTTGTTTCCCAGTCCTAAATGGAGTTGTATCACATGCAGTTTCTGGTCCTACCAGCAAGAGTTGTTTTCTGGTAAGGAAAGTCACTATTGCGCTCCCATTGCAATACACAGTGCAAATACCACTCTCGTCTGTTCCCAGCATGTACAGTGTATTGTACTGAACCAGAGCTACTGTTCTTGTCAGTTTCCTAAGCAGAGTTGAACTAGATATGGCCCCTGTGTGTAGGAAGCACAGTTCTTTTGTTCTGAGCAAGCTCATTGTTCGGACCCCATAGGAAACACAATAGAGTAGAAGAGTGCTCTTTTCTCAAAAGCAGAGTGTGTTTCTTGTAAGGCGAGCTAGTGTTTGTTTCCCAGTCAGAAATGGAGTTGAATCCCTTGCAGTTTCTGGTCCTACGTGCAAGAGGTGTTTTCTGATAAGAAGAGTCACTATTGCGCTCCCATTGTCATACAGAGGACAAATAGCACTAGCGTCTGTTCCCTGCATGTACAGTGTATTGGACTGAAGAGGATCTACTGTTCTTGTCAGTTTCCTAATCAGAGTTGAACTAGATATGGCCCGTGTGTGGAGGAAGCACAGTTCTTTTGTTCTGAGCAAGCTCACTGTTCGGACCCCATAGGATACACAGTATAGTAGAAGAGTGCTCTTTTCTCTAAAGCAGAGTGTGTTTCCTGTAAGGCGAGCTAGCGTTTGTTTCACAGTCCTAAATGGAGTTGAATCACATGCAGTTTCTTGTCCTACAAGCAAGAGTTGTTTTCTGGTAAGAAGAGTCACTATTGTGCTCCAATTGTCATACACAAGGCAAATAGCACTGGCGTCTGTTCCCAGCATGTACAGTGTACTGGAATGAAGAGGATCTACTGTTCTTGTCAGTTTCCAAAGCAGAATTGAACTATATATGGCCGTATTTGTAAGAATCACTGTTCTTTTGTTCTGAGCAAACTCACTGTTCTGGCCCTATAGGAAACACAGTAGAGTAGAAGAGTGCTCTTTTCTCAAAAGCAGAGTGTGTTTTTTTAAGGAGAGCTAGCGTTTGTTTCCCAGTCCTAAATTGAGTTGAATCACATGCAGTTTTTGGTCCTATGAGCAAGAGTTGTTTTCTGGTAAGGAAAGTCATTATTGTGCTCCCATTGCCATACACAGTACAAATAGCACTGGCGTCTGTTCCCAGCAAGTACAGTGTATTGGACTGAAGCAGAGCTACTGTTCTTGTCAGTTTGCTAAGCAGAGTTGAACCTGATATGGCCCCTGTGTGTAGGAAGCACAGTTCTTTTGTTCTGAGCAAGCTCACTGTTCGGACCCCATAGGAAACACAGTAGAGTAGAAGAGTGCTCTTTTCTCAGAAGCGGAGTGTGTTTCTTGTAAAGCGAGCTAGCCTTTGTTTCCCAGTCCTAAATGGAGTTGAATCACATGCAGTTTCTTGTCCTACGAGCAAGAGTTGTTTTCTGGTAAGAAGAGTCACTATTGTGCTCCCATTGTCATTCACAGGGCAAATAACACTGGCGTCTGTTCCCAGCATGTACACTGTTTTGGACTGAAGAGGATCTACTGTTCTTTTCAGTTTCCTAAGCATAATTGAACTAGATATGGCCGTATTTGTATGAAGCACAGTTCTTTTGTTCTGAGCAAGCTCACTGTTGTTGCCCTATAGGAAACACAGTAGAGTAGAAGAGTGCTCTCTTCTCAAAAGCAGAGTGTGTTTCTTGTAAGGTGAGCTAGCGTTTGTTTCCCAGTCCTAAATGGAGTTGAATCACATGCAGTTTTTGGTCCTATGAGCAAGAGTTGTTTTCTGGTAAGGAAAGTGACTCTTGCGCTCCCGCTTCCATACACAGTGCAAATAGCACTCGCATCTGTTCCCAGCAAGTACAGTGCATTGGATTGAAGAGGAGCTACTGTTCTTGTCAGTTTGCTAAGCAGAGTTAAAATAGATATGGCCCCTGTGTGTAGGAAGCACAGTTCTTTTGTTCTGAGCAAGCTCACTGTTTGGACCACATAGGAAACACAGAAGAGTAGAAGAGTGCTCTTTTCTCAAAAGCAGAGTGTGTTTCTTGTAAGGCGAGCTAGCATTTGTTTCCCAGTCCTAAATGGAGTTGAAACACATGCAGTTTATTGTCCTACGAGCAAGAGTTGTTTTCTGTTAAGAAGCATCACTATTGCACTCCCATTGTCATACACAGGGAAAATAGCACTGGCGTCTGTTCCCAGCATGTACAGTGTATTGGACTGAAGAGGATCTACTGTTCTTTTCAGTTTCCTTAGCAGAATTGAACTAGATATGGCAGTATTTGTATGAAGCACAGTTCTTTTGTTCTGAGCAAGCTCACTGTTCTGGTCCTATAGGAAACACAGTAGAGTAGAAGAGTGCTCTTTTCTCAAAAGCAGAGTGTGTTTCTTGTAAGGCGAGCTAGTGTTTGTTTCCCAGTCCTAAATGGAGTTGAATCACATGCAGTTTTTGGTCCTACGAGAAAGAGTTGTTTCTGGTAAGGAAAGTCACTATTTCGTTCCCATTTCCATACACAGTGCAAATAGCACTCGCGTCTGTTCCCAGCAAGTACAGTGTATTGGACTGAAGAGGAGCTACTGTTCTTGTCAGTTTCCTGAGCAGAGTTGAACTAGATATGGCCCCTGTGTGTAGGAAGCACAGTTCTTTTGTTCTGAGCAAGCTCACTTTTCGGACCCCTTAGGAAACACAGTAGAGTAGAAGAGTGCTCTTTTCTCAAAAGCAGAGTGTGTTTCTTGTAAGGCGAGCTAGCGTTTGTTTCCCATTCCTAAATGGAGTTGAATCACATGCAGTTTTTGGTCCTACGAGCAAGAGTTGTTTTCTGGTAAGGAAAGTCACTATTGCGCTCCCAATGCCATACACAGTGCAAATAGCACTCCCGTCTGTTCCCAGCAAGTACAGTGTATTGGACTGAAGAGGATCTACTGTTCTTTTCGGTTTCCTAAGCAGAATTGAACTAGATATGGCCGTATTTGTAGGAAGCACAGTTCTTTTGTTCTGAGCAAACACACTGTTCTGGCCCTATAGGAAACACAGTAGAGTAGAAGATTGCTCTTTTCTCAAAAGCAGAGTGTGTTTCTTGTAAGGCGAGCTAGCATTTGTTTCCCAGTCCTAAATGGAGTTGAATCACATGCAGTTTCTGGTCCTACCAGCAAGAGTTGTTTTCTGGTAAGGAAAGTCACTATTGCGCTGCCATTGCCATATACAGTGCAAATAGAACTCGCGTATGTTCCCAGCAAGTACAGTGTATTGGACTGAAGTGAAGCTACTATTCTTGTCAGTTTCCTAAGCAGAGTTGAACTAGATATGGCCCCTGTGTGTAGGAAGCACAGTTCTTTTGTTCTGAGCAAGCTCACTGTAAGGACCCCATAGGAAACACAGTAGAGTTGAAGAGTGCTCTTTTCTCAAAAGCAGAGTGTGTTTCTTGTAAGGCGAGCTAGTGTTTGTTTCCCAGTGAGAAATGGAGTTGAATCCCATGCAGTTTCTGGTCCTACGTGCAAGAGGTGTTTTCTGATAAGAAGAGTCACTATTGCGCTCCCATTGTCATACAGAGGACAAATAGCACTAGCGTCTGTTCCCTGCATGTACAGTGTATTGGACTGAAGAGGAGCTACTGTTCTTGTCAGTTTCCTAAGCAGAGTTGAACTAGATATGGCCCGTGTGTGGAGGAAGCACAGTTCTTTGGTTCTGAGCAAGCTCACTGTTCGGACCCCATAGGATACACAGTAGAGTAGAAGAGTGCTCTTTTCTCAAAAGCAAAGTGTGTTTCTTGTAAGGCGAGCTAGTGTTTGTTTCCCAGTCCTAAATGGTGTTGAAACACATGGAGTTTCTGGTCCTACGAGCAAGAGTTGTTTTCTGGTAAGAAGAGTCACTATTGTGCTCCAATTGTCATACACAGGGCAAATAGCACTGGCGTCTGTTCCCAGCATGTACAGTGTATTGGAATGAAGAGGATCTACTGTTCTTTTCAGTTTCCTAAGCAGAATTGAACTAGATATGGCCATATTTGTATGAAGCACTGTTCTTTTGTTCTGAGCAAGCTCACTTTTCAGACCCCATAGGAAACACAGTAGAGTAGAAGAGTGCTCTTTTCTCAAAAGCAGAGTGTGTTTCTTGTAAGGCAAGCTAGCGTTTGTTTCCCAGTCCTAAATGGAGTTGAATCACATGCTGTTTTTGGTCCTATGAGCAAGAGTTGTTTTCTGGTAAGAAGAGTCACTATTGTGCTCCCATTGTCATTCACAGGGCAAATAACACTGGCATCTGTTCCCAGCATGTACACTGTATTGGACTGAAGAGGATCTACTGTTCTTTTCAGTTTCCTAAGCAAAATTGAACTAGATATGGCCGTATTTGTATGAAGCACAGTTCTTTTGTTCTGAGCAAGCTCACTGTTCTGGCCCTATAGGAAACACAGTAGAGTAGAAGAGTGCTCTTTTCTCAAAAGGAGAGTGTGTTTCTTGTAAGGCAAGCTAGCGTTTGTTTCCCAGTACTAAATGGAGTTGAATCACATCCTGTTTTTGGTCCTACGAGCAAGAGTTCTTTCTGGTAAGTAAAGTCACTATTGCGCTCCCATTGTCAGACACAGGGAAAATAGCACTGGCGTCTGTTCCCAGCATGTACAGTGTATTTGACTGAAGAGGATCTACTGTTCTTTTCTGTTTCCTAAGCAGAATTGAACTAGATATGGCCGTATTTGTAGGAAGCACAGTTCTTTTGTTCTGAGCAAACACACTGTTCTGTCCTATAGGAAACACAGTAGAGTAGAAGATTGCTCTTTTCTCAAAAGCAGAGTGTGTTTCTTGTAAGGCGAGCTAGTGTTTGTTTCCCAGTCCTAAATTGAGTTGAATCACATGCAGTTTTTAGTCCGATGAGCAAGAGTTGTTTTCTGGTAAGGAAAGTCATTATTGTGCTCCCATTGCCATACACAGTGCAAATAGCACTGGCGTCTGTTCCCAGCAAGTACAGTGTATTGGACTGAAGCGGAGCTACTGTTCTTGTCAGTTTGCTAAGCAGAGTTGAACCTGATATGGCCCCTGTGTGTAGGAAGCACAGTTCTTTTGTTCTGAGCAAGCTCACTCTTCGGACCCCATAGGAAACACAGTAGAGTAGAAGAGTGCTCTTTTCTCAGAAGCGGAGTGTGTTTCTTGTAAAGCGAGCTAGCCTTTGTTTCCCAGTCGTAAATGGAGTTGAATCACATGCAGTTTCTTGTCCTACGAGCAAGAGTTTTTTTCTGGTAAGAAGAGTCACTATTGTGCTCCCATTGTCATTCACAGGGCAAATAACACTGGCGTCTGTTCCCAGCATGTACACTGTATTGGACTGAAGAGGATCTACTGTTCTTTTCAGTTTCCTAAGCATAATTGAACTAGATATGGCCGTATTTGTATGAAGCACAGTTCTTTTGTTCTGAGCAAGCTCACTGTTCTTGCCCTATAGGAAACACAGTAGAGTAGAGGAGTGCTCTTTTCTCAAAAGCAGAGTGTGTTTCTTGGAAGGCGAGCTAGAGTTTGTTTCCCAGTCAGAAATGGAGTTGAATCCCATGCAATTTCTGGTCCTATGAGCAAGAGTTGTTTTCTGGTTAGAAGAGTCACTATTACGCTCCCATTGTCATACACAGGGCAAATAGCCCTGGCGTCTGTTCCCAGCAAGTACAGTGTATTGGACTGAAGCGGAGCTACTGTTCTTGTCAGTTTCCTAAGCAGAGCTGAACTAGATATGGCCCCTGTGTGTAGGAAGCACAGTTCTTTTGTTCTGAGCAAGCTCAATGTTCAGACCCCATAGAAAACACTTAGAGTAGAAGAGTGCTCTTTTCTCAAAAGGAGAGTGTGTTTCTTGTATGGCGAGCTAGTGTTTGTTTCCCAGTCCTAAATGGAGTTGAATCACATACAGTTTTTGGTCCTACGAGCAAGAGTTGTTTTCTGGTAAGGAAAGTCACTATTGCACTCCCATTGCCATACACTTTTCAAATAGCACTCGTGTCTGTTCCCAGCAAGTACAGTGTATTGGACTGAAGAGGATCTACTGTTCTTGTCAGTTTCCTAAGCAGAGTTGAACTAGATATGGCCCGTGTGTGTAGGAAGCACAGTTCTTTTGTTCTGAGCAAGCTCAGTGTTCGGAACAATATGAACCACAGTAGAATAGAAGACTGCTCTTTTCTCAAAAGCAGAGTGTGTTTCTTGTAAGGCGAGCTAGAGTTTGTTTCCCAGTCCTAAATGGAGTTGAATCACATGCAGTTTTTGGTCCTATGAGCAAGAGTTGTTTTCTCGTAAGCGAAGTACACTATTGCGCTCCCATTGCCATACACAGTGCAAATAGCACTGGCGTCTGTTCTAGCAAGTACAGTGTATTGGACTGAAGAGGAGCTACTGTTCTTGTCAGTTTCCTAAGCAGAGTTGAACTAGATATGGCCCGTGTGTGTAGGAAGCACAGTTCTTTTATTCTGAGCAAGCTCAATGTTCGGACCCCATATGAACCACAGTAGAATAGAAGACTGCTCTTTTCTCAAAAGCAGAGTGTGTTTCTTGTAAGGCGAGCTAGCGTTTGTTTCCCAGTCCTAAATCGAGTTGAATCACATGCAGTGTTTGGTCCTACGAACAAGAGTTGTTTTCTGGTAAGCAAAGTCACTATTGTGCTCCCTTTGCCATACACAGTGCAAATAGCACTCGCGTCTTTTCCTAGCAAGTACAGTGTATTGCACTGAAGAGGAGCTACTGTTCTTGTCAGTTTCCTAAGCAGAGTTGAACTAGATATGGCCCCTGTGTGTAGGAAGCACAGTTCTTTTGTTCTGAGCAAGCTCACTTTTCGGAACCCTTAGGAAACACAGTAGAGTAGAAGAGTGCTCTTTTCTCAAAAGCAGAGTGTGTTTCTTGTAAGGAGAGCTAGCGTTTGTTTCCCAGTCCTAAATGGAGTTGAATCACATGCAGTTTCTTTTCCTATGAGCAAGAGTTGTTTTCTGGTAAGAAGAGTCACTATTGCGCTCCCATTGTCATACACAGGGCAAATAGAACTGGCGTCTGTTCCCAGCATGTACAGTGTATTGGACTGAAGAGGATCTACTGTTCTTGTCAGTTTCCTAAGCAGAATTGAACTAGATATGGCCGTATTTGTAGGAAGCACAGTTCTTTTGTTCTGAGCAAACTCACTGATCTGGCCCTATAGGAAACACAGTAGAGTAGAAGAGTGCTCTTTTCTCAAAAGGAGAGTGTGTTTCTTGTAATGCGAACTAGTGTTTGTTTCCCAGTCAGAAATGGAGTTGAATACCATGCACTTTCTGGTCCTACGAGCAAGAGTTGTTTTCTGGTAAGAAGAGTCACTATTACGCTCCCATTGTCATACACAGGGCAAATAGCACTGGCGTCTGTTCCCAGCAAGTACAGTGTATTGGACTGAAGCGGAGCTACTGTCCTAGTCAGTTTACTAAGCAGAGTTGAAGTAGATATGGCCCGTGTGTATAGGATGCACAGTTCTTTTGTTCTGAGCAAGCTCAGTGTTCGGACCCCATATGAACCACAGTAGAATAGAACACTGCTCTTTTCTCAAAAGCAGAGTGTGTTTCTTGTAAGGCGAGCTAGAGTTTGTTTCCCAGTCCTAAATGGAGTTGAATCACATGCAGTTTTTGGTCCTATGAGCAAGAGTTGTTTTCTAGTAAGCAAAGTCACTATTGTTGTCCCATTGACATACACAGAGCAAATAGCACTCGTGTGTGTTCCCAGCAAGTACAGTGTATTCGACTGAAGAGGAGCTACTGTTCTTGTCAGTTTCCTAAGCAGAGTTGAACTAGATATGGCCCGTGTGTGTAGGAAGCACAGTTCTTTTGTTCTGAGCAAGCTCACTGGTCGGACCCCATATGAACCACAGTAGAATAGAAGACTGCTCTTTTCTCAAAAACAGAGTGTGTTTCTTGTAAGGCGAGCTAGCGTTTGTTTCCCAGTCCTAAAGGGAGTTGAATCCCATGCAGTTTTTGGTCCTACGACCAAAAGTTGTTTTCTGGTAAGAAGAGTCACTATTGCGCTCCCATTGTCATACACAGGGCAAATAGCACTGGCGTCTGTTCCCAGCATGTACAGTGTATTGGACTGAAGAGGATATACTGTTCTTGTCAGTTTCCTAAGCAGAATTGAACTAGATATGGCCGTACTTGTAGGAAGCACAGTTCTTTTGTTCTGAGCAAACTCACTGTTCTGGCCCTATAGGAGACACAGTACAGTAGAAGAGTGCTCTTTTCTCAAAAGCAGAGTGTGTTTCTTGTAAGGCGAGCTAGCGTTTGTTTCCCAGTCCTAAGTGGAGTTTAATCTCATGCAGTTTTTGGTCCTATGTGCAAGAGTTGTTTTCTGGTAAGGAAAGTCACTATTGCGCTCCCATTTCCATACTCAGTGCAAATAGCACTCGCATCTATTCCCAGCAAGTACAGTGTATTGGACTGAAGCGGAGCTACTGTTCTTGTCAGTTTCCTAAGCAGAGTTGAACTAGATATGGCCCGTGTGTGTAGAAAGCACAGTTCTTTTTTTCTGAGCAAGCTCACTGTTCGGACCCCATAGGAAACACAGTCGAGTAGAAGAGTGCTCTTTTCTCAAAAGCAGAGTGTGTTTCTTGTAAGACGAGCTAGCGTTTGTTTCCCAGTCCTAAATGGAGTTTAAACACATGCAGTTTATTGTCCTACGAGCAAGAGTTGTTTTCTGGTAAGAAGAGTCACTATTGCGCTCCCATTGTCATACACAGGGCATATAGCACTGGCGTCTGTTCCCAGCTTGTACAGTGTATTGGACTGAAGAGGATCTACTGTTCTTGTCAGTTTCTTTAGCAGAATTGAACTAGATATGGCAGTATTTGTATGAAGCACAGTTCTTTTGTTCTGAGCAAGCTCACTGTTCTGGTCCTATAGGAACCACAGCAGAGTAGAAGAGTGCTCTTTTCTCAAAAGCAGAGTGTGTTTCTTGTATGGCGAGCTAGTGTTTGTTTCCCAGTCAGAAATGGAGTTGAATCCCATGCAGTTTCTGGTCCTATGAGCAAGAGTTGTTTTCTGGTAAGAAGAGTCACTATTATGCTCCCTTTGTCATACACAGGGCAAATAGCACTGGCGTCTGTTCCCAGCAAGTACAGTGTATTGGACTGAAGCAGAGCTACTGTTCTTGTCAGTTTCCTAAGCAGAGCTGAACTAGATATGGCCCCTGTGTGTAGGAAGCACAGTTCTTTTGTTCTGAGCAAGCTCAATGTTCGGACCCCATAGAAAACACATTAGAGTAGAAGAGTGCTCTTTTCTCAAAAGCAGAGTGTGTTTCTTGTAAGACAACCTAGCGTTTGTTTCCCAGTCCTAAATGGAGTTTAAACACATGCAGTTTATTGTCCTACGAGCAAGAGTTGTTTTCTGGTAAGAAGAGTCACTATTGTGCTCCCATTGTCATACACAGGGCATATAGCACTGGCGTCTGTTCCCAGCATGTACAGTGTATTGGACTGAAGAGGATCTACTGTTCTTGTCAGTTTCCTTAGCAGAATTGAACTAGATATGGCAGTATTTGTATGAAGCACAGTTCTTTTGTTCTGAGCAAGCTCACTCTTCTGGTCCTATAGGAAACACAGTAGAGTAGAAGAGTTCTCTTTTCTCAAAAGCAGAGTGTGTTTCTTGTATGGCGAGCTAGTGTTTGTTTCCCAGTCAGAAATGGAGTTGAATCCCATGCAGTTTCTGGTCCTACGAGCAAGAGTTGTTTTCTGGTAAGAAGAGTCACTATTACGCTCCCTTTGTCATACACAGGGCAAATAGCACTGGCGTCTGTTCCCAGCAAGTACAGTGTATTGGACTGAAGTGGAGCTACTGTTCTTGTCAGTTTCCTAAGCAGAGCTGAACTAGATATGGCCCCTGTGTGTAGGAAGCACAGTTCTTTTGTTCTGAGCAAGCTCAATGTTCGGACCCCATAGAAAACACATTAGAGTAGAAGAGTGCTCTTTTCTCAAAAGCAGAGTGTGTTTCTTGTAAGGCGAGCTAGTGTTTGTTTCCCAATCCTAAATGGAGTTGAATCCCATGCAGTTTTTGGTCCGATGAGCAAGAGTTGTTTTCTGGTAAGGAAAGTCATTATTGTGCTCCCATTGCCATACACAGTGCAAATAGCACTGGCGTCTGTTCGCAGCAAGTACAGTGTATTGGACTGAAGCGGAGCTACTGTTCTTGTCAGTTTGCTAAGCAGAGTTGAACCTGATATGGCCCCTGTGTGTAGGAAGCACAGTTCTTTTGTTCTGAGCAAGCTCACTGTTCGGACCCCATAGGAAACACAGTAGAGTAGAAGAGTGCTCTTTTCTCAGAAGCGGAGTGTGTTTCTTGTAAAGCGAGCTAGCCTTTGTTTCCCAGTCCTAAATGGAGTTGAATCACATGCAGTTTCTTGTCCTACGAGCAAGAGTTGTTTTCTGGTAAGAAGAGTCACTATTGTGCTCCCATTGTCATTCACAGGGCAAATAACACTGGCGTCTGTTCCCAGCATGTACACTGTATTGGACTGAAGAGGATCTACTGTTCTTTTCAGTTTCCTAAGCATAATTGAACTAGATATGGCCGTATTTGTATGAAGCACAGTTCTTTTGTTCTGAGCAAGCTCACTGTTCTTGCCCTATAGGAAACACAGTAGAGTAGAGGAGTGCTCTTTTCTCAAAAGCAGAGTGTGTTTCTTGGAAGGCGAGCTAGCGTTTGTTTCCCAGTCCTAAATGGAGTTGAATCACATGCAGTTTTTGGTCCTATGAGCAAGAGTTGTTTTCTGGTAAGGAAAGTGACTCTTGCGCTCCCATTGGCATACACAGTGCAAATAGCACTGGCGTCTGTTCCCAGCAAGTACAGTGTATTGGACTGAAGCGGAGCTACCATTCTTGTCAGTTTCCTAAGCAGAGTTGAACTAGATATGGCCCGTGTGTGTAGGAAGCACAATTCTTTTGTTCTGAGCAAGCTCAGTTTTCGGACCCCATATGAACCACAGTAGAATAGAAGACTGCTCTTTTCTCAAAAGCACAGTGTGTTTCTTGTAAGGCGAGCTAGAGTTTGTTTCCCAGTCGTAAATGGAGTTGAATCACATGCAGTTTTTGGTCCTATGAGCAAGAGTTGTTTTCTTGTAAGCAAAGTACACTATTGCGCTCCCATTGCCATACACAGTGCAAATAGCACTGGCGTCTGTTCCAGCAAGTACAGTGTATTGGACTGAAGAGGAGCTACTGTTCTTGTCAGTTTCCTAAGCAGAGTTGAACTAGATATGGCCCGTGTGTGTAGGAAGCACAGTTCTTTTGTTCTGAGCAAGCTCAGTGTTCTGAACCCATATGAACCACAGTAGAATAGAAGACTGCTCTTTTCTCAAAAGCAGAGTGTGTTTCTTGTAAGGCGAGCTAGAGTTTGTTTCCCAGTCCTAAATGGAGTTGAATCACATGCAGTTTTTGGTCCTATGAGCAAGAGTTGTTTTCTCGTAAACAAAGCACACTATTGCGCTCCCATTGCCATACACAGTGCAAATAGCACTGGCGTCTGTTCCAGCAAGTACAGTGTATTGGACTGAAGAGGAGCTACTGTTCTTGTCAGTTTCCTAAGCAGAGTTGAACTAGATATGGCCCATGTGTGTAGGAAGCACAGTTCTTTTATTCTGAGCAAGCTCAATGTTCAGACCCCATATGAACCACAGTAGAATAGAAGACTGCTCTTTTCTCAAAAGCAGAGTGTGTTTCTTTTAAGGCGAGCTAGCGTTTGGTTCCCAGTCCTAAATGGAGTTGAATCACATGCAGTTTTTGGTCTTACGAACAAGAGTTGTTTTCTGGTAAGCAAAGTCACTATTGTGCTCCCTTTGCCATACACAGTGCAAATAGCACTTGCGTCTGTTCCTAGCAAGTACAGTGTATTGCACTGACGAGGAGCTACTGTTCTTGTCAGTTTCCTAAGCAGAGTTGAACTAGATATGGCCCCTGTGTGTAGGAAGCACAGTTCTTTTGTTCTGAGCAAGCTCACTTTTCGGAACACTTAGGAAACACAGTAGAGTAGAAGAGTGCTCTTTTCTCAAAAGCAGAGTGTGTTTCTTGTAAGTCGAGCTAGCGTTTGTTTCCCAGTCCTAAATGGAGTTGAATCACATGCAGTTTCTTGTCCTATGAGCAAGAGTTGTTTTCTGGTAAGAAGAGTCACTATTGCGCTCCCATTGTCATACACAGGGCAAATAGAACTGGCGTCTGTTCCCAGCATGTACAGTGTATTGGACTGAAGAGGATCTACTGTTCTTGTCAGTTTCCTAAGCAGAATTGAACTAGATATGGCCATATTTGTAGGAAGCACAGTTCTTTTGTTCTGAGCAAACTCACTGTCTGGCTTTATAGGAAACACAGTAGAGTAGAAGAGTGCTCTTTTCTCAAAAGGAGAGTGTGTTTCTTGTAATGCGAACTAGTGTTTGTTTCCCAGTCAGAAATGGAGTTGAATCCCATGCAGTTTCTGGTCCTATGAGCAAGAGTTGTTTTCTGGTAAGAAGAGTCACTATTACGCTCCCATTGTCATACACAGGGCAAATAGCCCTGGCGTCTGTTCCCAGCAAGTACAGTGTATTGGACTGAAGCGGAGCTACTGTTCTTGTCAGTTTCCTAAGCAGAGCTGAACTAGATATGGCCCCTGTGTGTAGGAAGCACAGTTCTTTTGTTCTGAGCAAGCTCAATGTTCAGACCCCATAGAAAACACATTAGAGTAGAAGAGTGCTCTTTTCTCAAAAGGAGAGTGTGTTTCTTGTAAGGCGAGCTAGTGTTTGTTTCCCAGTCCTAAATGGAGTTGAATCACATACAGTTTTTGGTCCTACGAGCAAGAGTTGTTTTCTGGTAAGGAAAGTCACTATTGCACTCCCATTGCCATACACTTTTCAAATAGCACTCGTGTCTGTTCCCAGCAAGTACAGTGTATTGGACTGAAGAGGAGCTACTGTTCTTGTCAGTTTCCTAAGCAGAGTTGAACTAGATATGGCCCGTGTGTGTAGGAAGCACAGTTCTTTTGTTCTGAGCAAGCTCATTGTTCGGAACCCATATTTACCACAGTAGAATAGAAGACTGCTCTTTTCTCAAAAGCAGAGTGTGTTTCTTGTAAGGCGAGCTAGAGTTTGTTTCCCAGTCCTAAATGGAGTTGAATCACATGCAGTTTTTGGTCCTATGAGCAAGAGTTGTTTTCTCGTAAGCAAAGTACACTATTGCGCTCCCATTGCCATGCACAGTGCAAATAGCACTGGCGTCTGTTCTAGCAAGTACAGTGTATTGGACTGAAGAGGAGCTACTGTTCTTGTCAGTTTCCTAAGCAGAGTTGAACTAGATATGGCCCGTGTGTGTAGGAAGCACAGTTCTTTTATTCTGAGCAAGCTCAATGTTCGGACCCCATATGAACCACAGTAGAATAGAAGACTGCTCTTTTCTCAAAAGCAGAGTGTGTTTCGTGTAAGGCGAGCTAGCGTTTGTTTCCCAGTCCTAAATGGAGTTGAATCACATGCAGTGTTTGGTCCTACGAACAAGAGTTGTTTTCTGGTAAGGAAAGTCACTATTGTGCTCCCTTTGCCATACACAGTGCAAATAGCACTCGCGTCTGTTCCTAGCAAGTACAGTGTATTGCACTGAAGAGGAGCTACTGTTCTTGTCAGTTTCCTAAGCAGAGTTGAACTAGATATGGCCCCTGTGTGTAGGAAGCACAGTTCTTTTGTTCTGAGCAAGCTCACTTTTCGGAAACCTTAGGAAACACAGTAGAGTAGAAGAGTGCTCTTTTCTCAAAAGCAGAGTGTGTTTCTTGTAAGGAGAGCTAGCGTTTGTTTCCCAGTCCTAAATGGAGTTGAATCACATGCAGTTTCTTGTCCTATGAGCAAGAGTTGTTTTCTGGTAAGAAGAGTCACTATTGCGCTCCCATTGTCATACACAGGGCAAATAGAACTGGCGTCTGTTCCCAGCATGTACAGTGTATTGGACTGAAGAGGATATACTGTTCTTGTCAGTTTCCTAAGCAGAATTGAACTAGATATGGCCGTATTTGTAGGAAGCACAGTTCTTTTGTTCTGAGCAAACTCACTGATCTGGCCCTATAGGAAACACAGTAGAGTAGAAGAGTGCTCTTTTCTCAAAAGGAGAGTGTGTTTATTGTAATGCGAACTAGTGTTTGTTTCCCAGTCAGAAATGGAGTTGAATACCATGCAGTTTCTGGTCCTACGAGCAAGAGTTGTTTTCTGGTAAGAAGAGTCACTATTATGCTCCCATTGTCATACACAGGGCAAATAGCACTGGCGTCTGTTCCCAGCAAGTAGAGTGTATTGGACTGGAGCGGAGCTACTGTTCTTGTCAGTTTCCTAAGCAGAGCTGAACTAGATATGGCCCCTGTGTGTAGGAAGCACAGTTCTTTTGTTCTGAGCAAGCTCAATGTTCGGACCCCATAGAAAACACAATAGAGTAGAAGAGTGCTCTTTTCTCAAAAGCAGAGCATGTTTCTTGTAAGGCGAGCTAGTGTTTGTTTCCCAGTCCTAAATGGAGTTGAATCACATACAGTTTTTGGTCCTACGAGCAAGAGTTGTTTTCTGGTAAGGAAAGTCACTATTGCACTCCCATTGCCATACACAGTTCAAATAGCACTCGTGTCTGTTCCCAGCAAGTACAGTGTATTGGACTGAAGCGGAGCTACTGTCCTAGTCAGTTTCCTAAGCAGAGTTGAAGTAGATATGGCCCGTGTGTATAGGATGCACAGTTCTTTTGTTCTGAGCAAGCTCAGTGTTCGGACCCCATATGAACCACAGTAGAATAGAACACTGCTCTTTTCTCAAAAGCAGAGTGTGTTTCTTGTAAGGCGAGCTAGAGTTTGTTTCCCAGTCCTAAATGGAGTTGAATCACATGCAGTTTTTGGTCCTATGAGCAAGAGTTGTTTTCTCGTAAGCAAAGTCACTATTGTGGTCCCATTGCCATACACAGAGCAAATAGCACTCGTGTGTGTTCCCAGCAAGTACAGTGTATTCGACTTAAGAGGAGCTACTGTTCTTGTCAGTTTCCGAAGCAGAGTTGAACTAGATATGGCCCGTGTGTGTAGGAAGCACAGTTCTTTTGTTCTGAGCAAGCTCACTGGTCGGACCCCATATGAACCACAGTAGAATAGAAGACTGCTCTTTTCTCAAAAACAGAGTGTGTTTCTTGTAAGGCGAGCTAGCGTTTGTTTCCCAGTCCTAAATAGAGTTGAATCACATGCAGTTTCTGGTCCTATGAGCAAGAGTTGTTTTCTGGTAAGGAAAGTCACTATTGTGTTCCCATTGCCATACAAACTGCAAAGAGCATTCGCGTCTGTTCCCAGCAAGTACAGTGTATCAGACTGAAGAGGAGCTACTGTTCTTGTCAGTTTCCTAAGCAGAGTTGAACGAGATATGGCCCGTGAGTGTAGGAAGAACAGTTCTCTTGTTCTGAGCAAGCTCACTGTTCTGGCCCTGTAGGAAACACAGTAGAGTAGAAGAGTGCTCTTTTCTCAAAAGCAGAGTGTGTTTCATGTAAGGCGAGCTAGCGTTTGTTTCCCAGTCCTAAATGGAGTTGAATCACATGCAGTTTCTGGTCCTAGGAACAAGAGTTGTTTTCTGGTAAGAAGAGTCACTATTGTGCTCCCATTGTCATACACAGGGCAAATAGTACTGGCGTCTGTTCCCAGCATGTACAGTGGATTGGACTGAAAAGGATCTACTGTTCTTGTCAATTTCCTAAGCAGAATTGAATAGATATGGCCCCTGTGTGCAGGAAGCACAGTTCTTTTGTTCTGAGGAAGCTCACTCTTCAGGCCCTATAGGAAACACAGTAGAGTAGAAGAGTGCTCTTTTCTCAAAAGCAGAGTGTGTTTCATGTAAGGTGAGCTAGCATTGTTTCCCACACCTAAATGGAGTTGAATCACATGCAGTTTCTGGTCCTACGAGCAAGAGTTGTTTTCTTGTAAGGAAAGTCACTATGGTGCTCCCATTGCCATATACAGTGCAAATAGCACTCACGTGTGTTCCCAGCTATTACAGTGTATCTGACTGAAGAAGAGCTACCGTTTTTGTCAGTTCCCTAAGCAGAGTTGAACTAGATATGGCCCGTGTGTGTAGGAAGCACAGTTTTTTTTTTTCTGAGCAAGCTCACTGTTCTGGCCCTAGAGGAAACACTTTAGAGTATAAGAGGGCTCTTTTCTCAAAAGCAGAGTGTGTTTCTTGTAATGCGAGCTAGCGTTTGTTTCCCAGTTCTAAATGGAGTTGAATCTCATGCAGTTTCTGGTCCTACGAGCAAGAGTTGTTTTCTGGTAAGAAGAGTCACTATTGTGCTCCCATTGCCATACACAGTGCAAATAGCACTCGCGTCTGTTCCCAGCAAGTACAGTGTATCGGACTGAAGAGTAGCTACTGTTGTTGTCAGTTTCCTAAGCAGAGTTGAACGAGATAGGGCCCGTGTGTGTAGGAAGCTCAGTTCTTTTGTTTTGAGCAAGCTCACTGTTTTGACCACATAGGAAACACAGTAGAGTAGAAGAGTGCTCTTTTCTGAAAAGCAGGGTGTGTTTCTTGTAAGGTGAGCTAGTGTTTGTTTCCCAGTCCTAAATGGAGTTGAATCACATGCAGTTTCTGGTCCTTATAGCAAGAGTTGTTTTCTGGTAAGGAAAGTCACTATTGCGCTCCCATTGCCATACACAGTGCAAATAGCACTCGGGTCTGTTCCCAGCAATTACAGTGTATCGGACTGAAGAGGAACTACAGTTATTGTCAGTTTCCTAGGCAGAGTTGAACTAGATATGGTCCGTGTGAAGGAAGCAAAGTTTTCTGTTCTGAGCAAGCTCACTGTTTGGACCCCATAGGAAACACAGTAGAGTAGAAGAGTGCTCTTTTCTCAAATGCAGAATGTGTTTCTTGTAAGGCGAGCTAGTGTTTGTTTCCCAGTCCTAAATGGAGTTGAATCCCATGCAGTTTCTGGTCCTATGAGCAAGAGGTGTTTTCTGATAAGAAGAGTCACTATTGAGCTCCAATGTCATACATAAGACAAATAGCACTGGCGTCTGTTCCCTGCACGTACAGTGTATTGGACTGAAGTGGAGCTACTGTTCTTGTCAGTATTCTAAGCAGAGTTGAACTAGATATGGCCCGTGTGTAGAGGAAACACAGTTCTGTTGTTCTGAGCAAGCTCACTGTTCGGACCCCATAGGATACACAGTAGAGTAGAAGAGTGCTCTTTTCTCAAAGCAGAGTGTGTTTCTTGTAAGGCGAGCTAGCGTTTGTTTCCCAGTCCTAAATGGAGTTGAATCACATGCAGTTTTTGGTCCTATGAGCAAGACTTGTTTTCTGGTAAGGAAAGTCACTATTGCGCTCGCATTGCCATACACAGTGCAAATAGCACTGGCGTCTGTTCCCAGCACGTACAGTGTATTGGACTGAAGCGGAGCTACTGTTCTTGTCAGTTTCCTAAGCAGAATTGAACTAGATATGGCCGTATTTGTAGGAATCACAGTTCTTTTGTTCTGAGCAAACTCACTGTTCTGGGCCTATAGGAATAACAGTAGAGTAGAAGAGTGCTCTTTTCTCAAAAGCAGAGTGTGTTTCTTGTAAGGCTAGCTAGCGTTTGTTTCTCAGTCCTAAATGGAGTTGAATCACATGCAGTTTTTGGTCATAAGAGCAAGAGTTGTTTTCTGTTAAGGAAAGTCATTATTGTGCTCGCATTGCCATACACAGTGCAAATAGCACTGGCGTCTGTTCCCAGCAAGTACAGTGTATTGGACTGAAGAGGAGCTACTGTTCTTGTCAGTTTCCTAAGCAGAGTTGAACTAGATATTGCCCCTGTGTGTAGGAAGCACCGTTCTTTTGTTCTGAGCAAGCTCACTGTTTGGACCCCATTGAAACACAGTAGAGTAGAAGAGTGCTCTTTTCTCAAAAGCAGAGTGTGTTTCTTGTAAGGCATGCTAGTGTTTGTTTCCCAGTACTAAATGGAGTTGAATCACATCCTGTTTTTGGTCCTACGAGCAAGAGTTTTTTTCTGGTAAGGAAAGTCACTATTGTGCTCCCATTGTCATACACAGTGCAAATAGCACTCGCGTCTGTTCCCAGCAAGTACAGTGTATTGGAATGAAGAGGATCTACTGTTCTTGTCAGTTTCCTAAGCAGAATTGAACTAGATATAGCCGTATTTGTAGGAATCACAGTTCTTTTGTTCTGAGCAAACTCACTGTTCTGGCCCTGTAGGAAACACAGTCGAGTAGAAGAGTGCTCTTTTCTCAAAAGCAGAGTGTGTTTCTTGTAAGGCGAGCTAGCGTTTGTTTCCCATTCGTAAATGGATTTGAAATACATGCAGTTTCTGGTCCTACGAGCAAGAGATGTTTTCTGGTAAGAAGAGTCACTATTGCGCTCCCATTGTCATAAACAGGGCAAATAGCACTGGCTTCTGTTCCCAGCAAGTACAGTGTATTGGACTGAAGCGGAGCTACTGTTCTTGTCAGTTTCCTAAGCAGAGTTGAACTAGATATGGCCCCTGTGTGTAGGAAGCACAGTTCTTTTGTTCTGAGCAAGCTCACTGTTCGGACCACATAGGAAATACAGTAGAGTAGAAGAGTGCTCTTTTCTCAAAAGCAGAGTGTGTTTCTTGTAAGGCGAGCTAGTGTTTGTTTCCCATTCAGAAATGGAGTTGAATCCCATGCAGTTTCTGGTCCTACGAGCAAGAGGTGTTTTCTGATAAGAAGAGTCACTATTGCGCTCCCATTGTCATACAGTGGACAAATAGCACTGGTGTCTGTTCCCTGCATGTACAGTGTATTGGACTGAAGTGGAGCTACTGTTCTTGTCAGTTTCCTAAGCAGAGTTGAACTAGATATGGCCCGTGTGTGGAGGAAGCACAGTTCTTTTGTTCTGAGCAAATTCACTGTTCTGGCCCTATGGGAAAAACAGTAGAGTAGAAGAGTGCTCTTTTCTCAAAAGCAGAGTGTGTTTCTTGTAAGGCGAGCTACCGTTTGTTTCCCACTCCTAAATGGAGTTGAATCTCATGCAGTTTTTGGTCCTACAAGCAAGAGTTGTTTTCTGTTAAGGAAAGTCATTATTGCGCTCGCATTGCCATACACAGTGCAAATAGCACTGGCGTCTGTTCCCAGCAAGTACAGTGTATTGGACTGAAGAGGAGCTACTGTTCTTGTTAGTTTCCTTAGCAGAGTTGAACTAGATATTGCCCCTGTGTGTAGGAAGCACAGTTCTAATGTTCTGAGCAAGGTCACTGTTCAGAACTAATAGGAAACACAGTAGAGTAGAAGAGTGCTCTTTTCTCAAAAGCAGAGTGTGTTTCTTGTAAAGCGAGCTAGCATTTGTTTCCCAGTCCTAAATGGAGTTGAATCACATGCAGTTTCTTGTACTACGAGCAAGAGTTGTTTTCTGGTACGAAGAGTCACTATTGTGCTCCCATTGTCATTCACAGGGCAAATAACACTGGCGTCTGTTCCAAGCATGTACACTGTATTGGACTGAAGAGGATCTACTGTTCTTTTCAGTTTCCTAAGCATAATTGAACTAGATATGGCCGTATTTGTATGAAGCACAGTTCTTTTCTTCTGAGCAAGATCACTGTTCTGGCCCTATAATAAACACAGTAGAGTAGAAGAGTGCTCTTTTCTCAAAAGCAGAGTGTGTTTCATGTAAGGCAAGCTAGCGTTTGTTTCCCAGTCCTAAATGGAGTTGAAATACACATGCAGTTTTTGGTCATATGAGCAAGAGTTGTTTTCTAGTAAAGAAAGTCATTCTTGCGCTCCCCTTGCCATACACAGTGCAAATAGCACTCGCATCTGTTCCCAGCAAGGACAGTGTATTGGACTGAAGCGGAGCTACTGTTCTTGTCAGTTTGCTAAGCAGAGTTGAACTAGATATGGCCCCTGTGTGTAGGAAGCACTGTTCTTTTGTTCTGAGCAAGCTCACTGTTTGGACCCCCTAGGAAACACAGTAGAGTAGAAGAGTGCTGTTTTCACAAAAGCAGAGTGTGTTTCTTGTAAGGCAAGCTAGCGTTTGTTTCCCAGTACTAAATGGAGTTGAATTACATCCTGTTTTTGGTCCTACGAGCAAGAGCTGTTTTCTGGTAAGGAAAGTCACTATTGCGCTTCCCATTGTCAGACACAGTGCAAATAGCACTCGCGTCTCTTCCCAGCAAGTACAGTGTATTGGACTGAAGAGGATCTACTGTTCTTGTCAGTTTCCTAAGCAGAATTGAACTAGATATGGCCATATTTGTAGGAACCACAGTGCTTTTGTTCTGAGCAAGCTCACTGTTCTTGCCCTATAGGAAACACAGTAGAGTAGAAGAGTGCTCTCTTCTCAAAAGCAGAGTGTGTTTCTTGTAAGGCGAGCTAGCATTTGTTTCCCAGTCCTAAATGGAGTTGAATCACATGCAGTTTTTGGTCCTATGAGCAATAGTTGTTTTCTGGTAAGGAAAGTGACTCTTGTGCTCCCGCTTCCATACACAGTGCAAATAGCACTCGCATCTGTTCCCAGCAAGTACAGTGTATTGGACTGAAGAGGAGCTACTGTTCTTGTCAGTTTGCTAAGCAGAGTTAAAATAGATAGATATGGCCCCTGTGTGTAGGAAGCACAGTTCTTTTGTTCTGAGCAAGCTCACTGTTTGGACCACATAGGAAACACAGAAGAGTAGAAGAGTGCTCTTTTCTCAAAAGCAGAGTGTGTTTCTTGTAAGGCGAGCTAGCATTTGTTTCCCAGTCCTAAATGGAGTTGAAACACATGCAGTTTATTGTCCTACGAGCAAGAGTTGTTTTCTGTTAAGAAGAGTCACTATTGCACTCCCATTGTCATACACAGGGAAAATAGCACTGGCGTCTGTTCCCAGCATGTACAGTGTATTGGACTGAAGAGGATCTACTGTTCTTTTCAGTTTCCTTAGCAGAATTGAACTAGATATGGCAGTATTTGTATGAAGCACAGTTCTTTTGTTCTGAGCAAGCTCACTGTTCTGGTCCTATAGGAAACACAGTAGAGTAGAAGAGTGCTCTTTTCTCAAAAGCAGAGTGTGTTTCTTGTAAGGCGAGCTAGTGTTTGTTTCCCAGTCCTAAATGGAGTTGAATCACATGCAGTTTTTGGTCCTACGAGAAAGAGTTGTTTCTGGTAAGGAAAGTCACTATTTCGTTCCCATTTCCATACACAGTGCAAATAGCACTCGCGTCTGTTCCCAGCAAGTACAGTGTATTGGACTGAAGAGGAGCTACTGTTCTTGTCAGTTTCCTAAGCAGAGTTGAACTAGATATGGCCCCTGTGTGTAGGAAGCACAGTTCTTTTGTTCTGAGCAAGCTCACTTTTCGGACCCCTTAGGAAACACAGTAGAGTAGAAGAGTGCTCTTTTCTCAAAAGCAGAGTGTGTTTCTTGTAAGGCGAGCTAGCGTTTGTTTCCCATTCCTAAATGGAGTTGAATCACATGCAGTTTCTTGTCCTACGAGCAAGAGTTGTTTTCTGGTAAGGAAAGTCACTATTGCGCTCCCAATGCCATACACAGTGCAAATAGCACTCGCGTCTGTTCCCAGCAAGTACAGTGTATTGGACTGAAAAGGATCTACTGTTCTTTTCAGTTTCCTAAGCAGAATTGAACTAGATATGGCCGTATTTGTAGGAAGCACAGTTCTTTTGTTCTGAGCAAACACACTGTTCTGGCCCTATAGGAAACACAGTAGAGTAGAAGATTGCTCTTTTCTCAAAAGCAGAGTGTGTTTCTTGTAAGGCGAGCTAGCATTTGTTTCCCAGTCCTAAATGGAGTTGAATCACATGCAGTTTCTGGTCCTACCAGCAAGAGTTGTTTTCTGGTAAGGAAAGTCACTATTGCGCTGCCATTGCCATATACAGTGCAAATAGAACTCGCGTATGTTCCCAGCAAGTACAGTGTATTGGACTGAAGTGAAGCTACTATTCTTGTCAGTTTCCTAAGCAGAGTTGAACTAGATATGGCCCCTGTGTGTAGGAAGCACAGTTCTTTTGTTCTGAGCAAGCTCACTGTAAGGACCCCATAGGAAACACAGTAGAGTAGAAGAGTGCTCTTTTCTCAAAAGCAGAGTGTGTTTCTTGTAAGGCGAGCTAGTGTTTGTTTCCCAGTGAGAAATGGAGTTGAATCCCATGCAGTTTCTGGTCCTACGTGCAAGAGGTGTTTTCTGATAAGAAGAGTCACTATTGCGCTCCCATTGTCATACAGAGGACAAATAGCACTAGCGTCTGTTCCCTGCATGTACAGTGTATTGGACTGAAGAGGATCTACTGTTCTTGTCAGTTTCCTAAGCAGAGTTGAACTAGATATGGCCCGTGTGTGGAGGAAGCACAGTTCTTTTGTTCTGAGCAAGCTCACTGTTCGGACCCCATAGGATACACAGTAGAGTAGAAGAGTGCTCTTTTCTCAAAAGCAAAGTGTGTTTCTTGTAAGGCGAGCTAGTGTTTGTTTCCCAGTCCTAAATGGTGTTGAAACACATGGAGTTTCTGGTCCTACGAGCAAGAGTTGTTTTCTGGTAAGAAGAGTCACTATTGTGCTCCAATTGTCATACACAGGGCAAATAGCACTGGCGTCTGTTCCCAGCATGTACAGTGTATTGGAATGAAGAGGATCTACTGTTCTTTTCAGTTTCCTAAGCAGAATTGAACTAGATATGGCCATATTTGTATGAAGCACTGTTCTTTTGTTCTGAGCAAGCTCACTTTTCAGACACCATAGGAAACACAGTAGAGTAGAAGAGTGCTCTTTTCTCAAAAGCAGAGTGTGTTTCTTGTAAGGCAAGCTAGCGTTTGTTTCCCAGTCCTAAATGGATTTGAATCACATGCTGTTTTTGGTCTACGAGCAAGAGTTGTTTTCTGGTAAGAAGAGTCACTATTGTGCTCCCATTGTCATTCACAGGGCAAATAACACTGGCATCTGTTCCCAGCATGTACACTGTATTGGACTGAAGAGGATCTACTGTTCTTTTCAGTTTCCTAAGCATAATTGAACTAGATATGGCCGTATTTGTATGAAGCACAGTTCTTTTGTTCTGAGCAAGCTCACTGTTCTGGCCCTATAGGAAACACAGTAGAGTAGAAGAGTGCTCTTTTCTCAAAAGCAGAGTGTGTTTCTTGTAAGGCAAGCTAGCGTTTGTTTCCCAGTACTAAATGGAGTTGAATCACATCCTGTTTTTGGTCCTACGAGCAAGAGTTTTTTCTGGTAAGGAAAGTCACTATTGCGCTCCCATTGTCAGACACAGGGAAAATAGCACTGGCGTCTGTTCCCAGCATGTACAGTGTATTTGACTGAAGAGGATCTACTGTTCTTTTCAGTTTCCTAAGCAGAATTGAACTAGATATGGCCGTATTTGTAGGAAGCACAGTTCTTTTGTTCTGAGCAAACACACTGTTCTGTCCTATAGGAAACACAGTAGAGTAGAAGATTGCTCTTTTCTCAAAAGCAGAGTGTGTTTCTTGTAAGGCGAGCTAGTGTTTGTTTCCCAGTCCTAAATTGAGTTGAATCACATGCAGTTTTTGGTCCTATGAGCAAGAGTTGTTTTCTGGTAAGGAAAGTGACTCTTGCGCTCCCGCTTCCATACACAGTGCAAATAGCACTCGCATCTGTTCCCAGCAAGTACAGTGTATTGGACTGAAGCGGAGCTACTGTTCTTGTCAGTTTGCTAAGCAGAGTTGAACCTGATATGGCCCCTGTGTGTAGGAAGCACAGTTCTTTTGTTCTGAGCAAGCTCACTGTTCGGACCCCATAGGAAACACAGTAGAGTAGAAGAGTGCTCTTTTCTCAGAAGCGGAGTGTGTTTCTTGTAAAGCGAGCTAGCCTTTGTTTCCCAGTCGTAAATGGAGTTGAATCACATGCAGTTTCTTGTCCTACGAGCAAGAGTTTTTTTCTGGTAAGAAGAGTCACTATTGTGCTCCCATTGTCATTCACAGGGCAAATAACACTGGCGTCTGTTCCCAGCATGTACACTGTATTGGACTGAAGAGGATCTACTGTTCTTTTCAGTTTCCTAAGCATAATTGAACTAGATATGGCCGTATTTGTATGAAGCACAGTTCTTTTGTTCTGAGCAAGCTCACTGTTCTTGCCCTATAGGAAACACAGTAGAGTAGAGGAGTGCTCTTTTCTCAAAAGCAGAGTGTGTTTCTTGGAAGGCGAGCTAGAGTTTGTTTCCCAGTCAGAAATGGAGTTGAATCCCATGCAGTTTCTGGTCCTATGAGCAAGAGTTGTTTTCTGGTAAGAAGAGTCACTATTACGCTCCCATTGTCATACACAGGGCAAATAGCCCTGGCGTCTGTTCCCAGCAAGTACAGTGTATTGGACTGAAGCGGAGCTACTGTTCTTGTCAGTTTCCTAAGCAGAGCTGAACTAGATATGGCCCCTGTGTGTAGGAAGCACAGTTCTTTTGTTCTGAGCAAGCTCAATGTTCAGACCGCATAGAAAACACATTAGAGTAGAAGAGTGCTCTTTTCTCAAAAGGAGAGTGTGTTTCTTGGAAGGCGAGCTAGTGTTTGTTTCCCAGTCCTAAATGGAGTTGAATCACATACAGTTTTTGGTCCTACGAGCAAGAGTTGTTTTCTGGTAAGGAAAGTCACTATTGCACTCCCATTGCCATACACTTTTCAAATAGCACTCGTGTCTGTTCCCAGCAAGTACAGTGTATTGGACTGAAGAGGAGCTACTGTTCTTGTCAGTTTCCTAAGCAGAGTTGAACTAGATATGGCCCGTGTGTGTAGGAAGCACAGTTCTTTTGTTCTGAGCAAGCTCAGTGTTCGGAACCCATATGAACCACAGTAGAATAGAAGACTGCTCTTTTCTCAAAAGCAGAGTGTGTTTCTTGTAAGGCGAGCTAGAGTTTGTTTCCCAGTCCTAAATGGAGTTGAATCACATGCAGTTTTTGGTCCTATGAGCAAGAGTTGTTTTCTCGTAAGCAAAGTACACTATTGCGCTCCCATTGCCATACACAGTGCAAATAGCACTGGCGTCTGTTCTAGCAAGTACAGTGTATTGGAATGAAGAGGAGCTACTGTTCTTGTCAGTTTCCTAAGCAGAGTTGAACTAGATATGGCCCGTGTGTGTAGGAAGCACAGTTCTTTTATTCTGAGCAAGCTCAATGTTCGGACCCCATATGAACCACAGTAGAATAGAAGACTGCTCTTTTCTCAAAAGCAGAGTGTGTTTCTTGTAAGGCGAGCTAGCGTTTCTTTCCCAGTCCTAAATGGAGTTGAATCACATGCAGTGTTTGGTCCTACGAACAAGAGTTGTTTTCTGGTAAGCAAAGTCACTATTGTGCTCCCTTTGCCATACACAGTGCAAATAGCACTCGCGTCTGTTCCTAGCAAGTACAGTGTATTGCACTGAAGAGGAGCTACTGTTCTTGTCAGTTTCCTAAGCAGAGTTGAACTAGATATGGCCCCTGTGTGTAGGAAGCACAGTTCTTTTGTTCTGAGCAAGCTCACTTTTCGGAACCCTTAGGAAACACAGTAGAGTAGAAGAGTGCTCTTTTCTCAAAAGCAGAGTGCGTTTCTTGTAAGGAGAGCTAGCGTTTGTTTCCCAGTCCTAAATGGAGTTGAATCACATGCAGTTTCTTGTCCTATGAGCAAGAGTTGTTTTCTGGTAAGAAGAGTCACTATTGCGCTCCCATTGTCATACACAGGGCAAATAGAACTGGCGTCTGTTCCCAGCATGTACAGTGTATTGGACTGAAGAGGATCTACTGTTCTTGTCAGTTTCCTAAGCCGAATTGAACTAGATATGGCCGTATTTGTAGGAAGCACAGTTCTTTTGTTCTGAGCAAACTCACTGATCTGGCCCTATAGGAAACACAGTAGAGTAGAAGAGTGCTCTTTTCTCAAAAGGAGAGTGTGTTTCTTGTAATGCGAACTAGTGTTTGTTTCCCAGTCAGAAATGGAGTTGAATACCATGCACTTTCTGGTCCTACGAGCAAGAGTTGTTTTCTGGTAAGAAGAGTCACTATTGCGCTCCCATTGTCATACACAGGGCAAATTGCACTGGCGTCTGTTCCCAGCAAGTAGAGTGTATTGGACTGGAGCGGAGATACTGTTCTTGTCAGTTTCCTAAGCAGAGCTGAACTAGATATGGCCCCTGTGTGTAGGAAACACAGTTCTTTTGTTCTGAGCAAGCTCAATGTTCGGACACCATAGAAAACACAATAGAGTAGAAGAGTGCTCTTTTCTCAAAAGCAGAGCATGTTTCTTGTAAGGCGAGCTAGTGTTTGTTTCCCAGTCCTAAATGGAGTTGAATCACATACAGTTTTTGGTCCTACGAGCAAGAGTTGTTTTCTGGTAAGGAAAGTCACTATTGCACTCCCATTGCCATACACAGTTCAAATAGCACTCGTGTCTGTTCCCAGCAAGTACAGTGTATTGGACTGAAGCGGAGCTACTGTCCTAGTCAGTTTCCTAAGCAGAGTTGAAGTAGATATGGCCCGTGTGTATAGGATGCACAGTTCTTTTGTTCTGAGCAAGCTCAGTGTTCGGACCCCATATGAACCACAGTAGAATAGAACACTGCTCTTTTCTCAAAAGCAGAGTGTGTTTCTTGTAAGGCGAGCTAGCATTTGTTTCCCAGTCCTAAATGGAGTTGAATCACATGCAGTTTTTGGTCCTATGAGCAAGAGTTGTTTTCTCGTAAGCAAAGTCACTATTGTGGTCCCATTGACATACACAGAGCAAATAGCACTCGTGTGTGTTCCCAGCAAGTACAGTGTATTCGACTGAAGAGGAGCTACTGTTCTTGTCAGTTTCCTAAGCAGAGTTGAACTAGATATGGCCCGTGTGTGTAGGAAGCACAGTTCTTTTGTTCTGAGCAAGCTCACTGGTCGGACCCCATATGAACCACAGTAGAATAGAAGACTGCTCTTTTCTCAAAAACAGAGTGTGTTTCTTGTAAGGCGAGCTAGCGTTTGTTTCCCAGTCCTAAAGGGAGTTGAATCCCATGCAGTTTTTGGTCCTACGACCAAGAGTTGTTTTCTGGTAAGAAGAGTCACTATTGCGCTCCCATTGTCATACACAGGGCAAATAGCACTGGCGTCTGTTCCCAGCATGTACAGTGTATTGGACTGAAGAGGATCTACTGTTCTTGTCAGTTTCCTAAGCAGAATTGAACTAGATATGGACGTACTTGTAGGAAGCACAGTTCTTTTGTTCTGAGCAAACTCACTGTTCTGGCCCTATAGGAAACACAGTAGAGTAGAAGAGTGCTCTTTTCGCAAAAGCAGAGTGTGTTTCTTGTAAGGCGAGCTAGCGTTTGTTTCCCAGTCCTAAGTGGAGTTTAATCTCATGCAGTTTTTGGTCCTACCAGCAAGAGTTGTTTTCTGGTAAGGAAAGAAACTATTGCGCTCCCATTTCCATACACAGTGCAAATAGCACTCGCATCTGTTCCCAGCAAGTAGAGTGTATTGGACTGAAGCGGAGCTACTGTTCTTGTCAGTTTCCTAAACAGAGTTGAACTAGATATGGCCCCTGTGTGTAGAAAGCACAGTTTTTTTTTTTCTGAGCAAGCTCACTGTTCGGACACCATAGGAAAAACAGTTGAGTAGAAGAGTGCTCTTTTCTCAAAAGCAGAGTGTGTTTCTTGTAAGGCAAGCTAGCGTTTGTTTCCCAGTCCTAAATGGAGTTGAAACACATGCAGTTTATTGTCCTACGAGCAAGAGTTTTTTTCTGGTAAGAAGAGTCACTATTGTGCTCCCATTGTCAAACACAGGGCAAATCGCACTGGCGTCTGTTCCCAGCATGTACAGTGTATTGGACTGAAGAGGAACTACTGTTCTTGTTAGTTTCCTAAGCAGAATTGAACTACATATGGCCGTATTTGTAGGAATCACAGTTCTTTTGTTCTGAGCAAGCTCACTGTTCGGACCCCATAGGAAACACAGTAGAGTAGAAGAGTGCTCTTTTCTCAAAAGCAGAGTGTGTTTCTTGTAAGGCGAGCTAGCGTTTGTTTCCCAGTCCTAAATGGAGTTGAATCACATGCAGTTTCTTGCCCTAAGAGCAAGAGTTGTTTTCTGGTAAAAAGAGTCACTGTTGCACTCCCATTGTCATACACAGGGCAAATAGCACTGGCATCTGTTCCCAGCATGTACAGTGTATTGGACTGAAGAGGAGCTACTGTTCTTCTCAGTTTCCTAAGCAGAATTGAACTAGATATGGCCGTATTTGTAGGAAGCACAGTAATTTTGTTCTGAGCAAACTCACTGTTCTGGCCCTATAAGAAACACAGTAGAGTAGAAGAGTGCTCTTTTCTCAAAAGCAGAGTGTGTTTCTTGTAAGGAGAGCTAGCGTTTGTTTCCCAGTCCTAAATGGAGTTCAATCACATGCAGTTTTTGGTACTACGCGCAAGAGTTGTTTTCTGGTAAGGAAAGTCACTATTGCGCTCCCATTTCCATACACAGTGCAAATAGCACTCGCATCTGTTCCCAGCAAGTACAGTGTATTGGACTGAAGCGGAGCTACTGTTCTTGTCAGTTTGCTAAGCAGAGTTGAACTAGATATGGCCCCTGTGTGTAGGAAGCACAGTTCTTTTGTTCTGAGCAAGCTCACTGTTCGGACCACATAGGAAACACAGAAGAGTAGAAGAGTGCTGTTTTCTCAAAAGCAGAGTGTGTTTCTTGTAAGACAACCTAGCGTTTGTTTCCCAGTCCTAAATGGAGTTTAAACACATGCAGTTTCTTGCCCTAAGAGCAAGAGTTGTTTTCTGGTAAAAAGAGTCACTGTTGCGCTCCCATTGTCATACACAGGGCAAATAGCACTGGCATCTGTTCCCAGCATGTACAGTGTATTGGACTGAAGAGGATCTACTGTTATTGTCAGTTTCCTTAGCAGAATTGAACTAGATATGGCAGTATTTGTATGAAGCACAGTTCTTTTGTTCTGAGCAAGCTCACTCTTCTGGTCCTATAGGAAACACAGTAGAGTAGAAGAGTGCTCTTTTCTCAAAAGCAGAGAGTGTTTCTTGTATGACGAGCTAGTGTTTGTTTCCCAGTCAGAAATGGAGTTGAATCCCATGCAGTTTCTGGTCCTACGAGCAAGAGTTGTTTTCTGGTAAGAAGAGTCACTATTACGCTCCCTTTGTCATACACAGGGCAAATAGCACTGGCGTCTGTTCCCAGCAAGTACAGTGTATTGGACTGAAGCGGAGCTACTGTTCTTGTCAGTTTCCTAAGCAGAGCTGAACTAGATATGGCCCCTGTGTGTAGGAATCACAGTTCTTTTGTTCTGAGCAAGCTCAATGTTCGGACCCCATAGAAAACACATTAGAGTAGAAGAGTGCTCTTTTCTCAAAAGCAGAGTGTGTTTCTTGTAAGGCGAGCTAGTGTTTGTTTCCCAATCCTAAATGGAGTTGAATCCCATGCAGTTTTTGGTCCTACGAGCAAGAGGTGTTTTCTGGTGAAAAAAAGTCACTATTGCGCTCCCTTGCCATATACAGTGTAAATAGCACTCGCGTCTGTTCCCAGCAAGTACAGTGTATTGGACTGAAGAGGATCTACTGTTCTTGTCAGTTTTCTAAGCAGAATTGAACTAGATATGGCCGTATTTGTAGGAAGCACAGTTCTTTTGTTCTGAGCAAACTCACTGTTCTTGCCCTGTAGCAAACACAGTAGAGTAGAAGAGTGCTCTTTTCTCAAAAGCAGAGTGTGTTTCTAGTAAGGCGACCTAGCGTTTGTTTCCCAGTTCTAAATGGAGTTGAATCATATCCAGTTTCTGGTCCTACGAGCAAGAGTTGTTTTCTGGTAAGAAGAGTCACTATTGCGCTCCCATTTTCATACACAGGACAAATAGCACTGGCGTCTGTTCCCAGCATGTACAGTGCATTGGACTGAAGAGGATCTACTGTTCTTGTCAGTTTCCTAAGCAGAGTTGAACTAGATATGGCCCCTGTGTGTAGGAAGCACAGTTCTTTTGTTCTCAGCAAGCTCACTTTTCGGACACCATATGAACCACAGTGAAATAGAAGACTGCTCTTTTCTCAAAAGCAGAGTGTGTTTCTTGTAAGGTGAGCTAGCATTTGTTTCCCTGTCCTAAATGGAGTTGAATCTCATGCAGTTTTTGGTCTTACGAGCAAGAGTTGTTTACTCGTAAGCAAAGTCACTATTGCGCTCCCATTGCCATACACAGTGCAAATAGCACTCGCGTCTGTTCCCAGCAAGTACAGTGTATTGGACTGAAGAGGAGCTACTGTTCTTGTCAGTTTCCTAAGCAGAGTTGAACTGGATATGTCCCGTGTGTAGGAAGCACAGTTCTTTTGTTCTGAGCAAGCTCACTCTTCTGACCCTATAAGAAACACAGTACAGTAGAAGAGTGCTCTTTTCTCAAAAGCAGAGTGTGTTTCTTGTAAGGAGAGCTAGCGTTTGTTTCCCAGTCCTAAATGGAGTTGAATGACATGCAGTTTTTGGTCCTACGAGCAAGAGTTGTTTTCTCGTAATCAAAGTCACTATTGCGCTCCCATTGCCATACACAGTGCAAATAGCACTCGCGTCTGTTCCCAGCAAGTACAGTGTATTGGACTGAAGAGGAGCTACTGTTCTTGTCAGTTTCCTAAGCAGAGTTGAACTAGATATGGCCCATGTGTGTAGGAAGCCCAGTTCTTTTGTTCTGAGCAAGCTCAATGTTCGGACCCCATATGAACCACAGTAGAATAGAAGACTGCTCTTTTCTCAAAAGCAGAGTGTGTTTCTTGTAAGGCGAGCTAGCGTTTGTTTCCCAGTCCTAAATGCAGTTGAATCACATGCAGTTTTTGGTCCTACGAGCAAGAGTTGTTTTCTGGTAAGGAAAGTCACTATTGCGCTCCCTTTGCCATACACAGTGCAAATAGCACTCGCGTCTTTTCGCAGCAAGTACAGTGTATTGGACTGAAGAGGAGCTACTGTTCTTGTCAGTTTCCTAAGCAGAGTTGAACTAGATAGGGCCCATGTGTGTAGGAAGCACAGTTCTTTTGTTCTGAGCAAGCTCACGGTTCGGACCCCATAGGAAACACAGTAGAGTAGAAGAGTGCTCTTTTCTCAAAAGCAGAGTGTGTTTCTTGTAAGGCGAGCTAGCGTTTGTTTCCCAGTCCTAAATGGAGTTGAATCACATGCAGTTTCTTGTCCTACGAGCAAGAGTTGTTTTCTGGTAAAAAGAGGCACTGTTGCGCTCCCATTGTCATACACAGGGCAAATAGCACTGGCGTCTGTTCCCAGCATGTACAGTGTATTGGACTGAAGAGGATCTACTGTTCTTTTCAGTTTCCTAAGCAGAATTGAACTAGATATGGCCGTATTTGTAGGAAGCACAGTAATTTTGTTTTGAGCAAACTCACTGTTCTGGCACTATAGGAAACACAGTAGAGTAGAAGAGTGCTCTTTTCTCAAAAGCAGAGTGTGTTTTTTGTAAGGCGAGCTAGCATTTGTTTCCCAGTCCTAAATGGAGTTGAATCACATGCAGTTTTTGGTACTACGAGCAAGAGTTGTTTTCTGGTAAGGAAAGTCACTATTGCGCTCCCATTTACATACACAGTGCAAATAGCACTCGCATCTGTTCCCAGCAAGTACAGTGTATTGGACTGAAGCGGAGCTACTGTTCTTGTCAGTTTGCTAAGCAGAGTTGAACTAGATATGGCCCCTGTGTGTAGGAAGCACAGTTCTTTTGTTCTGAGCAAGCTCACTGTTCGTACAACATAGGAAACACAGAAGAGTAGAAGAGTGCTCTTTTCTCAAAAGCAGAGTGTGTTTCTTGTAAGGCGAGCTAGTGTTTGTTCCCCAGTCAGAAATGGAGTTGAATCCCATGCAGTTTTTGTGCCTACCAGGAAGAGGTGTTTTCTGATAAGAAGAGTCACTATTGCGCTCCTATTTCTATACACAGTGCAAATAGGACTCCCGTCTGTTCCCAGCTAGTACAGTGTATTGGACTGAAGAGGAGCTACCGTTCTTGTCAGTTTCCTAAGCACAGTTGAACTAGTTATGGCCCGTGTGTGTAGGAAGCACAGTTCTTTTGTTCTGAGCAAGCTCACTGTTCGGACCCCATAGCAAACACAGTAGAGCAGAAGAGTGCACTTTTCTCAAAAGCAGAGTGTTTTTCTTGTAAGGCAAGCTAGCGTTTGTTTCCCATTACTAAATGGAGTTGAATCACACCCTGTTTTTGGTCCTACGAGCAAGAGTTGTTTTCTGGTAAGGAAAGTCACTATTGGGCTCCCATTGTCAGACACAGGGCAAATAGCACTGGCGTCTGTTCCCAGCATGTACAGTGTATTGGACTGAAGAGGATCTGCAGTTCTTGTCAGTTTCCTAAGCAGAATTGAACTAGATATGGCCGTATTTGTAGGAAGCACAGTTCTTTTGTTCTGAGCAAGCTCACTCTTCTGGCCCTATAGGAAACAGAGTAGAGTAGAAGAGTGCTCTTTTCTCAAAAGCAGAGTGTGTTTCTTGTAAGGCGAGCTAGCGTTTGTTTCCCAGTCCTAAATGGAGTTGAATCCCATGCACTTTCTGGTCCTACCAGCAAGAGTTGTTTTCTGGTAAGGAAAGTCACTATTACGCTCCCATTTCCATACACAGTGCAAATAGCACTCGCATCTGTTCCCAGCCAGTACAGTGTATTGGACTGAAGCGGAGCTACTATTCTTGTCAGTTTGCTAAGCAGAGTTGAACTAGATATGGCCCCTGTGTGTAGAAAGCACAGTTCTTTTTTTCTGAGCAAGCTCACTGTTCAGACACCATAGGAAAAACAGTTGAGTAGAAGAGTGCTCTTTTCTCAAAAGCAGAGTGTGTTTCTTGTAAGGCGAGCTAGCGTTTGTTTCCCAGTCCTAAATGGAGTTGAAACACATGCAGTTTATTGTCCTATGAGCAAGAGTTGTTTTCTGGTAAGAAGAGTCACTATTGCGCTCCCATTGTCATACACAGGGCAAATAGCACTGGCGTCTGTTCCCAGCATGTACAGTGTATTGGACTGAAGAGGATCTACTGTTCTTTTCAGTTTCCTAAGCAGAATTGTCCTAGATATGGCCGTATTTGTATGAAGCACAGTTCTTTTGTTCTGAGCAAGCTCACTGTTTTGGCCCTATAGGAAACAGAGTAGAGTAGAAGAGTGCTCTTTTCTCAAAAGCAGAGTGTGTTTCTTGTAAGGCGAGCTAGCGTTTGTTTCCCAGTCCTAAATGGAGTTGAATCACATGCAGTTTTTGGTCTTACGAGCAAGAGTTATTTTCTCGTAAGCGAAGTCACTATTGCGCTCTCATTGCCATATACAGTGCACATAGCACTCGCGTCTGTTCCCAGCAAGTACAGTGTATTGAACTGAAGAGGAGCTACTTTTCTTGTCAGTTTCCTAAGCTAGTTGAACTAGATATGGCCCCTGTGTGTAGGAAGCACAGTTCTATTGTTCTGAACAAGCTCACTGTTCAGACCCCATAGGAAACACAGTAGAGTAGAAGAGTGCTCCTTTCTCAAAAGCAGAGTGTGATTCTTGTTAGGCGAGCTAGCATTTGTTTCGGAGTCCTAAATGGAGTTGAATCAAATGCAGATTCTTGTCCTACGAGCAAGAGTTGTTTTCTGGTAAGAAGAGTCACTATTGCGCTCCCATTGTCATACACTGGGCAAATAGCACTGGCGTCTGTTCCCAGCATGTACAGTGTTTTGGACTGAAGCAGAGCTACTGTTCTTGTCAGTTTCCTAAGCAGAGATGAACTAGATATGGCCCGCGTGTGTAAGAAGCACAGTTCTTTTGTTCTGAGCAAGCTCACTGTTCAGACCCCCAATGAAACACAGTAGAGTAGAAGAGTGCTCTTTTCTCAAAAGCAGAGTGTGTTTCTTGTAAGGCAAGCTAGCATTTGTTTCCCAGTCCTAAATGGACATGAATCACATGCAGTTTTTGGTCCTCCGACCAAGAGTTGTTTTCTGGTAAGGAAAGTCACTATTGCGCTCCCATTTCCATACACAGTGCAAATAGCACTCGCGTCTGTTGCCAGCAATTACAGTGTATTGGACTGAAGCGGAGCTACTGTTCTTGTCAGTTTCCTAAGCAGAGTTGAACTAGATATGGCCCCTGTGTGTAGGAAGCACAGTTCTTTGTTCTGAGCAAGCTCACTATTTGGACCCCATAGGAAACACAGTAGAGTAGAAGAGTGCTCTTTTCTCAAAATCAGAGAGTCTTTCTTGTAAGGTGAGCTAGTGTTTGTTTCCCAGTCAGAAATGGAGTTGAATCACATGCATTTTCTTGTCCTATGAGTAAGAGTTGTTTTCTGATAAGAAGAGTCACTATTGTGCTCCTATTGCCATACACAGGGCAAATAGCACTCGTGTCTGTTCCCAGCTAGGACAGTGTATTGGACTGAAGAGGAGCTACCGTTCTTGTCAGTTTCCTAAGCAGAATTGAACTAGATATGGCCCGTGTGTGTAGGAAGCACAGTTCTTTTGTTCTGAGCAAGCTCACTGTTCGGACCCCTTAGGAAACACAGTAGAGTAGAAGACTGCTCTTTTCTCAAAATCCGAGTGTGTTTCTTGTAAGGCGAGCTAGCGTTTGTTTCCCAGTCCTAAATGGAGTTGAATCACATCCAGTTTTTGGTCCTACGAGCAAGAGTTGTTTTCTGGTAATAAAGTCACTATTGAGCTCCCATTGCCATACACAGTGCAAATAGCACTCGCATCTGTTCCCAGCAAGTACAGTGTATTGGACTGAAGCGGAGCTACTGTTCTTGTCAGTTTCCTAAGCAGAGTTGAACTAGATATGGCCCGTGTTTGTAGGAAGCACAGTTCTTTTGTTCTGAGCAAGCTCACTGTTCAGACCCCATAGGAAACACAGTAGAGTAGAAGAGTGCTCTTTTCTCAAAACCAGAGTGTGTTTCTTGTAAGGCGAGCTAGTGTTTGTTTCCCAGTTAGAAATGGAGTTGAATCCCATGCAGTTTCTGGTCCTATGAGCAAGAGTTGTTTTCTGGTAAAGAAAGTTACTATTGCGCTCCCATTTCCATACACAGTGCTAATAGCACTGGCGTCTGTTCCCAGCAAGTTCAGTGTATTGGACTGAAACGGAGCTACTGTTCTTGTCAGTTTCCTAAGCAGAGTTGAACTAGATATGTCCCCTGTGTGTAGGAAGCACAGTTCTTTTGTTCTCAGCAAGCTCACTATTCGGACCCCATAGGAAACACAGTAGAGTAGAAGAGTGCTCTTTTCTCAAAATCAGAGTGCCTTTCTTGTAAGGCGAGCTAGTGTTTGTTTCCCAGTCAGAAATGGAGTTGAATCCCATGCAGTTTCTGGTCCTATGAGCAAGAGTTGTTTTCTGATAAGAAGAGACACTATTGTGCTCCTATTGCCATACACAGTGCAAATAGCACTGGCGTCTGTTCCCAGCAAGTACAGTGTATTGGACTGAAGAGGAGCTACTGTTCTTGTCAGTTTCCTAAGCAGAGTTGAACTACATATGGTCAGTGTGTGTAGGAAGCACAGTTCTTTTGTTCTGAGCAAGCTCAATGTTCGGACCCCATAAGAAACACAGTAGAGTAGAAGAGTGCTCTTTTCTCAAAAGCAGAGTGTATTTTTTGTAAGGCGAGCTAGCGTTTGTTTCCCAGTCCTAAATGGAGCTGAATCACATGCAGTTTCTGGTCCTACGAGCAAGAGTTGTTTTCTGGTAAGGAAAGTCACTATTGTGCTCCCATTGCTCTACACAGTGCCAATAGCGCTCGTGTCTGTTCCCAGCAAGTACAGTGTATTGGACTGAAGAGGAGCTACTGTTCATGTCAGGTTCCTAAGCAGAGTTGAACTAGATATGGCCCGTGTGTGTAGGAAGCACAGTTCTTTTGTTCTGAGCAAGCTCACTGTTCGGACCCCATAGGAAACACAGTAGAGTAGAAGACTGCTCTTTTCTCAAAAGCAGAGTGTGTTTCTTGTAAGGCGAGCTAGCGTTTGTTTCCCAGTCCTACATGGAGTTGAATCACATGCAGTTTTTGGTCCTACGAGCAAGAGTTGTTTTCTGGTAATAAAGTCACTGTTGCGCTCCCATTGCCATACACAGTGTAAATAGCACTCGCATCTGTTCCCAGCAAGTACAGTGTATTGGACTGAACCGGAGCTACTGTTCTTCTCAGTTTGCTAAGCAGAGTTGAACTAGATATGGCCCCTGTGTGTAGGAAGCAAAGTTCTTTTGTTCTGAGCAAGCTCACTATTTGGACCCCAAAGGAAACACAGTAGAGTAGAAGAGTGCTCTTTTCTCAAAAGCAGAGTGTGTTTCTTGTAAGGCGAGCTAGTGTTTGTCTCCCAGTCAGAAATGGAGTTGAATCCCATGTAGTTTCTGGTCCTACGAGCAAGAGGTGTTTTCTGGTAAGGAAAGTCACTATTGCGCTCCCATTTCCATACACAGTGCAAATAGCACTCGCGTCTGTTCCCAGCAAGTACAGTGTACTGGACTGAAGCGGAGCTACTGTTCTTGTCAGTTTCCTAAGCAGAATTGAACTAGATAAGGCCCGTGTCTGTAGGAAGCACAGTACTTTTGTTCTGAGCAAGCTCACTGTTCAGACCCCCTAGAAAACACAATAGAGTAGAAGAGTGCTATTTTCTCAAAAGCAGAGTGTGTTTTTTGTAAGGCGAGATAGCGTTTGTTTCCCAGTCCTAAATGGAGTTGAATCACATGCACTTTCTTGTCCTACGACCAAGAGTTGTTTTCTGGTAAGGAAAGTCACTATTGTGCTCCCATTTACATACACAGTACAAATAGCACTCGCGTCTGTTCCCAGCAAGTACAGTGTATTGGACTGAAGCGTAGCTACTGTTCTTGTCAGTTTCCTAAGCAGAGTTGAACTAGATATGGCCCCTGTGTGCAGGAAGCACAGTTCTTTTGTTCTGAGCAAGCTCACTATTCGGACCCCATAGGAAACACAGTAAAGTAGAAGAGTGCTCTTTTCTCAAAATCAGAGTGTCTTTCTTGTAAGGCGAGCTAGTGTTTGTTTCCCAGTCAGAAATGGAGTTGAATCCCATGCAGTTTCGGGTTCTATGAGCAAGAGTTGTTTTCTGATAAGAAGGGTCACTATTGTGCTCCTATTGCCATACACAGTGCAAATAGCACTCGCCTCTGTTCCCAGCAAGTACAGTGTATTGGACTGAATAGGAGCTACTGTTCTTGTCAGTTTCCTAAGCAGAGTTGAAGTACATATGGTCCGTGTGTAGGAAGCACAGTTCTTTTGTTCTTAGCAAGCTCACTGTTCGGACCCCATAGGAAACACAGTAGTGTAGACGAGTGCTCTTTTCTCAAAAGCAGACTATGTTTCTTGTAAGGCGAGCTAGCATTTGTTTCCCATCCTAAATGGAGCTGAATCACATGCAGTTCCTGGTCCTACGAGCAAGAGTTGTTTTCTGGTAAGGAAAGTCACTATTGCGCTCCCATTGCCATACACAGTGCAAATAGCACTCGCGTCTGTTCCCAGCAAGTACAGTGTACTGGACTGAAGAGGAGCTACTGTTCTTGTCAGTTTCCTAAGCAGAGTTGAACTAGATATGGCCCGTGTGTGTAGGAAGCACAGTTCTTTTGTTCTGAGCAAGCTCAATGTTCGGACCCCATAGGAAACACAGTAGAGTAGAAGACTGCTCTTTTCTCAAAAGCAGAGTGTGTTTCTTGTAAGGCGAGCTAGCGTTTGTTTCCCAGTCCTAAATGGAGTTGAATCACATGCAGTTTTTGTTCCTACGAGCAAGAGTTGTTTTCTGGTAATAAAGTCACTGTTGAGCTCCCATTGCCATACACAGTGTAAATAGCACTCGCATCTGTTCCCAGCAAGTACAGTGTATTGGACTGAAGCGGAGCTACAGTTCTTGTCAGTTTCCTAAGCAGAGTTGAACTAATTATGGCCCCTGAGTGTAGGAAGCAAAGTTCTTTTGTTCTGAGCAAGCTCACTGTTCGGACCCCATAGGATACACAGTCGAGTAGAAGAGTGCTCTTTTCTCAAAAGCAGAGTGTGTTTCTTGTTAGGCGAGCTAGCGTTTGTTTCCCAGTCCTAAATGGAGTTGAATCACATGCAGTTTCTTTTCCTACGAGCAAGAATTGTTTTCTGGTAATAAGAGTCACTATTGCGTTCCCATTGTCATACACAGGGCAAATAGCACTGGCGTCTGTTCCCAGCATGTACAGTGTATTGGACTGAACAGGAGCTATTGTTCTTTTCAGTTTCCTAAGCAGAATTGAACTATATATGGCAGTATTTGTATGAAGCACAGTTCTTTTGTTCTGAGCAAGCTCACTGTTCGGACCCCATAGGATACACAGTCGAGTTGAAGAGTGCTCTTTTCTCAAAAGCAGAGTGTGTTTCTTGTAAGGTGAACTAGTGTTTGTTTCCCAGTCCTAAATCGAGTTGAATCACATGCAGTTTCTTGTCCTATGAGCAAGAGTTGTTTTCTGGTAAGAAGAGTCACTATTTCGCTCCCATTGTCATACACAGGGCAAATAGCACTTGCGTCTGTTCCCAGCATGTACAGTGTATTGGACTGAAGAGGATCTACTGTTCTTGTCAGTTTCCTAAGCAGAATTGAACTAGATATGGCCGTATTTGTAGGAAGCACAGTTCTTTGTTCTGAGCAAACTCACTGTTCTGGCCATATCGGAAACACAGTAGAGTAGAAGAGTGCTCTTTTCTCAAAAGCAGAGTGTGTTTCCTGTAAGGTGAGCTAGGGTTTGTTTCCGAGTCCTAAATGGAGTTGAATCACATGGAGTTTTTGGTCCTACGAGCAAGAGTTGTTTTCTGGTAAGGAAAGTCATTATTACGCTCCATTGCCATACACAGTGCAAATAGCACTCGTGTCTGTTCCTAACAAGTACAGTGAATTGGACTGAAGCGGAGCTAATGTTCTTGTCAGTTTCCTAAGCAGAGTTGAACTAGATATGGCCCGTGTTTCTAGGAAGCACAGTTCTTTTGTTCTGAACAAGCTCACTGTTCGGACCCCATAGGAAACACAGTCGAGTAGAAGACTGCTCTTTTCTCAAAATCAGAGTGTCATTCTTGTAAGGCGAGCTAGCGTTTGTTTCCCATTCCTAAATGGAGTTGAATTACATCCAGTTTTTGGTCCTATGAGCAAGAGTTGTTTTCTGGTAAGGAAAGTCACTATTGTGCTCCCATTGCCATACACAGTGCAAATAGCACTCGCGTCTGTTCCCAGCAAGTACAGTGTATTGGACTGAAAAGGAGGTACTGTTCTTGTCAGTTTCCTAAGCAGAGTTGAACTAGATATGGCCCGTGTGTGGAGGAAGCACAGTTCTGTTGTTCTGAGCAAGCTCACTGTTCGGTCCCCATAGGATACACAGTAGAGTAGAAGAGTGCTCTTTTCTCAAAAGCAGAGTGTGTTTCTTGTAAGGCGAGCTAGCGTTTGTTTCCCAGTCCTAAATCGAGTTGAATCACATGCAGTTTCTTGTCCTACGAGCAAGAGTTGTTTTCTGGTAAGAAGAGTCACTATTGTGCTCCCATTTTCATACACAAGGCAAATAGCACTTGCGTCTGTTCCCAGCATGTACAGTGTACTGGACTGAAGAGGATCTACTGTTCTTGTCAGTTTCCTAAGCAGAATTGAACTAGATATGGCCGTATTTGTAGAAAGCACAGTTCTTTTCTTCTGAGCAAACTCACTGTTCTGGCCCTATAGGAAACACTGTAGAGTAGAAGAGTGCTCTTTTCTCAAAAGCAGAGGGTGTTTCTTGTAAGGCGAGCTAGCATTTGTTTCCCAGTCCTAAATGGAGTTGAATCACATGCAGTTTTTGGTTCTACGAGCAAGAGTTGTTTTCTGGTAAGGAAAGTGTCTATTGTGCTCCCATTTTCATACACAGTGCAAATAGCACTCGCTTCTGTTCATAGCAAGTACAGTGTATTGGACTGAAGCGGAGCTACTGTTCTTGTCAGTTTCCTAAGCAGAGTTGAACTAGATATGGCCCCTGTGTGTAGAAAGCACAGTTCTTTTTTTCTGAGCAAGCTCACTGTTCAGACACCATAGGAAAAACAGTTGAGTAGAAGAGTGCTCTTTTCTCAAAAGCAGAGTGTGTTTCTTGTAAGGCGAGCTAGCGTTTGTTTCCCAGTCCTAAATGGAGTTGAAACACATGCAGTTTATTGTCCTATGAGCAAGAGTTGTTTTCTGGTAAGAAGAGTCACTATTGCGCTCCCATTGTCATACACAGGGCAAATAGCACTGGCGTCTGTTCCCAGCATGTACAGTGTATTGGACTGAAGAGGATCTACTGTTCTTTTCAGTTTCCTAAGCAGAATTGTCCTAGATATGGCCGTATTTGTATGAAGCACAGTTCTTTTGTTCTGAGCAAGCTCACTGTTTTGGCCCTATAGGAAACAGAGTAGAGTAGAAGAGTGCTCTTTTCTCAAAAGCAGATTGTGTTTCTTGTACGGCGAGCTAGCATTTGTTTCCCAGTCCTAAATGGAGTTGAATCACATGCAGTTTTTGGACCTACGAGCAAGAGTTGTTTTCTGGTAAGGAAAGTCACTATTGCGCTCTCATTTCCATACACAGTGCAAATAGCACTCGCATCTGTTCTTAGCAAGTACAGTGTATTGGACTGAAGGGATCTACTGTTCTTGTCAGTTTCCTAAGCAGAGTTGAACAAGATATGGCCCCTGTGTGTAGGAAGCACAGTTCTTTGTTCTGAGCAAGCTCACTGTTCGGACCCCATAGAAAACACATTAGAGTAGAAGAGTGCTCTTTTCTCAAAAGCAGAGTGTGTTTCTTGTAAGGCGAGCTAGCATTTGTTTCCCAGTCCTAAATGGAGTTGAATCACATGCAGTTTTTGGTCTTATGAGCAAGAGTTATTTTCTCGTAAGCGAAGTCACTATTGCGCTCTCATTGCCATATACAGTGCACATAGCACTCGCGTCTGTTCCCAGCAAGTACAGTGTATTGAACTGAAGAGGAGCTACTTTTCTTGTCAGTTTCCTAAGCTAGTTGAACTAGATATGGCCCCTGTGTGTAGGAAGCACAGTTCTATTGTTCTGAACAAGCTCACTGTTCAGACCCCATTGGAAACACAGTAGAGTAGAAGAGTGCTCCTTTCTCAAAAGCAGAGTGTGATTCTTGTTAGGCGAGCTAGCGTTTGTTTCGGAGTCCTAAATGGAGTTGAATCAAATGCAGATTCTTGTCCTACGAGCAAGAGTTGTTTTCTGGTAAGAAGAGTCACTATTGCGCTCCCATTGTCATACACAGGGCAAATAGCACTGGTGTCTGTTCCCAGCATGTACAGTGTATTGGACTGAAGCAGAACTACTGTTCTTGTCAGTTTCCTAAGCAGAGATGAACTAGATATGGCCCGCGTGTGTAAGAAGCACAGTTCTTTTGTTCTGAGCAAGCTCACTGTTCAGACCCCCAATGAAACACAGTAGAGTAGAAGAGTGCTCTTTTCTCAAAAGCAGAGTGTGTTTCTTGTAAGGCAAGCTAGCATTTGTTTCCCAGTCCTAAATGGAGATGAATCACATGCAGTTTTTGGTCCTCCAACCAAGAGTTGTTTTCTGGTAAGGAAAGTCACTATTGCGCTCCCATTGTCATACACAGTGCAAATAGCACTCGCGTCTGTTGCCAGCAATTACAGTGTATTGGACTGAAGCGGAGCTACTGTTCTTGTCAGTTTCCTAAGCAGAGTTGAACTAGATATGGCCCCTGGGTGTAGGAAGCACAGTTCTTTGTTCTGAGCAAGCTCACTATTTGGACCCCATAGGAAACACAGTAGAGTAGAAGAGTGCTCTTTTCTCAAAATCAGAGAGTCTTTCTTGTAAGGTGAGCTAGTTGTGTTGTTTCCCAGTCAGAAATGGAGTTGAATCCCATGCATTTTCTTGTCCTATGAGTAAGAGTTGTTTTCTGATAAGAAGAGTCACTATTGTGCTCCTATTGCCATACACAGGGCAAATAGCACTCGCGTCTGTTCCCAGCTAGTACACTGTATTGGACTGAAGAGGAGCTACCATTCTTGTCAGTTTCCTAAGCAGAGTTGAACTAGATATGGCCCGTGTGTGTAGGAAGCACAGTTCTTTTGTTCTGAGCAAGCTCACTGTTCGGACCCCTTAGGAAACACAGTAGAGTAGAAGACTGCTCTTTTCTCAAAAGACGAGTGTGTTTCTTGTAAGGCGAGCTAGCGTTTGTTTCCCAGTCCTAAATGGAGTTGAATCACATCCAGTTTTTGGTCCTACGAGCAAGAGTTGTTTTCTGGTAATAAAGTCACTATTGAGCTCCCATTGCCATACACAGTGCAAATAGCACTCGCATCTGTTCCCAGCAAGTACAGTGTATTGGACTGAAGCGGAGCTACTGTTCTTGTCAGTTTCCTAAGCAGAGTTGAACTAGATATGGCCCGTGTGTGTAGGAAGCACAGTTCTTTTGTTCTGAGCAAGCTCACTGTTCGGACCCCATAGGAAACACAGTAGAGTAGAAGAGTGCTCTTATCTCAAAACCAGAGTGTGTTTCTTGTAAGGCGAGCTAGTGTTTGTTTCCCAGTTAGAAATGGAGTTGAATACCATTCAGTTTCTGGTCCTATGAGCAAGAGTTGTTTTCTGGTAAAGAAAGTCACTATTGCGCTCCCATTTCCATACACAGTGCTAATAGCACTGGCGTCTGTTCCCAGCAAGTTCAGTGTATTGGACTGAAGCGGAGCTACTGTTCTTGTCAGTTTCCTAAGCAGAGTTGAACTAGATATGTCCCCTGTGTGTAGGAAGCACAGTTCTTTTGTTCTCAGCAAGCTCACTATTCGGACCCATAGGAAACACAGTAGAGTAGAAGAGTGCTCTTTTCTCAAAATCAGAGTGCCTTTCTTGTAAGACGAGCTAGTGTTTGTTTCCCAGTCAGAAATGGAGTTGAATCCCATGCAGTTTCTGGTCCTATGAGCAAGAGTTGTTTTCTGATAAGAAGAGACACTATTGTGCTCCTATTGCCACACACAGTGCAAATAGCACTGGCGTCTGTTCCCAGCAAGTACAGTGTATTGGACTGAAGAGGAGCTACTGTTCTTGTCAGTTTCCTAAGCAGAGTTGAACTACATATGGTCAGTGTGTGTAGGAAGCACAGTTCTTTTGTTCTGAGCAAGCTCAATGTTCGGACCCCATAAGAAACACAGTAGAGTAGAAGAGTGCTCTTTTCTCAAAAGCAGAGTGTATTTTTTGTAAGGCGAGCTAGCGTTTGTTTCCCAGTCCTAAATGGAGCTGAATCACATGCAGTTTCTGGTCCTACGAGCAAGAGTTGTTTTCTGGTAAGGAAAGTCACTATTGTGCTCCCATTGCTCTACACAGTGCCAATAGCACTCGTGTCTGTTCCCAGCAAGTACAGTGTATTGGACTGAAGAGGAGCTACTGTTCTTGTCAGTTTCCTAAGCAGAGTTGAACTAGATATGGCCCGTGTGTGTAGGAAGCACAGTTCTTTTGTTCTGAGCAACCTCACTGTTCGGACCCCATAGGAAACACAGTAGAGTAGAAGAGTGCTCTTTTCTCAAAAGCAGAGTGTGTTTCTTGTAAGGGGAGCTAGCGTTTGTTTCCCAGTCCTAAATGGAGTTGAATCACATGCAGTTTCTTGTCCTACGAGCAAGAGTTGTTTTCTGGTAAAAAGAGGCACTGTTGCACTCCCATTGTCATACACAGGGCAAATAGCACTGGCGTCTGTTCCCAGCATGTACAGTGTATTGGACTGAAGAGGATCTACTGTTCTTGTCAGTTTCCTAAGCAGAATTGAACTAGATATGGCCGTATTTGTAGGAAGCACAGTAATTTTGTTTTGAGCAAACTCACTGTTCTGGCCCTATAGCAAACACAGTAGAGTAGAAGAGTGCTCTTTTCTAAAAAGCAGAGTGTGTTTCTTGTAAGGCGAGCTAGCGTTTGTTTCCCAGTCCTAAATGGAGTTGAATCACATGCAGTTTTTGGTACTACGAGCAAGAGTTGTTTTCTGGTAAGGAAAGTCACTATTGCGCTCCCATTTACATACACAGTGCAAATAGCACTCGCATCTGTTCCCAGCAAGTACAGTGTATTGGACTGAAGCGGAGCTACTGTTCTTGTCAGTTTGCTAAGCAGAGTTGAACTAGATATGGCCCCTGTGTGTAGGAAGCACAGTTCTTTTGTTCTGAGCAAGCTCACTGTTCGGACAACATAGGAAACACAGAAGAGTAGAAGAGTGCTCTTTTCTCAAAAGCAGAGTGTGTTTCTTGTAAGGCGAGCTAGTGTTTGTTCCCCAGTCAGAAATGGAGTTGAATCCCATGCAGTTTTTGTGCCTACCAGGAAGAGGTGTTTTCTGATAAGAAGAGTCACTATTGCGCTCCTATTTCTATACACAGTACAAATAGGACTCCCGTCTGTTCCCAGCTAGTACAGTGTATTGGACTGAAGAGGAGCTACTGTTCTTGTCAGTTTCCTAAGCACAGTTGAACTAGTTATGGCCCGTGTGTGTAGGAAGCACAGTTCTTTTGTTCTGAGCAAGCTCACTGTTCGGACCCCATAGGAAACACAGTAGAGCAGAAGAGTGCACTTTTCTCAAAAGCAGAGTGTTTTTCTTGTAAGGCAAGCTAGCGTTTGTTTCCCATTACTAAATGGAGTTGAATCACACCCTGTTTTTGGTCCTACGAGCAAGAGTTGTTTTCTGGTAAGGAAAGTCACTATTGGGCTCCCATTGTCAGACACAGGGCAAATAGCACTGGCGTCTGTTCCCAGCATGTACAGTGTATTGGACTGAAGAGGATCTGCAGTTCTTGTCAGTTTCCTAAGCAGAATTGAACTAGATATGGCCGTATTTGTAGGAAGCACAGTTCTTTTGTTCTGAGCAAGCTCACTCTTCTGGCCCTATAGGAAACAGAGTAGAGTAGAAGAGTGCTCTTTTCTCAAAAGCAGAGTGTGTTTCTTGTAAGGCGAGCTAGCGTTTGTTTCCCAGTCCTAAATGGAGTTGAATACCATGCACTTTCTGGTCCTACCAGCAAGAGTTGTTTTCTGGTAAGGAAAGTCACTATTGCACTCCCATTTCCATACACAGTGCAAATAGCACTCGCATCTGTTCCCAGCCAGTACAGTGTATTGGACTGAAGCGGAGCTACTGTTCTTGTCAGTTTCCTAAGCAGAGTTGAACTAGATATGGCCCCTGTGTGTAGAAAGCACAGTTCTTTTTTTCTGAGCAAGCTCACTGTTCAGACACCATAGGAAAAACAGTTGAGTAGAAGAGTGCTCTTTTCTCAAAAGCAGAGTGTGTTTCTTGTAAGGCGAGCTAGCGTTTGTTTCCCAGTCCTAAATGGAGTTGAAACACATGCAGTTTATTGTCCTACGAGCAAGAGTTGTTTTCTGGTAAGAAGAGTCACTATTGCGCTCCCATTGTCATACACAGGGCAAATAGCACTGGCGTCTGTTCCCAGCATGTACAGTGTATTGGACTGAAGAGGATCTACTGTTCTTTTCAGTTTCCTAAGCAGAATTGTCCTAGATATGGCCGTATTTGTATGAAGCACAGTTCTTTTGTTCTGAGCAAGCTCACTGTTTTGGCCCTATAGGAAACACAGTAGAGTAGAAGAGTGCTCTTTTCTCAAAAGCAGATTGTGTTTCTTGTAAGGCGAGCTAGCATTTGTTTCCCAGTCCTAAATGGAGTTGAATCACATGCAGTTTCTGGACCTACGAGCAAGAGTTGTTTTCTGGTAAAAAGAGGCACTGTTGCGCTCCCATTGTCATACACAGGGCAAATAGCACTGGCGTCTGTTCCCAGCATGTACAGTGTATTGGACTGAAGAGGATCTACTGTTCTTGTCAGTTTCCTAAGCAGAATTGAACTAGATATGGCCGTATTTGTAGGAAGCACAGTAATTTTGTTTTGAGCAAACTCACTGTTCTGGCCCTATAGCAAACACAGTAGAGTAGAAGAGTGCTCTTTTCTCAAAAGCAGAGTGTGTTTCTTGTAAGGCGAGCTAGCGTTTGTTTCCCAGTCTTAAATGGAGTTGAATCACATGCAGTTTTTGGTACTACGAGCAAGAGTTGTTTTCTGGTAAGGAAAGTCACTATTGCGCTCCCATTTACATACACAGTGCAAATAGCACTCGCATCTGTTCCCAGCAAGTACAGTGTATTGGACTGAAGCGGAGCTACTGTTCTTGTCAGTTTGATAAGCAGAGTTGAACTAGATATGGCCCCTGTGTGTAGGAAGCACAGTTCTTTTGTTCTGAGCAAGCTCACTGTTCGGACAACATAGGAAACACAGAAGAGTAGAAGAGTGCTCTTTTCTCAAAAGCAGAGTGTGTTTCTTGTAAGGCGAGCTAGTGTTTGTTCCCCAGTCAGAAATGGAGTTGAATCCCATGCAGTTTTTGTGCCTACCAGGAAGAGGTGTTTTCTGATAAGAAGAGTCACTATTGCGCTCCTATTTCTATACACAGTACAAATAGGACTCCCGTCTGTTCCCAGCTAGTACAGTGTATTGGACTGAAGAGGAGCTACTGTTCTTGTCAGTTTCCTAAGCAGAGATGAACTAGATAAGGCCCGTGTCTGTAGGAAGCACAGTACTTTTGTTCTGAGCAAGCTCACTGTTCAGACCCCCTAGAAAACACAGTAGAGTAGAAGAGTGCTCTTTTCTCAAAAGCAGAGTGTGTTTTTTGTAAGGCGAGATAGCGTTTGTTTCCCAGTCCTAAATGGAGTTGAATCACATGCAGTTTCTTGTCCTACGACCAAGAGTTGTTTTCTGGTAAGGAAAGTCACTATTGTGCTCCCATTTACATACACAGTACAAATAGCACTCGCGTCTGTTCCCAGCAAGTACAGTGTATTGGACTGAACAGGAGCTACTGTTCTTGTCAGTTTCCTAAGCAGAGTTGAACTAGATATGGCCCCTGTGTGCAGGAAGCACAGTTCTTTTGTTCTGAGCAAGCTCAGTGTTCGGACCCCATAGGAAACACAGTAGTGTAGACGAGTGCTCTTTTCTCAAAAGCAGTCTATGTTTCTTGTAAAGCGAGCTAGAATTTGTTTCCCATCCTAAATGGAGCTGAATCACATGCAGTTTCTGGTCCTACGAGCAAGAGTTGTTTTCTGGTAAGGAAAGTCACTATTGTGCTCCCATTGCCATACACAGTGCAAATAGCACTCGCGTCTGTTCCCAGCAAGTACAGTGTATTGGACTGAAGAGGAGCTACTGTTCTTGTCAGTTTCCTAAGCAGAGTTGAACTAGATATGGCCCGTGTGTGTAGGAAGCACAGTTCTTTTGTTCTGAGCAAGCTCAATGTTCGGACCCCATAGGAAACACAGTAGAGTAGAAGACTGCTCTTTTCTCAAAAGCAGAGTGTGTTTCTTGTAAGGCGAGCTAGCGTTTGTTTCCCAGTCCTAAATGGAGTTAAATCACATGCAGTTTTTGTTCCTACGAGCAAGAGTTGTTTTCTGGTAATAAAGTCACTGTTGCGCTCCCATTGCCATACACAGTGTAAATAGCACTCGCATCTGTTCCCAGCAAGTACAGTGTATTGGACTGAAGCGGAGCTACAGTTCTTGTCAGTTTCCTAAGCAGAGTTGAACTAATTATGGCCCCTGTGTGTAGGAAGCAAAGTTCTTTTGTTCTGAGCAAGCTCACTGTTCGGACCCCATAGGATACACAGTCGAGTAGAAGAGTGCTCTTTTCTCAAAAGCAGAGTGTGTTTCTTGTTAGGCGAGCTAGCGTTTGTTTCCCAGTCCTAAATGGAGTTGAATCACATGCAGTTTCTTGTCCTACGAGCAAGAATTGTTTTCTGGTAATAAGAGTCACTATTGCCCTCCCATTGTCATACACATGGCAAATAGCACTGGCGTCTGTTCCCAGCATGTACAGTGTATTGGACTGAACAGGAGCTATTGTTCTTTTCAGTTTCCTAAGCAGAATTGAACTATATATGGCAGTATTTGTATGAAGCACAGTTCTTTTGTTCTGAGCAAGCTCACTGTTCGGACCCCATAGGATACACAGTCGAGTAGAATAGTGCTCTTTTCTCAAAAGCAGAGTGTGTTTCTTGTAAGGCGAACTAGTATTTGTTTCCCAGTCCTAAATCGAGTTGAATCACATGCAGTTTCTTGTCCTATGAGCAAGAGTTGTTTTCTGGTAAGAAGAGTCACTATTTCGCTCCCATTGTCATACACAGGGCAAATAGCACTTGCGTCTGTTCCCAGCATGTACAGTGTATTGGACTGAAGAGGATCTACTGTTCTTGTCAGTTTCCTAAGCAGAATTGAACTAGATATGGCCGTATTTGTAGGAAGCACAGTTCTTTGTTCTGAGCAAACTCACTGTTCTGGCCATATCGGAAACACAATAGAGTAGAAGAGTGCTCTTTTCTCAAAAGCAGAGTGTGTTTCCTGTAAGGTGAGCTAGGGTTTGTTTCCGAGTCCTAAATGGAGTTGAATCACATGGAGTTTTTGGTCCTATGAGCAAGAGTTGTTTTCTGGTAAGGAAAGTCATTATTATGCTCCATTGCCATACACAGTGCAAATAGCACTCGTGTCTGTTCCTAACAAGTAGAGTGAATTGGACTGAAGCGGAGCTAATGTTCTTGTCAGTTTCCTAAGCAGAGTTGAACTAGATATGGCCCATGTTTCTAGGAAGCACAGTTCTTTTGTTGTGAACAAGCTCACTGTTCGGACCCCATAGGAAACACAGTCGAGTAGAAGACTGCTCTTTTCTCAAAATCAGAGTGTCATTCTTGTAAGGCGAGCTAGCGTTTGTTTCCCATTCCTAAATGGAGTTGAATTACATCCAGTTTTTGGTCCTATGAGCAAGAGTTGTTTTCTGGTAAGGAAAGTCACTATTGTGCTCCCATTGCCATACACAGTGCAAATAGCACTCGCGTCTGTTCCCAGCAAGTACAGTGTATTGGACTGAAAAGGAGGTACTGTTCTTGTCAGTTTCCTAAGCAGAGTTGAACTAGATATGGCCCGTGTGTGGAGGAAGCACAGTTCAGTTGTTCTGAGCAAGCTCACTGTTCGGTCCCCATTGGATACACAGTAGAGTAGAAGAGTGCTCTTTTCTCAAAAGCAGAGTGTGTTTCTTGTAAGGCGAGCTAGCGTTTGTTTCCCAGTCCTAAATCGAGTTGATTCACATGCAGTTTCTTGTCCTACGAGCAAGAGTTGTTTTCTGGTAAGAAGAGTCACTATTGTGCTCCCATTTTCATACACAAGGCAAATAGCACTTGCGTCTGTTCCCAGCATGTACAGTGTACTGGACTGAAGAGAATCTACTGTTCTTGTCAGTTTCCTAAGCAGAATTGAACTAGATATGGCCGTATTTGTAGAAAGCACAGTTCTTTTCTTCTGAGCAAACTCACTGTTCTGGCCCTTTAGGAAACACAGTAGAGTAGAAGAGTGCTCTTTTCTCAAAAGCAGAGGGTGTTTCTTGTAAGGCGATCTAGCGTTTGTTTCCCAGTCCTAAATGGAGTTGAATCACATGCAGTTTTTGGTTCTACGAGCAAGAGTTGTTTTCTGGTAAGGAAAGTGTCTATTGTGCTCCCATTTTCATACACAGTGCAAATAGCACTCGCTTCTGTTCATAGCAAGTACAGTGTATTGGACTGAAGCGGAGCTACTGTTCTTGTCAGTTTCCTAAGCAGAGTTGAACTAGATATGGCCCCTGTGTGTATAAAGCACAGTTCTTTTGTTCTGAGAATGCTCACTGTTCTGGCCCTATAGGAAACACAGTAGAGTAGAAGAGTGCTCTTTTCTCAAAAGCAGAGTGTGTTTCTTGTAAGGCGAGCTAGCGTTTGTTTCCCAATCCTAAATGGAGATGAATCACATGCAGTTTCTGGTCCTACGAGCAAGAGTTGTTTTCTGGTAAGAAGAGTCACTATTGCGCTCCCATTGTGATACTAGGGCAAATAGCACTGGCGTCTGATCCCAGCATGTACAGTGTATTGGACTGAAGAGGAGCTACTGTTCATGTCAGTTTCCTAAGCAGAGTTGACCTAGATATGGCCGTGTGTGTAGGAAGCACAGTTCTTTTGTTTTGAGAATCCTCACTGTTCGGGCACCATAGGAAACACAGTAGAGTAGAAGAGTGCTCTTTTCTCAAAAGCAGAGTGTGTTTCTTGTAAGGCGAGCTAGCGTTTGTTTCCCAGTCCTAAATGGAGTTGAATCACATGCAGTTTCTTGTCCTAAGAGCAAGAGTTGTTTTCTGGTAAGAAGAGTCACTATTGCGCTCCCATTGTGGTACTAGGGCAAATAGCACTGGCGTCTGTTCCCAGCATGTACAGTGTATTGGACTGAAGAGGATCTACTGTTCTTGTCAGTTTCCTAAGCAGAATTGAACTAGATATGGCCGTGTGTGTAGGAAGCACAGTTCTTTTGTTCTGAGCAAGCTCACTGTTCTGGCCCTATAGGAAACAAAGTAGAGTAGAAGAGTCCTCTTTTCTCAAAAGCAGAGTGTGTTTCTTGTAAGGCGAGCTAGCGTTTGTTTCCCAGTCCTAAATGGAGTTGAATCACATGCAGTTTCTTGTCCTATGAGCAAGAGTTGTTTTCTGGTAAGATGAGTCACTATTGTGCTCCCCTTGTCATACACAGGGCAAATAGCATTGGCGTCTGTTCCCAGCATGTACAGTGTATTGGACTGAAAAGGATCTACTGTTCTTGTCAGTTTCCAAAGCAGAATTGAACTAGATATGGCCGTATTTGTAGGAAGCACAGTTCTTTTGTTCTGAGCAAACTCACTGTTCTGGCCCTATAGGAAACACAGTAGAGTAGAAGAGTGCTCTTTTCTCAAAAGCAGAGTGTGTTTCTTGTAAGTCGAGCTAGCGTTTGTTTCCCAGTCCTAAATGGAGTTGAATCACATGCAGTTTTTGGTCCTACGAGCAAGACTTGTTTTCTGGTAAGGAAAGTCACTATTGTGCTCCCATTGCCATACACAGTGCAAATAGCACTCGTGTCTGTTCCCAGCAAGTACAGTGTATTGGACTGAAGCGGAGCTACTGTTCTTGTCAGTTTCCTAAGCAGAGTTGAACTAGATATGGCCCCTGTGTGCAGGAAGCACAGTTCTTTTGTTCTGAGCAAGCTCACTATTCGGACCCCATAGGAAACACAGTAAAGTAGAAGAGTGCTCTTTTCTCAAAATCAGAGTGTCTTTCTTGTAAGGCGAGCTAGTGTTTGTTTCCCAGTCCTAAATGGAGTTGAATCCCATGCAGTTTCGGGTCCTATGAGCAAGAGTTGTTTTCTGATAAGAAGGGTCACTATTGTGCTCCTATTGCCATACACAGTGCAAATAGCACTTGCGTCTGTTCCCAGCATGTACAGTGTATTGGACTGAAGAGGATCTACTGTTCTTGTCAGTTTCCTAAGCAGAATTGAACTAGATATGGCCGTATTTGTAGGAAGCACAGTTCTTTGTTCTGAGCAAACTCACTGTTCTGGCCATATCGGAAACACAGTAGAGTAGAAGAGTGCTCTTTTCTCAAAAGCAGAGTGTGTTTCCTGTAAGGTGAGCTAGGGTTTGTTTCCGAGTCCTAAATGGAGTTGAATCACATGGAGTTTTTGGTCCTACAAGCAAGAGTTGTTTTCTGGTAAGGAAAGTCATTATTACGCTCCATTGCCATACACAGTGCAAATAGCACTCATGTCTGTTCCTAACAAGTACAGTGAATTGGACTGAAGCGGAGGTAATGTTCTTGTCAGTTTCCTAAGCAGAGTTGAACTAGATATGGCCCGTGTTTCTAGGAAGCACAGTTCTTTTGTTGTGAACAAGCTCACTGTTCGGACCCCATAGGAAACACAGTCGAGTAGAAGACTGCTCTTTTCTCAAAATCAGAGTGTCATTCTTGTAAGGCGAGCTAGCGTTTGTTTCCCATTCCTAAATGGAGTTGAATTACATCCAGTTTTTGGTCCTATGAGCAAGAGTTGTTTTCTGGTAAGGAAAGTCACTATTGTGCTCCCATTGCCATACACAGTGCAAATAGCACTCGCGTCTGTTCCCAGCAAGTACAGTGTATTGGACTGAAAAGGAGGTACTGTTCTTGTCAGTTTCCTAAGCAGAGTTGAACTAGATATGGCCCGTGTGTGGAGGAAGCACAGTTCTGTTGTTCTGAGCAAGCTCACTGTTCGGTCCCCATAGGATACACAGTAGAGTAGAAGAGTGCTCTTTTCTCAAAAGCAGAGTGTGTTTCTTGTAAGGCGAGCTAGCGTTTGTTTCCCAGTCCTAAATCGAGTTGAATCACATGCAGTTTCTTGTCCTACGAGCAAGAGTTGTTTTCTGGTAAGAAGAGTCACTATTGTGCTCCCATTTTCATACACAAGGCAAATAGCACTTGAGTCTGTTCCCAGCATGTACAGTGTACTGGACTGAAGAGGATCTACTGTTCTTGTCAGTTTCCTAAGCAGAATTGAACTAGATATGGCCGTATTTGTAGAAAGCACAGTTCTTTTCTTCTGAGCAAACTCACTGTTCTGGCCCTATAGGAAACACAGTAGAGTAGAAGAGTGCTCTTTTCTCAAAAGCAGAGGGTGTTTCTTGTAAGGCGAGCTAGCGTTTGTTTCCCAGTCCTAAATGGAGTTGAATCACATGCAGTTTTTGGTTCTACGAGCAAGAGTTGTTTTCTGGTAAGGAAAGTGTCTATTGTGCTCCCATTTTCATACACAGTGCAAATAGCACTCGCTTCTGTTCATAGCAAGTACAGTGTATTGGACTGAAGCGGAGCTACTGTTCTTGTCAGTTTCCTAAGCAGAGTTGAACTAGATATGGCCCCTGTTTGTAGAAAGCACAGTTCTTTTGTTCTGAGAATGCTCACTGTTCTGGCCCTATAGGAAACACAGTAGAGTAGAAGAGTGCTCTTTTCTCAAAAGCAGAGTGTGTTTCTTGTAAGGCGAGCTAGCGTTTGTTTCCCAATCCTAAATGGAGATGAATCACATGCAGTTTCTGGTCCTACGAGCAAGAGTTGTTTTCTGGTAAGAAGAGTCACTATTGCGCTCCCATTGTGATACTAGGGCAAATAACACTGGCGTCTGATCCCAGCATGTACAGTTTATTGGACTGAAGAGGAGCTACTGTTCATGTCAGTTTCCTATGCAGAGTTGAACTAGATATGGCCGTGTGTGTAGGAAGCACAGTTCTTTTGTTCTGAGAATCCTCACTGTTCGGGCACCATAGGAAACACAGTAGAGTAGAAGAGTGCTCTATTCTCAAAAGCAGAGTGTGTTTCTTGTAAGGCGAGCTAGCGCTTGTTTCCCAGTCCTAAATGGAGTTGAATCACATGCAGTTTCTTGTCCTACGAGCAAGAGTTGTTTTCTGGTAAGAAGAGTCACTATTGCGCTCCCATTGTGGTACTAGGGCAAATAGCACTGGCGTCTGTTCCCAGCATGTACAGTGTATTGGACTGAAGAGGATCTACTGTTCTTGTCAGGTTCCTAAGCAGAATTGAACTAGATATGGCCGTGTGTGTAGGAAGCACAGTTCTTTTGTTCTGAGCAAACTCACTGTTCTGGCCCTATAGGAAACAAAGTAGAGTAGAAGAGTCCTCTTTTCTCAAAAGCAGAGTGTGTTTCTTGTAAGGCGAGCTAGCGTTTGTTTCCCAGTCCTAAATGGTGTTGAATCACATGCAGTTTCTTGTCCTATGAGCAAGAGTTGTTTTCTGGTAAGATGAGTCACTATTGTGCTCCCCTTGTCATACACAGGGCAAATAGCATTGGCGTCTGTTCCCAGCATGTACAGTGTATTGGACTGAAGAGGATCTACTGTTCTTGTCAGTTTCCTAAGCAGAATTGAACTAGATATGGCCGTATTTGTAGGAAGCACAGTTCTTTTGTTCTGAGCAAGCTCACTGTTCTGGCCCTATAGGAAACACAGTAGAGTAGAAGAGTGCTCTTTTCTCAAAAGCAGAGTGTGTTTCTTGTAAGGCGAGCTAGCGTTTGTTTCCCAGTCCTAAATGGAGTTGAATGACATGCAGTTTTTGGTCCTACGAGCAAGACTTGTTTTCTGGTAAGGAAAGTCACTATTGTGCTCCCATTGCCATACACAGTGCAAATAGCACTCGTGTCTGTTCCCAGCAAGTACAGTGTATTGTACTGAAGCGGAGCTACTGTTCTTGTCAGTTTCCTAAGCAGAGTTGAACTAGATATGGCCCATGTGTATGGGAAGCACAGTTCTTTTGTTCTGAGCAAGCTCACTGTTCGGATCCCATAGGATACACAGTAGAGTAGAAGAGTGCTCTTTTCTCAAAAGCAGAGTGTGTTCCTTGTAAGGCGAGCTAGCGTTTGTTTCCCAGTCCTAAATGGAGTTGAATCACATGCAGTTTCTTGTCCTACGAGCAAGAGTTGTTTTCTGGTAAGAAGAGTCACTATTGTGCTCCCATTGTCATACACAGGGCAAATAGCACTGGCGTCTGTTCCCAGCATGTACAGTGTATTGGACTGAAGAGGACCTACTGTTCTTGTCACTTTCCTAAGCAGAATTGAACTAGAAAAGGCGGTATTTGTAGGAAGCACAGTTCTTTTTTTCTGAGCAAACTCACTGTTCTGGCCCTATAGGAAACACAGTAGAGTAGAAGAGTGCTTTTTTTCTCAAAAGCAGAGTGTGTTTATTGTAAGGCGAGCTAGCGTTTGTTTCCCAGTCCTAAATGGAGTTGAATCACATGCAGTTTCTGGTCCTAAGAGCAAGAGTTGTTTTCTGGTAAGAAGAGTCACTATTGCGCTCCCATTGTCATACACAGGGCAAATAGCACTCGCGTCTCTTCCCAGCAAGTACAGTGTATTGGACTGAAGAGGATCTACTGTTCTTGTCAGTTTCCTAAGCACAGTTGAACTTGATATGGCCCATGTGTGTAGGAAGCACAGTTCTTTTGTTCTGAGAATGCTCACTGTTCTGGCCTTGTAGGAAAGACATTAGAGTAGAAGAGTGCTCTTTTCTCAAAAGCAGAGTGTGTTTCTTGTAAGGTGAGCTAGCGTTTGTTTCCCAGTCCTAAATGGAGTTGAATCACATGCAGTCTCTGGTCCTACGAGCAAGAGTTGTTTTCTGGTAAGAAGAGTCACTATTGCTCTCCCATTGTCATAAACAGGGCAAATAGCACTGGCATCTATTCCCAGCAAGTACAGTGTATTGGACTGAAGAGGATCTACTGTTCTTCTCAGTTTCCTAAGCATAATTGAACTAGATATGGCCCGTGTGTGTAGGAAGCACAGTTCTTTTGTTCTGAGAATCCTCACTGTTCGGGCACCATAGGAAACACAGTAGAGTAGAAGAGTGCTCTTTTCTCTAAAGCAGAGTGTGTTTCTTGTAAGGCGAGCTAGCGTTTTTTTCCCAGTCCTAAATGGAGTTGAATCACATGCAGTTTCTTGTCCTACGAGCAAGAGTTGTTTTCTGGTAAGAAGAGTCACTATTGCGCTCCCATTGTGGTACTAGGGCAAATAGCACTGGCGTCTGTTCCCAGCATGTACAGTGTATTGGACTGAAGAGGATCTACTGTTCTTGTCAGTTTCCTAAGCAGAATTGAACTAGATATGGCCGTGTGTGTAGGAAGCACAGTTCTTTTGTTCTGAGCAAGCTCACTGTTCTGGCACTATAGGAAACAAAGTAGAGTAGAAGAGTGATGTTTTCTAAAAAGCAGAGTGTGTTTCTTGTAAGGCGAGCCAACGTTTGATTCCCAGTCCTAAATGGAGTTGAATCACATGCAGTTTCTTGTCCTACGAGCAAGAGTAGTTTTCTGTTAAGAAGAGTCCCTATTGCGCTCCCATTATCATACACAGGGCAAATAGCACTGTCGTCGCTTCCCAGCATGTACAGTGTATTGGACTGAAGAGGATCTACTGTTCTTGTCAGTTTCCTAAGCAGAATTGAACTAGATAAGGCCGTATTTGTAGGAAGCACAGTTCTTTTGTTCTGAGCAAACTCACTGTTCTGGCCCTATAGGAAACAAAGTAGAGTAGAAGAGTCCTCTTTTCTCAAAAGCAGAGTGTGTTTCTTGTAAGGCAAGCTAGCGTTTGTTTCCCAGTCCTAAATGGAGTTGAATCAGATGCAGTTTCTTGTCCTATGAGCAAGAGTTGTTTTCTGGTAAGATGAGTCACTATTGTGCTCCCCTTGTCATACACAGGGCAAATAGCATTGGCGTCTGTTCCCAGCATGTACAGTGTATTGGACTGAAGAGGATCTACTGTTCTTGTCAGTTTCCTAAGCAGAATTGAACTAGATATGGCCGTATTTGTAGGAAGCACAGTTCTTTTGTTCTGAGCAAACTCACTGTTCTGGCCCTATAGGAAACACAGTAGAGTAGAAGAGTGCTCTTTTCTCAAAAGCAGAGTGTGTTTCTTGTAAGGCGAGCTAGCGTTTGTTTCCCAGTCCTAAATGGAGTTGAATGACATGCAGTTTTTGGTCCTACGAGCAAGACTTGTTTTCTGGTAAGGAAAGTCACTATTGTGCTCCCATTGCCATACACAGTGCAAATAGCACTCGCGTCTGTTCCCAGCAAGTACAGTGTATTGGACTGAAGCGGAGCTACTGTTCTTGTCAGTTTCCTAAGCAGAGTTGAACTAGATATGGCCCATGTGTATGGGAAGCACAGTTCTTTTGTTCTGAGCAAGCTCACTGTTCGGATCCCATAGGATACACAGTAGAGTAGAAGAGTGCTCTTTTCTCAAAAGCAGAGTGTGTTCCTTGTAAGGCGAGCTAGCGTTTGTTTCCCAGTCCTAAATGGAGTTGAATCACATGCAGTTTCTTGTCCTACGAGCAAGAGTTGTTTTCTGGTAAGGAGAGTCACTATTGTGCTCCCATTGTCATACACAGGGCAAATAGCACTGGCGTCTGTTCCCAGCATGTACAGTGTATTGGAATGAAGAGGAACTACTGTTCTTGTCACTTTCCTAAGCAGAATTGAACTAGAAAAGGCGGTATTTGTAGGAAGCACAGTTCATTTGTTCTGAGCAAGCTCACTGTTCGGACCCCAAAGGAAACACTTTAGAGTAGAAGAGGGCTCTTTTCTCAAAAGCAGAGTGTGTTTCTTGTAAGCCGAGCTAGCGTTTGTTTCCCAGTCCTAAATCGAGTTGAATCACATGCAGTTTCTGGTCCTACGAGCAAGAGTTGTTTTCTGGTAAGAAGAGTCAAAATTACGCTCCCATTGCCATACACAGTGCAAATAGCACTCGCGTCTGTTCCCAGCAAGTACAGTGTATTGGACTGAAGAGGAGCTACTGTTCTTGTCAGTTTCCTAAGCAGAATTGAACTAGATATGGCCGTGTGTGTAGGAAGCACAGTTCTTTTGATCTGAGCAAGCTCACTGTTCTGGCCCTATAGGAAACACAGTAGACAAGATGAGTGCTCTTTTCTCAAAAGCAGAGTGTGTTTCTTGGAAGGCGAGCTAGCGTTTGTTTCCCAGTCCTAAATGGAGTTGAGTCACATGCAGTTTTTTGTCCTACGAGCAAGAGTTGTTTTCTGGTAAGACGAGTCACTATGTGCTCCAATTGCCATTCACAGTGCAAATTGCATTCGCGTCTGTTCCCCGCAAGTACAGTGTATTGGACTGAAGAGGAGCTACTGTTCTTGTCAGTTTCCTAAGCAGAGTTGAACTAGATATGGCCTGTGTGTAGGAAGCACAGTTCTTTTGTTCTTAGAAAGCTCACTCTTTGGACCACATAGGAAACACAGTAGAGTAGAAGAGTGCTCTTTTCTCAAAAGCAGAGTGTGTTTCATGTAAGGCGAGCTAGCATTTGTTTCCCAGTCCTAAATGGAGTTGAGTCACATGCTGTTACTGGTCCTAGGAGCAAGAGTTGTTTTCTGGTAAGGAAAGTCACTATTGTGCTCCCATTGCCATCCACAGTGCAAATAGCACTCGCGTCTGTTCCCAGCTGGTACAGTGTATCGGACTGAAGAGGAGCTCTTGTTCTTGTCAGTTTCCTAAGCAGAGTTGAACTAGATATGGCCCGTGTGTAGGAAGCACAGTTCTTTTGTTCTGAGCAAGCTCACTGTTCGGTCCCCAAAGGAAACACTTTAGAGTAGAAGAGGGCTCTTTTCTCAAAAGCAGAGTGTGTTTCTTGTAAGGCAGGCTAGTGTTTGTTTCCCAGTCAGAAATGGAGTTGAATCCTACGCAGTTTCTGATCCTACGAGCAAGAGTTGTTTTCTGGTAAGAAGAGTCAAAATTATGCTCCCATTGCCATACACAGTGCAAATAGCACTCGCGTCTGTTCCCAGCAAGTAGAGTGTATTGGACTGAAGAGGAGCTACTGTTCTTGTCAGGTTCCTAAGCAGAATTGAACTAGATATGGCCGTGTGTGTAGGAAGCACAGTTCTTTTGATCTGAGCAAGCTCACTGTTCTGGCCCTATAGGAAACACAGTAGACTAGAAGAGTGCTCTTTTCTCAAAAGCAGAGTGTGTTTCTTGGAAGGCGAGCTAGCGTTTGTTTCCCAGCCATAAATGGAGTTGAGTCACATGCAGTGTTTTGTCCTACGAGCAAGAGTTGTTTTCTGGTAAGACGAGTCACTATGTGCTCCAATTGCCATACGCAGTGCAAATTGCATTCGCGTCTGTTCCCCGAAAGTACAGTGTATTGGACTGAAGAGGAGCTACTGTTCTTGTCAGTTTCCTAAGCAGAGTTGAACTAGATATGGCCCGTGTGTAGGAAGCACAGTTCTTTTGTTCTTAGAAAGCTCACTCTTCGGACCACATAGGAAACACAGTAGAGTAGAAGAGTGCTCTTTTCTCAATAACAGAGTGTGTTTCATGTAAGGCGAGCTAGCATTTGTTTCCCAGCCCTAAATGGAGTTGAGTCACATGCAGTTACTGGTCCTAGGAGCAAGAGTTGTTTTCTGGAAGGAAAGTCACTATTGTGCTCCCATTGCCATCCACAGTGCAAATAGCACTCGCGTCTGTTCCCAGCTAGTGCAGTGTATCGGACTGAAGAGGAGCTCCTGTTCGTGTCAGTTTCCTAAGCAGAGTTGAACTAGATATGGCCCGTGTGTAGGAAGCACAGTTCTTTTGTTCGGAGCAAGCTCACTGTTCTGGCCCTATAGGAAACACAGTAGATTAGAAGACTGCTCTTTTCTCAAAAGCAGAGTGTGTTTCTTGTAAGGCCAGCGAGCGTTTGTTTCCCAGTCCTAAATGGAGTTGAATCACATGCAGTTTCTGGTCCTACGAGCAAGAGTTGTTTTATGGTAAGAAGAGTCACTATTGCGCTGCCATTGCCATACACAGGACAAATAACACTGGCGTCTGTTCCCAGCAAGTACAGTGTATTGGACTGAAGAGGATCTACTGTTCTTGTCAGGTTTCTAAGCAGAATTGAACTAGATAGGGCCGTGTGTGTAGGAAGCACAGTTCTTTTGTTCTGAGCAAGCTCACTGTTCTGGCCCTATAGGAAAAACAGTAGACTAGAAGAGTGCTCCTTTCTCAAAAGCAGAGTGTGTTTCTTGTAAGGCGAGCTAGTGTTTGTTTCCCAGTCAGAAATGGAGTTGAATCACATACAGTTTTGTTCCTACTAGCATGAGTTGTTTTCTGGTAAGGAAAGTCACTATTGCGCTCCCATTGCCATACATAGTGCAAATAGCACTGGCGTCTGTTCCCAGAAAGTACAGTGTATTGGACTGAAGATGAGCTACTGTTCTTGTCAGTTTCCTAAGCAGAGTTGAACTAGATATGGCCCCTGTGTGTAGGAAGCACAGTTCTTTTGTTCTGAGCAAACTCACTGTTCTGGCCCTATAGGAGACACAGTAGAGTAGAAGAGTGCTCTTTTCTCAAAAGCAGAGTGTGTTTCTTGTAAGGCGAGCTAGCGTTTGTTTCCCAGTCCTAAATGGAGTTGAATCACATGCAGTTTTTGGTCCTATGTGCAAGAGTTGTTTTCTGGTAAGGAAAGTCACTATTTTGCTCCCACTTCCATACACAGTGCATATAGCACTCGCATCTGTTCCCATCAAGTACAGTGTATTGGACTGAAGAGGAGCTACTGTTCTTGTCAATTTGCTAAGCAGAGTGGAACTAGATATGGCCCCTGTGTGTAGGAAGCACAGTTCTTTTGTTCTGAGCAAGCTCACTGTTCGGACCACATAGGAAACACAGAAGAGTACAAGAGTGCTCTTTTCTCAAAAGCAGAGTGTGTTTCTTGTAAGTCCAGCGAGCGTTTGTTTCCCCGTCCTAAATGGAGTTGAATCACATGCAGTTTCTGGTCCTATGAGCAAGAGTTGTTTTCTGATAAGAAGAGTCATTATTGCACTCCCATTGTCATACAGAGAGGAAATAGCACTCGCGTCTGTTCCCAGCAACTACAGTGTATTGGACTGAAGAGGAGCTACTGTTCTTGTCAGTTTCCTAAGCAGAGTTGAACTAGATATGGCCCCTGTGTGTAGGAAGCACAGTTGTTTTGTTCTGAGCAAGCTCACTGTTCGGACCCCAAAGGAAACACTTTAGAGTAGAAGAGGGCTCTTTTCTCAAAAGCAGAGTGTGTTTCTTGTAAGGCAGGCTTGTGTTTGTTTCGCAGTCAGAAATGGAGTTGAATCCTATGCAGTTTCTGATCCTACGAGCAAGAGTTGTTTTCTGGTAAGAAGAGTCAAAATTACGCTCCCATTGCCATACACAGTGCAAATAGCACTCGCGTCTGTTCCCAGCAAGTACAGTGTATTGGACTGAAGAGGAGCTACTGTTCTTGTCAGTTTCCTAAGCAGAATTGAACTAGATATGGCCGTGTGTGTAGGAAGCACAGTTCTTTTGATCTGAGCAAGCTCACTGTTCTGGCCCTATAGGAAACACAGTAGACAAGAAGAGTGCTCTTTTCTCAAAAGCAGAGTGTGTTTCTTGGAAGGCGAGCTAGCGTTTGTTTCCCAGTCCTAAATGGAGTTGAGTCACATGCAGTTTTTTGTCCTACGAGCAAGAGTTGTTTTCTGGTAAGACGAGTCACTATGTGCTCCAATTGCCATTCACAGTGCAAATTGCATTCGCGTCTGTTCCCCGCAAGTACAGTGTATTGGACTGAAGAGGAGCTACTGTTCTTGTCAGTTTCCTAAGCAGAGTTGAACTAGATATGGCCTGTGTGTAGGAAGCACAGTTCTTTTGTTCTTAGAAAGCTCACTCTTTGGACCACATAGGAAACACAGTAGAGTAGAAGAGTGCTCTTTTCTCAAAAGCAGAGTGTGTTTCATGTAAGGCGAGCTAGCATTTGTTTCCCAGTCCTAAATGGAGTTGAGTCACATGCAGTTACTGGTCCTAGGAGCAAGAGTTGTTTTCTGGTAAGGAAAGTCACTATTGTGCTCCCATTGCCATCCACAGTGCAAATAGCACTCGCGTCTGTTCCCAGCTAGTACAGTGTATCGGACTGAAGAGGAGCTCTTGTTCTTGTCAGTTTCCTAAGCAGAGTTGAACTAGATATGGCCCGTGTGTAGGAAGCACAGTTCTTTTGTTCTGAGCAAGCTCACTGTTCGGTCCCCAAAGGAAACACTTTAGAGTAGAAGAGGGCTCTTTTCTCAAAAGCAGAGTGTGTTTCTTGTAAGGCAGGCTAGTGTTTGTTTCCCAGTCAGAAATGGAGTTGAATCCTACGCAGTTTCTGATCCTACGAGCAAGAGTTGTTTTCTGGTAAGAAGAGTCAAAATTACGCTCCCATTGCCATACACAGTGCAAATAGCACTCGCGTCTGTTCCCAGCAAGTAGAGTGTATTGGACTGAAGAGGAGCTACTGTTCTTGTCAGGTTCCTAAGCAGAATTGAACTAGATAGGGCCGTGTGTGTAGGAAGCACAGTTCTTTTGATCTGAGCAAGCTCACTGTTCTGGCCCTATAGGAAACACAGTAGACTAGAAGAGTGCTCTTTTCTCAAAAGCAGAGTGTGTTTCTTGGAAGGCGAGCTAGCGTTTGTTTCCCAGCCATAAATGGAGTTGAGTCACATGCAGTGTTTTGTCCTACGAGCAAGAGTTGTTTTCTGGTAAGACGAGTCACTATGTGCTCCAAATGCCATACGCAGTGCAAATTGCATTCGCGTCTGTTCCCCGAAAGTACAGTGTATTGGACTGAAGAGGAGCTACTGTTCTTGTCAGTTTCCTAAGCAGAGTTGAACTAGATATGGCCCGTGTGTAGGAAGCACAGTTCTTTTGTTCTTAGAAAGCTCACTCTTCGGACCACATAGGAAACACAGTAGAGTAGAAGAGTGCTCTTTTCTCAATAGCAGAGTGTGTTTCATGTAAGGCGAGCTAGCATTTGTTTCCCAGCCCTAAATGGAGTTGAGTCACATGCAGTTACTGGTCCTAGGAGCAAGAGTTGTTTTCTGGAAGGAAAGTCACTATTGTGCTCCCATTGCCATCCACAGTGCAAATAGCACTCGCGTCTGTTCCCAGCTAGTGCAGTGTATCGGACTGAAGAGGAGCTCCTGTTCGTGTCAGTTTCCTAAGCAGAGTTGAACTAGATATGGCCCGTGTGTAGGAAGCACAGTTCTTTTGTTCGGAGCAAGCTCACTGTTCTGGCCCTATAGGAAACACAGTAGATTAGAAGACTGCTCTTTTCTCAAAAGCAGAGTGTGTTTCTTGTAAGGCCAGCGAGCGTTTGTTTCCCAGTCCTAAATGGAGTTGAATCACATGCAGTTTCTGGTCCTACGAGCAAGAGTTGTTTTATGGTAAGAAGAGTCACTATTGCGCTGCCATTGCCATACACAGGACAAATAACACTGGCGTCTGTTCCCAGCAAGTACAGTGTATTGGACTGAAGAGGATCTACTGTTCTTGTCAGGTTTCTAAGCAGAATTGAACTAGATAGGGCCGTGTGTGTAGGAAGCACAGTTCTTTTGTTCTGAGCAAGCTCACTGTTCTGGCCCTATAGGAAAAACAGTAGACTAGAAGAGTGCTCCTTTCTCAAAAGCAGAGTGTGTTTCTTGTAAGGCGAGCTAGTGTTTGTTTCCCAGTCAGAAATGGAGTTGAATCACATACAGTTTTGTTCCTACTAGCATGAGTTGTTTTCTGGTAAGGAAAGTCACTATTGCGCTCCCATTGCCATACATAGTGCAAATAGCACTGGCGTCTGTTCCCAGAAAGTACAGTGTATTGGACTGAAGATGAGCTACTGTTCTTGTCAGTTTCCTAAGCAGAGTTGAACTAGATATGGCCCCTGTGTGTAGGAAGCACAGTTCTTTTGTTCTGAGCAAGTTCACTGTTCGGACCCCTTAGGAAACACTTTAGAGTAGAAGATGGCTCTTTTCTCAAAAGCAGAGTGTGTTTCTTCTAACGCGAGCTAGCGTTTGTTTCCCAGTCCTAAATGGAGTTGAGTCACATGCAGTTTCTGGTCCTATGAGCAAGAATTGTTTTCTGGTAAGAAGAGTCACTATTGCGCTCCAAATGCCATACACAGTGCAAATAGCACTCACGTCTGTTCCCAGCAAGTACAGAGTATGGGACTGTATAGGAGCTACTGTTTTTGTCAGTTTCCTAAGCAGAATTGAACTAGATATGGTCCATGTGTGTAGGAAGCACAGTTCTTTTATTCTAAGCAAGCTCACTGTTTGACCCCATAGGAAACACACAAGAGCAGAAGAGTGCTCATTTCTCTAAAGCAGAGTGTGTTTCTTGTAAGTCGAGCTAGCGTTTGTTTCCTTGTCCTAAAAGAAGTTGAATCCCATGCAGTTTCTGGTCCTACGAGCAAGAGTTGTTTTCTGGTAAGAAGAGTCACTATTGGGCTGCCATTGCCATACACAGGACAAATAGCACTGGCGTCTGTTCCCAGCAAGTACAGTGTATTGGACTGAACAGGAGCTACTGTTCTTGTCAGGTTCCTAAGCAGACTTGAACTAGATGTGGCTGTGTGTGTAGGAAGCACAGTTTTTTTGTTCTGAGCAAGCTCACTGTTCGGAACACATAGGAAACACAGTAGAGTAGAAGAGTGCTGTTTTCTCAAAAGCAGAATGTGTTTCTTGGAAGGCGAGCTAGCGTTTGTTTCCTAGTCCTAAATGGAGTTGAGTCACATGCAGTTTTTTGTCCTACGAGCAAGAGTTGTTTTCTGGTAAGACGAGTCACTATGTGCTCCAATTGCCATACACAGTGCAAATTGCATTCGCGTCTGTTCCCCGCAAGTACAGTGTATTGGACTGAAGAGGAGCTACTGTTCTTGTCAGTTTCCTAAGCAGAGTTGAACTAGATATGGCCTGTGTGTAGGAAGCACAGTTCTTTTGTTCTTAGAAAGCTCACTCTTTGGACCACATAGGAAACACAGTAGAGTAGAAGAGTGCTCTTTTCTCAAAAGCAGAGTGTGTTTCATGTAAGGCGAGCTAGCATTTGTTTCCCAGTCCTAAATGGAGTTGAGTCACATGCAGTTACTGGTCCTAGGAGCAAGAGTTGTTTTCTGGTAAGGAAAGTCACTATTGTGCTCCCATTGCCATCCACAGTGCAAATAGCACTCGCGTCTGTTCCCAGCTAGTACAGTGTATCGGACTGAAGAGGAGCTCTTGTTCTTGTCAGTTTCCTAAGCAGAGTTGAACTAGATATGGCCCGTGTGTAGGAAGCACAGTTCTTTTGTTCTGAGCAAGCTCACTGTTCGGTCCCCAAAGGAAACACTTTAGAGTAGAAGAGGGCTCTTTTCTCAAAAGCAGAGTGTGTTTCTTGTAAGGCAGGCTAGTGTTTGTTTCCCAGTCAGAAATGGAGTTGAATCCTACGCAGTTTCTGATCCTACGAGCAAGAGTTGTTTTCTGGTAAGAAGAGTCAAAATTACGCTCCCATTGCCATACACAGTGCAAATAGCCCTCGCGTCTGTTCCCAGCAAGTAGAGTGTATTGGACTGAAGAGGAGCTACTGTTCTTGTCAGGTTCCTAAGCAGAATTGAACTAGATATGGCCGTGTGTGTAGGAAGCACAGTTCTTTTGATCTGAGCAAGCTCACTGTTCTGGCCCTATAGGAAACACAGTAGACTAGAAGAGTGCTCTTTTCTCAAAAGCAGAGTGTGTTTCTTGGAAGGCGAGCTAGCGTTTGTTTCCCAGCCATAAATGGAGTTGAGTCACATGCAGTGTTTTGTCCTATGAGCAAGAGTTGTTTTCTGGTAAGACGAGTCACTATGTGCTCCAATTGCCATACGCAGTGCAAATTGCATTCGCGTCTGTTCCCCGAAAGTACAGTGTATTGGACTGAAGAGGAGCTACTGTTCTTGTCAGTTTCCTAAGCAGAGTTGAACTAGATATGGCCCGTGTGTAGGAAGCACAGTTCTTTTGTTCTTAGAAAGCTCACTCTTCGGACCACATAGGAAACACAGTAGAGTAGAAGAGTGCTCTTTTCTCAATAGCAGAGTGTGTTTCATGTAAGGCGAGCTAGCATTTGTTTCCCAGCCCTAAATGGAGTTGAGTCTCATGCAATTACTGGTCCTAGGAGCAAGAGTTGTTTTCTGGAAGGAAAGTCACTATTGTGCTCCCATTGCCATCCACAGTGCAAATAGCACTCGCGTCTGTTCCCAGCTAGTGCAGTGTATCGGACTGAAGAGGAGCTCCTGTTCGTGTCAGTTTCCTAAGCAGAGTTGAACTAGATATGGCCCGTGTGTAGGAAGCACAGTTCTTTTGTTCGGAGCAAGCTCACTGTTCTGGCCCTATAGGAAACACAGTAGATTAGAAGACTGCTCTTTTCTCAAAAGCAGAGTGTGTTTCTTGTAAGGCCAGCGAGCGTTTGTTTCCCAGTCCTAAATGGAGTTGAATCACATGCAGTTTCTGGTCCTACGAGCAAGAGTTGTTTTATGGTAAGAAGAGTCACTATTGCGCTGCCATTGCCATACACAGGACAAATAACACTGGCGTCTGTTCCCAGCAAGTACAGTGTATTGGACTGAAGAGGATCTACTGTTCTTGTCAGGTTTCTAAGCAATTTTGAACTAGATAGGGCCGTGTGTGTAGGAAGCACAGTTCTTTTGTTCTGAGCAAGCTCACTGTTCTGGCCCTATAGGAAAAACAGTAGACTAGAAGAGTGCTCCTTTCTCAAAAGCAGAGTGTGTTTCTTGTAAGGCGAGCTAGTGTTTGTTTCCCAGTCAGAAATGGAGTTGAATCACATACAGTTTTGTTCCTACTAGCATGAGTTGTTTTCTGGTAAGGAAAGTCACTATTGCGCTCCCATTGCCATACATAGTGCAAATAGCACTGGCGTCTGTTCCCAGAAAGTACAGTGTATTGGACTGAAGATGAGCTACTGTTCTTGTCAGTTTCCTAAGCAGAGTTGAACTAGATATGGCCCCTGTGTGTAGGAAGCACAGTTCTTTTGTTCTGAGCAAGTTCACTGTTCGGACCCCTTAGGAAACACTTTAGAGTAGAAGATGGCTCTTTTCTCAAAAGCAGAGTGTGTTTCTTCTAACGCGAGCTAGCGTTTGTTTCCCAGTCCTAAATGGAGTTGAGTCACATGCAGTTTCTGGTCCTATGAGCAAGAATTGTTTTCTGGTAAGAAGAGTCACTATTGCGCTCCAAATGCCATACACAGTGCAAATAGCACTCACGTAGGTTCCCAGCAAGTACAGAGTATGGGACTGTATAGGAGCTACTGTTTTTGTCAGTTTCCTAAGCAGAATTGAACTAGATATGGTCCATGTGTGTAGGAAGCACAGTTCTTTTATTCTAAGCAAGCTCACTGTTTGACCCCATAGGAAACACACAAGAGCAGAAGAGTGCTCATTTCTCTAAAGCAGAGTGTGTTTCTTGTAAGTCGAGCTAGCGTTTGTTTCCTTGTCCTAAAAGAAGTTGAATCCCATGCAGTTTCTGGTCCTACGAGCAAGAGTTGTTTTCTGGTAAGAAGAGTCACTATTGGGCTGCCATTGCCATACACAGGACAAATAGCACTGGCGTCTGTTCCCAGCAAGTACAGTGTATTGGACTGAACAGGAGCTACTGTTCTTGTCAGGTTCCTAAGCAGACTTGAACTAGATGTGGCTGTGTGTGTAGGAAGCACAGTTTTTTTGTTCTGAGCAAGCTCACTGTTCGGAACACATAGGAAACACAGTAGAGTAGAAGAGTGCTGTTTTCTCAAAAGCAGAATGTGTTTCTTGGAAGGCGAGCTAGCGTTTGTTTCCTAGTCCTAAATGGAGTTGAGTCACATGCAGTTTTTTGTCCTACGAGCAAGAGTTGTTTTCTGGTAAGACGAGTCACTATGTGCTCCAATTGCCATACACAGTGCAAATTGCATTCGCGTCTGTTCCCCGCAAGTACAGTGTATTGGACTGAAGAGGAGCTACTGTTCTTGTCAGTTTCCTAAGCAGAGTTGAACTAGATATGGCCTGTGTGTAGGAAGCACAGTTCTTTTGATCTGAGCAAGCTCACTGTTCTGGCCCTATAGGAAACACAGTAGACTAGAAGAGTGCTCTTTTCTCAAAAGCAGAGTGTGTTTCTTGGAAGGCGAGCTAGCGTTTGTTTCCCAGCCATAAATGGAGTTGAGTCACATGCAGTGTTTTGTCCTACGAGCAAGAGTTGTTTTCTGGTAAGACGAGTCACTATGTGCTCCAATTGCCATACGCAGTGCAAATTGCATTCGCGTCTGTTCCCCGAAAGTACAGTGTATTGGACTGAAGAGGAGCTACTGTTCTTGTCAGTTTCCTAAGCAGAGTTGAACTAGATATGGCCCGTGTGTAGGAAGCACAGTTCTTTTGTTCTTAGAAAGCTCACTCTTCGGACCACATAGGAAACACAGTAGAGTAGAAGAGTGCTCTTTTCTCAATAGCAGAGTGTGTTTCATGTAAGGCGAGCTAGCATTTGTTTCCCAGCCCTAAATGGAGTTGAGTCACATGCAGTTACTGGTCCTAGGAACAAGAGTTGTTTTCTGGAAGGAAAGTCACTATTGTGCTCCCATTGCCATCCACAGTGCAAATAGCACTCGCGTCTGTTCCCAGCTAGTGCAGTGTATCGGACTGAAGAGGAGCTCCTGTTCGTGTCAGTTTCCTAAGCAGAGTTGAACTAGATATGGCCCGTGTGTAGGAAGCACAGTTCTTTTGTTCTGAGCAAGCTCACTGTTCGGACCCCAAAGGAAACACTTTAGAGTAGAAGAGGGCTCTTTTCTCAAAAGCAGAGTGTGTTTCTTGTAAGGCAGGCTAGTGTTTGTTTCCCAGTCAGAAATGGAGTTGAATCCTACGCAGTTTCTGATCCTACGAGCAAGAGTTGTTTTCTGGTAAGAAGAGTCAAAATTACGCTCCCATTGCCATACACAGTGCAAATAGCACTCGCGTCTGTTCCCAGCAAGTAGAGTGTATTGGACTGAAGAGGAGCTACTGTTCTTGTCAGGTTCCTAAGCAGAATTGAACTAGATATGGCCGTGTGTGTAGGAAGCACAGTTCTTTTGATCTGAGCAAGCTCACTGTTCTGGCCCTATAGGAAACACAGTAGACTAGAAGAGTGCTCTTTTCTCAAAAGCAGAGTGTGTTTCTTGGATGGCAAGCTAGCGTTTGTTTCCTAGCCATAAATGGAGTTGAGTCACATGCAGTGTTTTGTCCTACGAGCAAGAGTTGTTTTCTGGTAAGACGAGTCACTATGTGCTCCAATTGCCATACGCAGTGCAAATTGCATTCGCGTCTGTTCCCCGAAAGTACAGTGTATTGGACTGAAGAGGAGCTACTGTTCTTGTCAGTTTCCTAAGCAGAGTTGAACTAGATATGGCCCGTGTGTAGGAAGCACAGTTCTTTTGTTCTTAGAAAGCTCACTCTTCGGACCACATAGGAAACACAGTAGAGTAGAAGAGTGCTCTTTTCTCAATAGCAGAGTGTGTTTCATGTAAGGCGAGCTAGCATTTGTTTCCCAGCCCTAAATGGAGTTGAGTCACATGCAGTTACTGGTCCTAGGAGCAAGAGTTGTTTTCTGGAAGGAAAGTCACTATTGTGCTCCCATTGCCATCCACAGTGCAAATAGCACTCGCGTCTGTTCCCAGCTAGTGCAGTGTATCGGAATGAAGAGGAGCTCCTGTTCGTGTCAGTTTCCTAAGCAGAGTTGAACTAGATATGGCCCCTGTGTGTAGGAAGCACAGTTCTTTTGTTCTGAGCAAGCTCACTGTTCGGACCCCAAAGGAAACAATTTAGAGTAGAAGAGGGCTCTTTTCTCAAAAGCAGAGTGTGTTTCTTGTAAGGCAGGCTTGTGTTTGTTTCCCAGTCAGAAATGGAGTTGAATCCTATGCAGTTTCTGATCCTACGAGCAAGAGTTGTTTTCTGGTAAGAAGAGTCAAAATTACGCTCCCATTGCCATACACAGTGCAAATAGCACTCGCGTCTGTTCCCAGCAAGTACAGTGTATTGGACTGAAGAGGAGCTACTGTTCTTGTCAGTTTCCTAAGCAGAATTGAACTAGATATGGCCGTGTGTGTAGGAAGCACAGTTCTTTTGATCTGAGCAAGCTCACTGTTCTGGCCCTATAGGAAACACAGTAGACAAGAAGAGTGCTCTTTTCTCAAAAGCAGAGTGTGTTTCTTGGAAGGCGAGCTAGCATTTGTTTCCCAGTCCTAAATGGAGTTGAGTCACATGCAGTTTTTTGTCCTACGAGCAAGAGTTGTTTTCTGGTAAGACGAGTCACTATGTGCTCCAATTGCCATTCACAGTGCAAATTGCATTCGCGTCTGTTCCCCGCAAGTACAGTGTATTGGACTGAAGAGGAGCTACTGTTCTTGTCAGTTTCCTAAGCAGAGTTGAACTAGATATGGCCTGTGTGTAGGAAGCACAGTTCTTTTGTTCTTAGAAAGCTCACTCTTTGGACCACATAGGAAACACAGTAGAGTAGAAGAGTGCTCTTTTCTCAAAAGCAGAGTGTGTTTCATGTAAGGCGAGCTAGCATTTGTTTCCCAGTCCTAAATGGAGTTGAGTCACATGTAGTTACTGGTCCTAGGAGCAAGAGATGTTTTCTGGTAAGGAAAGTCACTATTGTGCTCCCATTGCCATCCACAGTGCAAATAGCACTCGCGTCTGTTCCCAGCTAGTACAGTGTATCGGACTGAAGAGGAGCTCTTGTTCTTGTCAGTTTCCTAAGCAGAGTTGAACTAGATATGGCCCGTGTGTAGGAAGCACAGTTCTTTTGTTCTGAGCAAGCTCACTGTTCGGTCCCCAAAGGAAACACTTTAGAGTAGAAGAGGGCTCTTTTCTCAAAAGCAGAGTGTGTTTCTTGTAAGGCAGGCTAGTGTTTGTTTCCCAGTCAGAAATGGAGTTGAATCCTACGCAGTTTCTGATCCTACGAGCAAGAGTTGTTTTCTGGTAAGAAGAGTCAAAATTACGCTCCCATTGCCATACACAGTGCAAATAGCACTCGCGTCTGTTCCCAGCAAGTAGAGTGTATTGGACTGAAGAGGAGCTACTGTTCTTGTCAGTTTCCTAAGCAGAATTGAACTAGATATGGCCGTGTGTGTAGGAAGCACAGTTCTTTTGATCTGAGCAAGCTCACTGTTCTGGCCCTATAGGAAACACAGTAGACTAGAAGAGTGCTCTTTTCTCAAAAGCAGAGTGTGTTTCTTGGAAGGCGAGCTAGCGTTTGTTTCCCAGCCATAAATGGAGTTGAGTCACATGCAGTGTTTTGTCCTACGAGCAAGAGTTGTTTTCTGGTAAGACGAGTCACTATGTGCTCCAATTGCCATACGCAGTGCAAATTGCATTCGCGTCTGTTCCCCGAAAGTACAGTGTATTGGACTGAAGAGGAGCTACTGTTCTTGTCAGTTTCCTAAGCAGAGTTGAACTAGATATGGCCCGTGTGTAGGAAGCACAGTTCTTTTGTTCTTAGAAAGCTCACTCTTCGGACCACATAGGAAACACAGTAGAGTAGAAGAGTGCTCTTTTCTCAATAGCAGAGTGTGTTTCATGTAAGGCGAGCTAGCATTTGTTTCCCAGCCCTAAATGGAGTTGAGTCACATGCAGTTACTGGTCCTAGGAGCAAGAGTTGTTTTCTGGAAGGAAAGTCACTATTGTGCTCCCATTGCCATCCACAGTGCAAATAGCACTCGCGTCTGTTCCCAGCTAGTGCAGTGTATCGGACTGAAGAGGAGCTCCTGTTCGTGTCAGTTTCCTAAGCAGAGTTGAACTAGATATGGCCCGTGTGTAGGAAGCACAGTTCTTTTGTTCGGAGCAAGCTCACTGTTCTGGCCCAATAGGAAACACAGTAGATTAGAAGAGTGCTCTTTTCTCAAAAGCAGAGTGTGTTTCTTGTAAGGCCAGCGAGCGTTTGTTTCCCAGTCCTAAATGGAGTTGAATCACATGCAGTTTCTGGTCCTACGAGCAAGAGTTGTTTTATGGTAAGAAGAGTCACTATTGCGCTGCCATTGCCATACACAGGACAAATAACACTGGCGTCTGTTCCCAGCAAGTACAGTGTATTGGACTGAAGAGGATCTACTGTTCTTGTCAGGTTTCTAAGCAGAATTGAACTAGATAGGGCCGTGTGTGTAGGAAGCACAGTTCTTTTGTTCTGAGCAAGCTCACTGTTCTGGCCCTATAGGAAAAACAGTAGACTAGAAGAGTGCTCCTTTCTCAAAAGCAGAGTGTGTTTCTTGTAAGGCGAGCTAGTGTTTGTTTCCCAGTCAGAAATGGAGTTGAATCACATACAGTTTTGTTCCTACTAGCATGAGTTGTTTTCTGGTAAGGAAAGTCACTATTGCGCTCCCATTGCCATACATAGTGCAAATAGCACTGGCGTCTGTTCCCAGAAAGTACAGTGTATTGGACTGAAGATGAGCTACTGTTCTTGTCAGTTTCCTAAGCAGAGTTGAACTAGATATGGCCCCTGTGTGTAGGAAGCACAGTTCTTTTGTTCTGAGCAAACTCACTGTTCTGGCCCTATAGGAGACACAGTAGAGTAGAAGAGTGCTCTTTTCTCAAAAGCAGAGTGTGTTTCTTGTAAGGCGAGCTAGCGTTTGTTTCCCAGTCCTAAATGGAGTTGAGTCACATGCAGTTTCTGGTCCTATGAGCAAGAATTGTTTTCTGGTAAGAAGAGTCACTATTGCGCTCCAAATGCCATACACAGTGCAAATAGCACTCACGTCTGTTCCCAGCAAGTACAGAGTATGGGACTGTATAGGAGCTACTGTTTTTGTCAGTTTCCTAAGCAGAATTGAACTAGATATGGTCCATGTGTGTAGGAAGCACAGTTCTTTTATTCTAAGCAAGCTCACTGTTTGACCCCATAGGAAACACACAAGAGCAGAAGAGTGCTCATTTCTCTAAAGCAGAGTGTGTTTCTTGTAAGTCGAGCTAGCGTTTGTTTCCTTGTCCTAAAAGAAGTTGAATCCCATGCAGTTTCTGGTCCTACGAGCAAGAGTTGTTTTCTGGTAAGAAGAGTCACTATTGGGCTGCCATTGCCATACACAGGACAAATAGCACTGGCGTCTGTTCCCAGCAAGTACAGTGTATTGGACTGAACAGGAGCTACTGTTCTTGTCAGGTTCCTAAGCAGACTTGAACTAGATGTGGCTGTGTGTGTAGGAAGCACAGTTTTTTTGTTCTGAGCAAGCTCACTGTTCGGAACACATAGGAAACACAGTAGAGTAGAAGAGTGCTGTTTTCTCAAAAGCAGAATGTGTTTCTTGGAAGGCGAGCTAGCGTTTGTTTCCTAGTCCTAAATGGAGTTGAGTCACATGCAGTTTTTTGTCCTACGAGCAAGAGTTGTTTTCTGGTAAGACGAGTCACTATGTGCTCCAATTGCCATACACAGTGCAAATTGCATTCGCGTCTGTTCCCCGCAAGTACAGTGTATTGGACTGAAGAGGAGCTACTGTTCTTGTCAGTTTCCTAAGCAGAGTTGAACTAGATATGGCCTGTGTGTAGGAAGCACAGTTCTTTTGTTCTTAGAAAGCTCACTCTTTGGACCACATAGGAAACACAGTAGAGTAGAAGAGTGCTCTTTTCTCAAAAGCAGAGTGTGTTTCATGTAAGGCGAGCTAGCATTTGTTTCCCAGTCCTAAATGGAGTTGAGTCACATGCAGTTACTGGTCCTAGGAGCAAGAGTTGTTTTCTGGTAAGGAAAGTCACTATTGTGCTCCCATTGCCATCCACAGTGCAAATAGCACTCGCGTCTGTTCCCAGCTAGTACAGTGTATCGGACTGAAGAGGAGCTCTTGTTCTTGTCAGTTTCCTAAGCAGAGTTGAACTAGATATGGCCCGTGTGTAGGAAGCACAGTTCTTTTGTTCTGAGCAAGCTCACTGTTCGGTCCCCAAAGGAAACACTTTAGAGTAGAAGAGGGCTCTTTTCTCAAAAGCAGAGTGTGTTTCTTGTAAGGCAGGCTAGTGTTTGTTTCCCAGTCAGAAATGGAGTTGAATCCTACGCAGTTTCTGATCCTACGAGCAAGAGTTGTTTTCTGGTAAGAAGAGTCAAAATTACGCTCCCATTGCCATACACAGTGCAAATAGCCCTCGCGTCTGTTCCCAGCAAGTAGAGTGTATTGGACTGAAGAGGAGCTACTGTTCTTGTCAGGTTCCTAAGCAGAATTGAACTAGATATGGCCGTGTGTGTAGGAAGCACAGTTCTTTTGATCTGAGCAAGCTCACTGTTCTGGCCCTATAGGAAACACAGTAGACTAGAAGAGTGCTCTTTTCTCAAAAGCAGAGTGTGTTTCTTGGAAGGCGAGCTAGCGTTTGTTTCCCAGCCATAAATGGAGTTGAGTCACATGCAGTGTTTTGTCCTATGAGCAAGAGTTGTTTTCTGGTAAGACGAGTCACTATGTGCTCCAATTGCCATACGCAGTGCAAATTGCATTCGCGTCTGTTCCCCGAAAGTACAGTGTATTGGACTGAAGAGGAGCTACTGTTCTTGTCAGTTTCCTAAGCAGAGTTGAACTAGATATGGCCCGTGTGTAGGAAGCACAGTTCTTTTGTTCTTAGAAAGCTCACTCTTCGGACCACATAGGAAACACAGTAGAGTAGAAGAGTGCTCTTTTCTCAATAGCAGAGTGTGTTTCATGTAAGGCGAGCTAGCATTTGTTTCCCAGCCCTAAATGGAGTTGAGTCTCATGCAATTACTGGTCCTAGGAGCAAGAGTTGTTTTCTGGAAGGAAAGTCACTATTGTGCTCCCATTGCCATCCACAGTGCAAATAGCACTCGCGTCTGTTCCCAGCTAGTGCAGTGTATCGGACTGAAGAGGAGCTCCTGTTCGTGTCAGTTTCCTAAGCAGAGTTGAACTAGATATGGCCCGTGTGTAGGAAGCACAGTTCTTTTGTTCGGAGCAAGCTCACTGTTCTGGCCCTATAGGAAACACAGTAGATTAGAAGACTGCTCTTTTCTCAAAAGCAGAGTGTGTTTCTTGTAAGGCCAGCGAGCGTTTGTTTCCCAGTCCTAAATGGAGTTGAATCACATGCAGTTTCTGGTCCTACGAGCAAGAGTTGTTTTATGGTAAGAAGAGTCACTATTGCGCTGCCATTGCCATACACAGGACAAATAACACTGGCGTCTGTTCCCAGCAAGTACAGTGTATTGGACTGAAGAGGATCTACTGTTCTTGTCAGGTTTCTAAGCAATTTTGAACTAGATAGGGCCGTGTGTGTAGGAAGCACAGTTCTTTTGTTCTGAGCAAGCTCACTGTTCTGGCCCTATAGGAAAAACAGTAGACTAGAAGAGTGCTCCTTTCTCAAAAGCAGAGTGTGTTTCTTGTAAGGCGAGCTAGTGTTTGTTTCCCAGTCAGAAATGGAGTTGAATCACATACAGTTTTGTTCCTACTAGCATGAGTTGTTTTCTGGTAAGGAAAGTCACTATTGCGCTCCCATTGCCATACATAGTGCAAATAGCACTGGCGTCTGTTCCCAGAAAGTACAGTGTATTGGACTGAAGATGAGCTACTGTTCTTGTCAGTTTCCTAAGCAGAGTTGAACTAGATATGGCCCCTGTGTGTAGGAAGCACAGTTCTTTTGTTCTGAGCAAGTTCACTGTTCGGACCCCTTAGGAAACACTTTAGAGTAGAAGATGGCTCTTTTCTCAAAAGCAGAGTGTGTTTCTTCTAACGCGAGCTAGCGTTTGTTTCCCAGTCCTAAATGGAGTTGAGTCACATGCAGTTTCTGGTCCTATGAGCAAGAATTGTTTTCTGGTAAGAAGAGTCACTATTGCGCTCCAAATGCCATACACAGTGCAAATAGCACTCACGTAGGTTCCCAGCAAGTACAGAGTATGGGACTGTATAGGAGCTACTGTTTTTGTCAGTTTCCTAAGCAGAATTGAACTAGATATGGTCCATGTGTGTAGGAAGCACAGTTCTTTTATTCTAAGCAAGCTCACTGTTTGACCCCATAGGAAACACACAAGAGCAGAAGAGTGCTCATTTCTCTAAAGCAGAGTGTGTTTCTTGTAAGTCGAGCTAGCGTTTGTTTCCTTGTCCTAAAAGAAGTTGAATCCCATGCAGTTTCTGGTCCTACGAGCAAGAGTTGTTTTCTGGTAAGAAGAGTCACTATTGGGCTGCCATTGCCATACACAGGACAAATAGCACTGGCGTCTGTTCCCAGCAAGTACAGTGTATTGGACTGAACAGGAGCTACTGTTCTTGTCAGGTTCCTAAGCAGACTTGAACTAGATGTGGCTGTGTGTGTAGGAAGCACAGTTTTTTTGTTCTGAGCAAGCTCACTGTTCGGAACACATAGGAAACACAGTAGAGTAGAAGAGTGCTGTTTTCTCAAAAGCAGAATGTGTTTCTTGGAAGGCGAGCTAGCGTTTGTTTCCTAGTCCTAAATGGAGTTGAGTCACATGCAGTTTTTTGTCCTACGAGCAAGAGTTGTTTTCTGGTAAGACGAGTCACTATGTGCTCCAATTGCCATACACAGTGCAAATTGCATTCGCGTCTGTTCCCCGCAAGTACAGTGTATTGGACTGAAGAGGAGCTACTGTTCTTGTCAGTTTCCTAAGCAGAGTTGAACTAGATATGGCCTGTGTGTAGGAAGCACAGTTCTTTTGATCTGAGCAAGCTCACTGTTCTGGCCCTATAGGAAACACAGTAGACTAGAAGAGTGCTCTTTTCTCAAAAGCAGAGTGTGTTTCTTGGAAGGCGAGCTAGCGTTTGTTTCCCAGCCATAAATGGAGTTGAGTCACATGCAGTGTTTTGTCCTACGAGCAAGAGTTGTTTTCTGGTAAGACGAGTCACTATGTGCTCCAATTGCCATACGCAGTGCAAATTGCATTCGCGTCTGTTCCCCGAAAGTACAGTGTATTGGACTGAAGAGGAGCTACTGTTCTTGTCAGTTTCCTAAGCAGAGTTGAACTAGATATGGCCCGTGTGTAGGAAGCACAGTTCTTTTGTTCTTAGAAAGCTCACTCTTCGGACCACATAGGAAACACAGTAGAGTAGAAGAGTGCTCTTTTCTCAATAGCAGAGTGTGTTTCATGTAAGGCGAGCTAGCATTTGTTTCCCAGCCCTAAATGGAGTTGAGTCACATGCAGTTACTGGTCCTAGGAACAAGAGTTGTTTTCTGGAAGGAAAGTCACTATTGTGCTCCCATTGCCATCCACAGTGCAAATAGCACTCGCGTCTGTTCCCAGCTAGTGCAGTGTATCGGACTGAAGAGGAGCTCCTGTTCGTGTCAGTTTCCTAAGCAGAGTTGAACTAGATATGGCCCGTGTGTAGGAAGCACAGTTCTTTTGTTCTGAGCAAGCTCACTGTTCGGACCCCAAAGGAAACACTTTAGAGTAGAAGAGGGCTCTTTTCTCAAAAGCAGAGTGTGTTTCTTGTAAGGCAGGCTAGTGTTTGTTTCCCAGTCAGAAATGGAGTTGAATCCTACGCAGTTTCTGATCCTACGAGCAAGAGTTGTTTTCTGGTAAGAAGAGTCAAAATTACGCTCCCATTGCCATACACAGTGCAAATAGCACTCGCGTCTGTTCCCAGCAAGTAGAGTGTATTGGACTGAAGAGGAGCTACTGTTCTTGTCAGGTTCCTAAGCAGAATTGAACTAGATATGGCCGTGTGTGTAGGAAGCACAGTTCTTTTGATCTGAGCAAGCTCACTGTTCTGGCCCTATAGGAAACACAGTAGACTAGAAGAGTGCTCTTTTCTCAAAAGCAGAGTGTGTTTCTTGGATGGCAAGCTAGCGTTTGTTTCCTAGCCATAAATGGAGTTGAGTCACATGCAGTGTTTTGTCCTACGAGCAAGAGTTGTTTTCTGGTAAGACGAGTCACTATGTGCTCCAATTGCCATACGCAGTGCAAATTGCATTCGCGTCTGTTCCCCGAAAGTACAGTGTATTGGACTGAAGAGGAGCTACTGTTCTTGTCAGTTTCCTAAGCAGAGTTGAACTAGATATGGCCCGTGTGTAGGAAGCACAGTTCTTTTGTTCTTAGAAAGCTCACTCTTCGGACCACATAGGAAACACAGTAGAGTAGAAGAGTGCTCTTTTCTCAATAGCAGAGTGTGTTTCATGTAAGGCGAGCTAGCATTTGTTTCCCAGCCCTAAATGGAGTTGAGTCACATGCAGTTACTGGTCCTAGGAGCAAGAGTTGTTTTCTGGAAGGAAAGTCACTATTGTGCTCCCATTGCCATCCACAGTGCAAATAGCACTCGCGTCTGTTCCCAGCTAGTGCAGTGTATCGGAATGAAGAGGAGCTCCTGTTCGTGTCAGTTTCCTAAGCAGAGTTGAACTAGATATGGCCCCTGTGTGTAGGAAGCACAGTTCTTTTGTTCTGAGCAAGCTCACTGTTCGGACCCCAAAGGAAACAATTTAGAGTAGAAGAGGGCTCTTTTCTCAAAAGCAGAGTGTGTTTCTTGTAAGGCAGGCTTGTGTTTGTTTCCCAGTCAGAAATGGAGTTGAATCCTATGCAGTTTCTGATCCTACGAGCAAGAGTTGTTTTCTGGTAAGAAGAGTCAAAATTACGCTCCCATTGCCATACACAGTGCAAATAGCACTCGCGTCTGTTCCCAGCAAGTACAGTGTATTGGACTGAAGAGGAGCTACTGTTCTTGTCAGTTTCCTAAGCAGAATTGAACTAGATATGGCCGTGTGTGTAGGAAGCACAGTTCTTTTGATCTGAGCAAGCTCACTGTTCTGGCCCTATAGGAAACACAGTAGACAAGAAGAGTGCTCTTTTCTCAAAAGCAGAGTGTGTTTCTTGGAAGGCGAGCTAGCATTTGTTTCCCAGTCCTAAATGGAGTTGAGTCACATGCAGTTTTTTGTCCTACGAGCAAGAGTTGTTTTCTGGTAAGACGAGTCACTATGTGCTCCAATTGCCATTCACAGTGCAAATTGCATTCGCGTCTGTTCCCCGCAAGTACAGTGTATTGGACTGAAGAGGAGCTACTGTTCTTGTCAGTTTCCTAAGCAGAGTTGAACTAGATATGGCCTGTGTGTAGGAAGCACAGTTCTTTTGTTCTTAGAAAGCTCACTCTTTGGACCACATAGGAAACACAGTAGAGTAGAAGAGTGCTCTTTTCTCAAAAGCAGAGTGTGTTTCATGTAAGGCGAGCTAGCATTTGTTTCCCAGTCCTAAATGGAGTTGAGTCACATGTAGTTACTGGTCCTAGGAGCAAGAGATGTTTTCTGGTAAGGAAAGTCACTATTGTGCTCCCATTGCCATCCACAGTGCAAATAGCACTCGCGTCTGTTCCCAGCTAGTACAGTGTATCGGACTGAAGAGGAGCTCTTGTTCTTGTCAGTTTCCTAAGCAGAGTTGAACTAGATATGGCCCGTGTGTAGGAAGCACAGTTCTTTTGTTCTGAGCAAGCTCACTGTTCGGTCCCCAAAGGAAACACTTTAGAGTAGAAGAGGGCTCTTTTCTCAAAAGCAGAGTGTGTTTCTTGTAAGGCAGGCTAGTGTTTGTTTCCCAGTCAGAAATGGAGTTGAATCCTACGCAGTTTCTGATCCTACGAGCAAGAGTTGTTTTCTGGTAAGAAGAGTCAAAATTACGCTCCCATTGCCATACACAGTGCAAATAGCACTCGCGTCTGTTCCCAGCAAGTAGAGTGTATTGGACTGAAGAGGAGCTACTGTTCTTGTCAGTTTCCTAAGCAGAATTGAACTAGATATGGCCGTGTGTGTAGGAAGCACAGTTCTTTTGATCTGAGCAAGCTCACTGTTCTGGCCCTATAGGAAACACAGTAGACTAGAAGAGTGCTCTTTTCTCAAAAGCAGAGTGTGTTTCTTGGAAGGCGAGCTAGCGTTTGTTTCCCAGCCATAAATGGAGTTGAGTCACATGCAGTGTTTTGTCCTACGAGCAAGAGTTGTTTTCTGGTAAGACGAGTCACTATGTGCTCCAATTGCCATACGCAGTGCAAATTGCATTCGCGTCTGTTCCCCGAAAGTACAGTGTATTGGACTGAAGAGGAGCTACTGTTCTTGTCAGTTTCCTAAGCAGAGTTGAACTAGATATGGCCCGTGTGTAGGAAGCACAGTTCTTTTGTTCTTAGAAAGCTCACTCTTCGGACCACATAGGAAACACAGTAGAGTAGAAGAGTGCTCTTTTCTCAATAGCAGAGTGTGTTTCATGTAAGGCGAGCTAGCATTTGTTTCCCAGCCCTAAATGGAGTTGAGTCACATGCAGTTACTGGTCCTAGGAGCAAGAGTTGTTTTCTGGAAGGAAAGTCACTATTGTGCTCCCATTGCCATCCACAGTGCAAATAGCACTCGCGTCTGTTCCCAGCTAGTGCAGTGTATCGGACTGAAGAGGAGCTCCTGTTCGTGTCAGTTTCCTAAGCAGAGTTGAACTAGATATGGCCCGTGTGTAGGAAGCACAGTTCTTTTGTTCGGAGCAAGCTCACTGTTCTGGCCCAATAGGAAACACAGTAGATTAGAAGAGTGCTCTTTTCTCAAAAGCAGAGTGTGTTTCTTGTAAGGCCAGCGAGCGTTTGTTTCCCAGTCCTAAATGGAGTTGAATCACATGCAGTTTCTTGTCCTATGAGCAAGAGTTGTTTTATGGTAAAAAGAGTCACTATTGCGCTGCCATTGCCATACACAGGACAAATAACACTGGCGTCTGTTCCCAGCAAGTACAGTGTATTGGACTGAAGAGGATCTACTGTTCTTGTCAGGTTTCTAAGCAGAATTGAACTAGATAGGGCCGTGTGTGTAGGAAGCACAGTTCTTTTGTTCTGAGCAAGCTCACTGTTCTGGCCCTATAGGAAAAACAGTAGACTAGAAGAGTGCTCCTTTCTCAAAAGCAGAGTGTGTTTCTTGTAAGGCGAGCTAGTGTTTGTTTCCCAGTCAGAAATGGAGTTGAATCACATACAGTTTTGTTCCTACTAGCATGAGTTGTTTTCTGGTAAGGAAAGTCACTATTGCGCTCCCATTGCCATACATAGTGCAAATAGCACTGGCGTCTGTTCCCAGAAAGTACAGTGTATTGGACTGAAGATGAGCTACTGTTCTTGTCAGTTTCCTAAGCAGAGTTGAACTAGATATGGCCCGTGTGTGTAGGAAGCACAGTTCTTTTGTTCTGAGCAAGTTCACTGTTCGGACCCCTTAGGAAACACTTTAGAGTAGAAGATGGCTCTTTTCTCAAAAGCAGAGTGTGTTTCTTCTAACGCGAGCTAGCGTTTGTTTCCCAGTCCTAAATGGAGTTGAGTCACATGCAGTTTCTGGTCCTATGAGCAAGAATTGTTTTCTGGTAAGAAGAGTCACTATTGCGCTCCAAATGCCATACACAGTGCAAATAGCACTCACGTCTGTTCCCAGCAAGTTCAGAGTATGGGACTGTATAGGAGCTACTGTTTTTGTCAGTTTCCTAAGCAGAATTGAACTAGATATGGTCCATGTGTGTAGGAAGCACAGTTCTTTTATTCTAAGCAAGCTCACTTTGACCCCATAGGAAACACACAAGTGCAGAAGAGTGCTCATTTCTCTAAAGCAGAGTGTGTTTCTTGTAAGTCGAGCTAGCGTTTGTTTCCTTGTCCTAAAAGAAGTTGAATCCCATGCAGTTTCTGGTCCTACGAGCAAGAGTTGTTTTCTGGTAAGAAGAGTCACTATTGGGCTGCCATTGCCATACACAGGACAAATAGCACTGGCGTCTGTTCCCAGCAAGTACAGTGTATTGGACTGAACAGGAGCTACTGTTCTTGTCAGGTTCCTAAGCAGACTTGAACTAGATGTGGCTGTGTGTGTAGGAAGCACAGTTTTTTTGTTCTGAGCAAGCTCACTGTTCGGAACACATAGGAAACACAGTAGAGTAGAAGAGTGCTGTTTTCTCAAAAGCAGAATGTGTTTCTTGGAAGGCGAGCTAGCGTTTGTTTCCTAGTCCTAAATGGAGTTGAGTCACATGCAGTTTTTTGTCCTACGAGCAAGAGTTGTTTTCTGGTAAGACGAGTCACTATGTGCTCCAATTGCCATACACAGTGCAAATTGCATTCGCGTCTGTTCCCCGCAAGTACAGTGTATTGGACTGAAGAGGAGCTACTGTTCTTGTCAGTTTCCTAAGCAGAGTTGAACTAGATATGGCCTGTGTGTAGGAAGCACAGTTCTTTTGTTCTTAGAAAGCTCACTCTTTGGACCACATAGGAAACACAGTAGAGTAGAAGAGTGCTCTTTTCTCAAAAGCAGAGTGTGTTTCATGTAAGGCGAGCTAGCATTTGTTTCCCAGTCCTAAATGGAGTTGAGTCACATGCAGTTACTGGTCCTAGGAGCAAGAGTTGTTTTCTGGTAAGGAAAGTCACTATTGTGCTCCCATTGCCATCCACAGTGCAAATAGCACTCGCGTCTGTTCCCAGCTAGTACAGTGTATCGGACTGAAGAGGAGCTCTTGTTCTTGTCAGTTTCCTAAGCAGAGTTGAACTAGATATGGCCCGTGTGTAGGAAGCACAGTTCTTTTGTTCTGAGCAAGCTCACTGTTCGGTCCCCAAAGGAAACACTTTAGAGTAGAAGAGGGCTCTTTTCTCAAAAGCAGAGTGTGTTTCTTGTAAGGCAGGCTAGTGTTTGTTTCCCAGTCAGAAATGGAGTTGAATCCTACGCAGTTTCTGATCCTACGAGCAAGAGTTGTTTTCTGGTAAGAAGAGTCAAAATTACGCTCCCATTGCCATACACAGTGCAAATAGCACTCGCGTCTGTTCCCAGCAAGTAGAGTGTATTGGACTGAAGAGGAGCTACTGTTCTTGTCAGGTTCCTAAGCAGAATTGAACTAGATATGGCCGTGTGTGTAGGAAGCACAGTTCTTTTGATCTGAGCAAGCTCACTGTTCTGGCCCTATAGGAAACACAGTAGACTAGAAGAGTGCTCTTTTCTCAAAAGCAGAGTGTGTTTCTTGGAAGGCGAGCTAGCGTTTGTTTCCCAGCCATAAATGGAGTTGAGTCACATGCAGTGTTTTGTCCTACGAGCAAGAGTTGTTTTCTGGTAAGACGAGTCACTATGTGCTCCAATTGCCATACGCAGTGCAAATTGCATTCGCGTCTGTTCCCCGAAAGTACAGTGTATTGGACTGAAGAGGAGCTACTGTTCTTGTCAGTTTCCTAAGCAGAGTTGAACTAGATATGGCCCGTGTGTAGGAAGCACAGTTCTTTTGTTCTTAGAAAGCTCACTCTTCGGACCACATAGGAAACACAGTAGAGTAGAAGAGTGCTCTTTTCTCAATAGCAGAGTGTGTTTCATGTAAGGCGAGCTAGCATTTGTTTCCCAGCCCTAAATGGAGTTGAGTCACATGCAGTTACTGGTCCTAGGAGCAAGAGTTGTTTTCTGGAAGGAAAGTCACTATTGTGCTCCCATTGCCATCCACAGTGCAAATAGCACTCGCGTCTGTTCCCAGCTAGTGCAGTGTATCGGACTGAAGAGGAGCTCCTGTTCGTGTCAGTTTCCTAAGCAGACTTGAACTAGATATGGCCCCTGTGTAGGAAGCACAGTTCTTTTGTTCGGAGCAAGCTCACTGTTCTGGCCCTATAGGAAACACAGTAGATTAGAAGACTGCTCTTTTCTCAAAAGCAGAGTGTGTTTCTTGTAAGGCCAGCGAGCGTTTGTTTCCCAGTCCTAAATGGAGTTGAATCACATGCAGTTTCTTGTCCTACGAGCAAGAGTTGTTTTATGGTAAGAAGAGTCACTATTGCGCTGCCATTGCCATACACAGGACAAATAACACTGGCGTTTGTTCCCAGCAAGTACAGTGTATTGGACTGAAGAGGATCTACTGTTCTTGTCAGGTTTCTAAGCAGAATTGAACTAGATAGGGCCGTGTGTGTAGGAAGCACAGTTCTTTTGTTCTGAGCAAGCTCACTGTTCTGGCCCTATAGGAAAAACAGTAGACTAGAAGAGTGCTCCTTTCTCAAAAGCAGAGTGTGTTTCTTGTAAGGCGAGCTAGTGTTTGTTTCCCAGTCAGAAATGGAGTTGAATCACATACAGTTTTGTTCCTACTAGCATGAGTTGTTTTCTGGTAAGGAAAGTCACTATTGCGCTCCCATTGCCATACATAGTGCAAATAGCACTGGCGTCTGTTCCCAGAAAGTACAGTGTATTGGACTGAAGATGAGCTACTGTTCTTGTCAGTTTCCTAAGCAGAGTTGAACTAGATATGGCCCCTGTGTGTAGGAAGCACAGTTCTTTTGTTCTGAGCAAGTTCACTGTTCGGACCCCTTAGGAAACACTTTAGAGTAGAAGATGGCTCTTTTCTCAAAAGCAGAGTGTGTTTCTTCTAACGCGAGCTAGCGTTTGTTTCCCAGTCCTAAATGGAGTTGAGTCACATGAAGTTTCTGGTCCTATGAGCAAGAATTGTTTTCTGGTAAGAAGAGTCACTATTGCGCTCCAAATGCCATACACAGTGCAAATAGCACTCACGTCTGTTCCCAGCAAGTTCAGAGTATGGGACTGTATAGGAGCTACTGTTTTTGTCAGTTTCCTAAGCAGAATTGAACTAGATATGGTCCATGTGTGTAGGAAGCACAGTTCTTTTATTCTAAGCAAGCTCACTGTTGACCCCATAGGAAACACACAAGTGCAGAAGAGTGCTCATTTCTCTAAAGCAGAGTGTGTTTCTTGTAAGTCGAGCTAGCGTTTGTTTCCTTGTCCTAAAAGAAGTTGAATCCCATGCAGTTTCTGGTCCTACGAGCAAGAGTTGTTTTCTGGTAAGAAGAGTCACTATTGGGCTGCCATTGCCATACACAGGACAAATAGCACTGGCGTCTGTTCCCAGCAAGTACAGTGTATTGGACTGAACAGGAGCTACTGTTCTTGTCAGGTTCCTAAGCAGACTTGAACTAGATGTGGCTGTGTGTGTAGGAAGCACAGTTTTTTTGTTCTGAGCAAGCTCACTGTTCGGAACACATAGGAAACACAGTAGAGTAGAAGAGTGCTGTTTTCTCAAAAGCAGAATGTGTTTCTTGGAAGGCGAGCTAGCGTTTGTTTCCTAGTCCTAAATGGAGTTGAGTCACATGCAGTTTTTTGTCCTACGAGCAAGAGTTGTTTTCTGGTAAGACGAGTCACTATGTGCTCCAATTGCCATACACAGTGCAAATTGCATTCGCGTCTGTTCCCCGCAAGTACAGTGTATTGGACTGAAGAGGAGCTACTGTTCTTGTCAGTTTCCTAAGCAGAGTTGAACTAGATATGGCCTGTGTGTAGGAAGCACAGTTCTTTTGTTCTTAGAAAGCTCACTCTTTGGACCACATAGGAAACACAGTAGAGTAGAAGAGTGCTCTTTTCTCAAAAGCAGAGTGTGTTTCATGTAAGGCGAGCTAGCATTTGTTTCCCAGTCCTAAATGGAGTTGAGTCACATGCAGTTACTGGTCCTAGGAGCAAGAGTTGTTTTCTGGTAAGGAAAGTCACTATTGTGCTCCCATTGCCATCCACAGTGCAAATAGCACTCGCGTCTGTTCCCAGCTAGTACAGTGTATCGGACTGAAGAGGAGCTTTTGTTCTTGTCAGTTTCCTAAGCAGAGTTGAACTAGATATGGCCCGTGTGTAGGAAGCACAGTTCTTTTGTTCTGAGCAAGCTCACTGTTCGGTCCCCAAAGGAAACACTTTAGAGTAGAAGAGGGCTCTTTTCTCAAAAGCAGAGTGTGTTTCTTGTAAGGCAGGCTAGTGTTTGTTTCCCAGTCAGAAATGGAGTTGAATCCTACGCAGTTTCTGATCCTACGAGCAAGAGTTGTTTTCTGGTAAGAAGAGTCAAAATTACGCTCCCATTGCCATACACAGTGCAAATAGCACTCGCGTCTGTTCCCAGCAAGTAGAGTGTATTGGACTGAAGAGGAGCTACTGTTCTTGTCAGGTTCCTAAGCAGAATTGAACTAGATATGGCCGTGTGTGTAGGAAGCACAGTTCTTTTGATCTGAGCAAGCTCACTGTTCTGGCCCTATAGGAAACACAGTAGACTAGAAGAGTGCTCTTTTCTCAAAAGCAGAGTGTGTTTCTTGGAAGGCGAGCTAGCGTTTGTTTCCCAGCCATAAATGGAGTTGAGTCACATGCAGTGTTTTGTCCTACGAGCAAGAGTTGTTTTCTGGTAAGACGAGTCACTATGTGCTCCAATTGCCATACGCAGTGCAAATTGCATTCGCGTCTGTTCCCCGAAAGTACAGTGTATTGGACTGAAGAGGAGCTACTGTTCTTGTCAGTTTCCTAAGCAGAGTTGAACTAGATATGGCCCGTGTGTAGGAAGCACAGTTCTTTTGTTCTTAGAAAGCTCACTCTTCGGACCACATAGGAAACACAGTAGAGTAGAAGAGTGCTCTTTTCTCAATAGCAGAGTGTGTTTCATGTAAGGCGAGCTAGCATTTGTTTCCCAGCCCTAAATGGAGTTGAGTCACATGCAGTTACTGGTCCTAGGAGCAAGAGTTGTTTTCTGGAAGGAAAGTCACTATTGTGCTCCCATTGCCATCCACAGTGCAAATAGCACTCGCGTCTGTTCCCAGCTAGTGCAGTGTATCGGACTGAAGAGGAGCTCCTGTTCGTGTCAGTTTCCTAAGCAGACTTGAACTAGATATGGCCCCTGTGTAGGAAGCACAGTTCTTTTGTTCGGAGCAAGCTCACTGTTCTGGCCCTATAGGAAACACAGTAGATTAGAAGACTGCTCTTTTCTCAAAAGCAGAGTGTGTTTCTTGTAAGGCCAGCGAGCGTTTGTTTCCCAGTCCTAAATGGAGTTGAATCACATGCAGTTTCTTGTCCTACGAGCAAGAGTTGTTTTATGGTAAGAAGAGTCACTATTGCGCTGCCATTGCCATACACAGGACAAATAACACTGGCGTCTGTTCCCAGCAAGTACAGTGTATTGGACTGAAGAGGATCTACTGTTCTTGTCAGGTTTCTAAGCAGAATTGAACTAGATAGGGCCGTGTGTGTAGGAAGCACAGTTCTTTTGTTCTGAGCAAGCTCACTGTTCTGGCCCTATAGGAAAAACAGTAGACTAGAAGAGTGCTCCTTTCTCAAAAGCAGAGTGTGTTTCTTGTAAGGCGAGCTAGTGTTTGTTTCCCAGTCAGAAATGGAGTTGAATCACATACAGTTTTGTTCCTACTAGCATGAGTTGTTTTCTGGTAAGGAAAGTCACTATTGCGCTCCCATTGCCATACATAGTGCAAATAGCACTGGCGTCTGTTCCCAGAAAGTACAGTGTATTGGACTGAAGATGAGCTACTGTTCTTGTCAGTTTCCTAAGCAGAGTTGAACTAGATATGGCCCGTGTGTGTAGGAAGCACAGTTCTTTTGTTCTGAGCAAGTTCACTGTTCGGACCCCTTAGGAAACACTTTAGAGTAGAAGATGGCTCTTTTCTCAAAAGCAGAGTGTGTTTCTTCTAACGCGAGCTAGCGTTTGTTTCCCAGTCCTAAATGGAGTTGAGTCACATGCAGTTTCTGGTCCTATGAGCAAGAATTGTTTTCTGGTAAGAAGAGTCACTATTGCGCTCCAAATGCCATACACAGTGCAAATAGCACTCACGTCTGTTCCCAGCAAGTTCAGAGTATGGGACTGTATAGGAGCTACTGTTTTTGTCAGTTTCCTAAGCAGAATTGAACTAGATATGGTCCATGTGTGTAGGAAGCACAGTTCTTTTATTCTAAGCAAGCTCACTGTTGACCCCATAGGAAACACACAAGTGCAGAAGAGTGCTCATTTCTCTAAAGCAGAGTGTGTTTCTTGTAAGTCGAGCTAGCGTTTGTTTCCTTGTCCTAAAAGAAGTTGAATCCCATGCAGTTTCTGGTCCTACGAGCAAGAGTTGTTTTCTGGTAAGAAGAGTCACTATTGGGCTGCCATTGCCATACACAGGACAAATAGCACTGGCGTCTGTTCCCAGCAAGTACAGTGTATTGGACTGAACAGGAGCTACTGTTCTTGTCAGGTTCCTAAGCAGACTTGAACTAGATGTGGCTGTGTGTGTAGGAAGCACAGTTTTTTTGTTCTGAGCAAGCTCACTGTTCGGAACACATAGGAAACACAGTAGAGTAGAAGAGTGCTGTTTTCTCAAAAGCAGAATGTGTTTCTTGGAAGGCGAGCTAGCGTTTGTTTCCTAGTCCTAAATGGAGTTGAGTCACATGCAGTTTTTTGTCCTACGAGCAAGAGTTGTTTTCTGGTAAGACGAGTCACTATGTGCTCCAATTGCCATACACAGTGCAAATTGCATTCGCGTCTGTTCCCCGCAAGTACAGTGTATTGGACTGAAGAGGAGCTACTGTTCTTGTCAGTTTCCTAAGCAGAGTTGAACTAGATATGGCCTGTGTGTAGGAAGCACAGTTCTTTTGTTCTTAGAAAGCTCACTCTTTGGACCACATAGGAAACACAGTAGAATAGAAGAGTGCTCTTTTCTCAAAAGCAGAGTGTGTTTCATGTAAGGCGAGCTAGCATTTGTTTCCCAGTCCTAAATGGAGTTGAGTCACATGCAGTTACTGGTCCTAGGAGCAAGAGTTGTTTTCTGGTAAGGAAAGTCACTATTGTGCTCCCATTGCCATCCACAGTGCAAATAGCACTCGCGTCTGTTCCCAGCTAGTACAGTGTATCGGACTGAAGAGGAGCTCTTGTTCTTGTCAGTTTCCTAAGCAGAGTTGAACTAGATATGGCCCGTGTGTAGGAAGCACAGTTCTTTTGTTCTGAGCAAGCTCACTGTTCGGTCCCCAAAGGAAACACTTTAGAGTAGAAGAGGGCTCTTTTCTCAAAAGCAGAGTGTGTTTCTTGTAAGGCAGGCTAGTGTTTGTTTCCCAGTCAGAAATGGAGTTGAATCCTACGCAGTTTCTGATCCTACGAGCAAGAGTTGTTTTCTGGTAAGAAGAGTCAAAATTACGCTCCCATTGCCATACACAGTGCAAATAGCACTCGCGTCTGTTCCCAGCAAGTAGAGTGTATTGGACTGAAGAGGAGCTACTGTTCTTGTCAGTTTCCTAAGCAGAATTGAACTAGATATGGCCGTGTGTGTAGGAAGCACAGTTCTTTTGATCTGAGCAAGCTCACTGTTCTGGCCCTATAGGAAACACAGTAGACTAGAAGAGTGCTCTTTTCTCAAAAGCAGAGTGTGTTTCTTGGAAGGCGAGCTAGCGTTTGTTTCCCAGCCATAAATGGAGTTGAGTCACATGCAGTGTTTTGTCCTACGAGCAAGAGTTGTTTTCTGGTAAGACGAGTCACTATGTGCTCCAATTGCCATACGCAGTGCAAATTGCATTCGCGTCTGTTCCCCGAAAGTACAGTGTATTGGACTGAAGAGGAGCTACTGTTCTTGTCAGTTTCCTAAGCAGAGTTGAACTAGATATGGCCCGTGTGTAGGAAGCACAGTTCTTTTGTTCTTAGAAAGCTCACTCTTCGGACCACATAGGAAACACAGTAGAGTAGAAGAGTGCTCTTTTCTCAATAGCAGAGTGTGTTTCATGTAAGGCGAGCTAGCATTTGTTTCCCAGCCCTAAATGGAGTTGAGTCACATGCAGTTACTGGTCCTAGGAGCAAGAGTTGTTTTCTGGAAGGAAAGTCACTATTGTGCTCCCATTGCCATCCACAGTGCAAATAGCACTCGCGTCTGTTCCCAGCTAGTGCAGTGTATCGGACTGAAGAGGAGCTCCTGTTCGTGTCAGTTTCCTAAGCAGAGTTGAACTAGATATGGCCCGTGTGTAGGAAGCACAGTTCTTTTGTTCGGAGCAAGCTCACTGTTCTGGCCCTATAGGAAACACAGTAGATTAGAAGACTGCTCTTTTCTCAAAAGCAGAGTGTGTTTCTTGTAAGGCCAGCGAGCGTTTGTTTCCCAGTCCTAAATGGAGTTGAATCACATGCAGTTTCTGGTCCTACGAGCAAGAGTTGTTTTATGGTAAGAAGAGTCACTATTGCGCTGCCATTGCCATACACAGGACAAATAACACTGGCGTCTGTTCCCAGCAAGTACAGTGTATTGGACTGAAGAGGATCTACTGTTCTTGTCAGGTTTCTAAGCAGAATTGAACTAGATAGGGCCGTGTGTGTAGGAAGCACAGTTCTTTTGTTCTGAGCAAGCTCACTGTTCTGGCCCTATAGGAAAAACAGTAGACTAGAAGAGTGCTCCTTTCTCAAAAGCAGAGTGTGTTTCTTGTAAGGCGAGCTAGTGTTTGTTTCCCAGTCAGAAATGGAGTTGAATCACATACAGTTTTGTTCCTACTAGCATGAGTTGTTTTCTGGTAAGGAAAGTCACTATTGCGCTCCCATTGCCATACATAGTGCAAATAGCACTGGCGTCTGTTCCCAGAAAGTACAGTGTATTGGACTGAAAATGAGCTACTGTTCTTGTCAGTTTCCTAAGCAGAGTTGAACTAGATATGGCCCGTGTGTGTAGGAAGCACAGTTCTTTTGTTCTGAGCAAGTTCACTGTTCGGACCCCTTAGGAAACACTTTAGAGTAGAAGATGGCTCTTTTCTCAAAAGCAGAGTGTGTTTCTTCTAACGCGAGCTAGCGTTTGTTTCCCAGTCCTAAATGGAGTTGAGTCACATGCAGTTTCTGGTCCTATGAGCAAGAATTGTTTTCTGGTAAGAAGAGTCACTATTGCGCTCCAAATGCCATACACAGTGCAAATAGCACTCACGTCTGTTCCCAGCAAGTTCAGAGTATGGGACTGTATAGGAGCTACTGTTTTTGTCAGTTTCCTAAGCAGAATTGAACTAGATATGGTCCATGTGTGTAGGAAGCACAGTTCTTTTATTCTAAGCAAGCTCACTGTTGACCCCATAGGAAACACACAAGTGCAGAAGAGTGCTCATTTCTCTAAAGCAGAGTGTGTTTCTTGTAAGTCGAGCTAGCGTTTGTTTCCTTGTCCTAAAAGAAGTTGAATCCCATGCAGTTTCTGGTCCTACGAGCAAGAGTTGTTTTCTGGTAAGAAGAGTCACTATTGGGCTGCCATTGCCATACACAGGACAAATAGCACTGGCGTCTGTTCCCAGCAAGTACAGTGTATTGGACTGAACAGGAGCTACTGTTCTTGTCAGGTTCCTAAGCAGACTTGAACTAGATGTGGCTGTGTGTGTAGGAAGCACAGTTTTTTTGTTCTGAGCAAGCTCACTGTTCGGAACACATAGGAAACACAGTAGAGTAGAAGAGTGCTGTTTTCTCAAAAGCAGAATGTGTTTCTTGGAAGGCGAGCTAGCGTTTGTTTCCTAGTCCTAAATGGAGTTGAGTCACATGCAGTTTTTTGTCCTACGAGCAAGAGTTGTTTTCTGGTAAGACGAGTCACTATGTGCTCCAATTGCCATACACAGTGCAAATTGCATTCGCGTCTGTTCCCCGCAAGTACAGTGTATTGGACTGAAGAGGAGCTACTGTTCTTGTCAGTTTCCTAAGCAGAGTTGAACTAGATATGGCCTGTGTGTAGGAAGCACAGTTCTTTTGTTCTTAGAAAGCTCACTCTTTGGACCACATAGGAAACACAGTAGAATAGAAGAGTGCTCTTTTCTCAAAAGCAGAGTGTGTTTCATGTAAGGCGAGCTAGCATTTGTTTCCCAGTCCTAAATGGAGTTGAGTCACATGCAGTTACTGGTCCTAGGAGCAAGAGTTGTTTTCTGGTAAGGAAAGTCACTATTGTGCTCCCATTGCCATCCACAGTGCAAATAGCACTCGCGTCTGTTCCCAGCTAGTACAGTGTATCGGACTGAAGAGGAGCTCTTGTTCTTGTCAGTTTCCTAAGCAGAGTTGAACTAGATATGGCCCGTGTGTAGGAAGCACAGTTCTTTTGTTCTGAGCAAGCTCACTGTTCGGTCCCCAAAGGAAACACTTTAGAGTAGAAGAGGGCTCTTTTCTCAAAAGCAGAGTGTGTTTCTTGTAAGGCAGGCTAGTGTTTGTTTCCCAGTCAGAAATGGAGTTGAATCCTACGCAGTTTCTGATCCTACGAGCAAGAGTTGTTTTCTGGTAAGAAGAGTCAAAATTACGCTCCCATTGCCATACACAGTGCAAATAGCACTCGCGTCTGTTCCCAGCAAGTAGAGTGTATTGGACTGAAGAGGAGCTACTGTTCTTGTCAGGTTCCTAAGCAGAATTGAACTAGATATGGCCGTGTGTGTAGGAAGCACAGTTCTTTTGATCTGAGCAAGCTCACTGTTCTGGCCCTATAGGAAACACAGTAGACTAGAAGAGTGCTCTTTTCTCAAAAGCAGAGTGTGTTTCTTGGAAGGCGAGCTAGCGTTTGTTTCCCAGCCATAAATGGAGTTGAGTCACATGCAGTGTTTTGTCCTACGAGCAAGAGTTGTTTTCTGGTAAGACGAGTCACTATGTGCTCCAATTGCCATACGCAGTGCAAATTGCATTCGCGTCTGTTCCCCGAAAGTACAGTGTATTGGACTGAAGAGGAGCTACTGTTCTTGTCAGTTTCCTAAGCAGAGTTGAACTAGATATGGCCCGTGTGTAGGAAGCACAGTTCTTTTGTTCTTAGAAAGCTCACTCTTCGGACCACATAGGAAACACAGTAGAGTAGAAGAGTGCTCTTTTCTCAATAGCAGAGTGTGTTTCATGTAAGGCGAGCTAGCATTTGTTTCCCAGCCCTAAATGGAGTTGAGTCACATGCAGTTACTGGTCCTAGGAGCAAGAGTTGTTTTCTGGAAGGAAAGTCACTATTGTGCTCCCATTGCCATCCACAGTGCAAATAGCACTCGCGTCTGTTCCCAGCTAGTGCAGTGTATCGGACTGAAGAGGAGCTCCTGTTCGTGTCAGTTTCCTAAGCAGAGTTGAACTAGATATGGCCCGTGTGTAGGAAGCACAGTTCTTTTGTTCGGAGCAAGCTCACTGTTCTGGCCCTATAGGAAACACAGTAGATTAGAAGACTGCTCTTTTCTCAAAAGCAGAGTGTGTTTCTTGTAAGGCCAGCGAGCGTTTGTTTCCCAGTCCTAAATGGAGTTGAATCACATGCAGTTTCTGGTCCTAGGAGCAAGAGTTGTTTTATGGTAAGAAGAGTCACTATTGCGCTGCCATTGCCATACACAGGACAAATAACACTGGCGTCTGTTCCCAGCAAGTACAGTGTATTGGACTGAAGAGGATCTACTGTTCTTGTCAGGTTTCTAAGCAGAATTGAACTAGATAGGGCCGTGTGTGTAGGAAGCACAGTTCTTTTGTTCTGAGCAAGCTCACTGTTCTGGCCCTATAGGAAAAACAGTAGACTAGAAGAGTGCTCATTTCTCTAAAGCAGAGTGTGTTTCTTGTAAGGCGAGCTAGTGTTTGTTTCCCAGTCAGAAATGGAGTTGAATCACATACAGTTTTGTTCCTACTAGCATGAGTTGTTTTCTGGTAAGGAAAGTCACTATTGCGCTCCCATTGCCATACATAGTGCAAATAGCACTGGCGTCTGTTCCCAGAAAGTACAGTGTATTGGACTGAAGATGAGCTACTGTTCTTGTCAGTTTCCTAAGCAGAGTTGAACTAGATATGGCCCGTGTGTGTAGGAAGCACAGTTCTTTTGTTCTGAGCAAGTTCACTGTTCGGACCCCTTAGGAAACACTTTAGAGTAGAAGATGGCTCTTTTCTCAAAAGCAGAGTGTGTTTCTTCTAACGCGAGCTAGCGTTTGTTTCCCAGTCCTAAATGGAGTTGAGTCACATGCAGTTTCTGGTCCTATGAGCAAGAATTGTTTTCTGGTAAGAAGAGTCACTATTGCGCTCCAAATGCCATACACAGTGCAAATAGCACTCACGTCTGTTCCCAGCAAGTTCAGAGTATGGGACTGTATAGGAGCTACTGTTTTTGTCAGTTTCCTAAGCAGAATTGAACTAGATATGGTCCATGTGTGTAGGAAGCACAGTTCTTTTATTCTAAGCAAGCTCACTGTTGACCCCATAGGAAACACACAAGTGCAGAAGAGTGCTCATTTCTCTAAAGCAGAGTGTGTTTCTTGTAAGTCGAGCTAGCGTTTGTTTCCTTGTCCTAAAAGAAGTTGAATCCCATGCAGTTTCTGGTCCTACGAGCAAGAGTTGTTTTCTGGTAAGAAGAGTCACTATTGGGCTGCCATTGCCATACACAGGACAAATAGCACTGGCGTCTGTTCCCAGCAAGTACAGTGTATTGGACTGAACAGGAGCTACTGTTCTTGTCAGGTTCCTAAGCAGACTTGAACTAGATGTGGCTGTGTGTGTAGGAAGCACAGTTTTTTTGTTCTGAGCAAGCTCACTGTTCGGAACACATAGGAAACACAGTAGAGTAGAAGAGTGCTGTTTTCTCAAAAGCAGAATGTGTTTCTTGGAAGGCGAGCTAGCGTTTGTTTCCTAGTCCTAAATGGAGTTGAGTCACATGCAGTTTTTTGTCCTACGAGCAAGAGTTGTTTTCTGGTAAGACGAGTCACTATGTGCTCCAATTGCCATACACAGTGCAAATTGCATTCGCGTCTGTTCCCCGCAAGTACAGTGTATTGGACTGAAGAGGAGCTACTGTTCTTGTCAGTTTCCTAAGCAGAGTTGAACTAGATATGGCCTGTGTGTAGGAAGCACAGTTCTTTTGTTCTTAGAAAGCTCACTCTTTGGACCACATAGGAAACACAGTAGAGTAGAAGAGTGCTCTTTTCTCAAAAGCAGAGTGTGTTTCATGTAAGGCGAGCTAGCATTTGTTTCCCAGTCCTAAATGGAGTTGAGTCACATGCAGTTACTGGTCCTAGGAGCAAGAGTTGTTTTCTGGTAAGGAAAGTCACTATTGTGCTCCCATTGCCATCCACAGTGCAAATAGCACTCGCGTCTGTTCCCAGCTAGTACAGTGTATCGGACTGAAGAGGAGCTCTTGTTCTTGTCAGTTTCCTAAGCAGAGTTGAACTAGATATGGCCCGTGTGTAGGAAGCACAGTTCTTTTGTTCTGAGCAAGCTCACTGTTCGGTCCCCAAAGGAAACACTTTAGAGTAGAAGAGGGCTCTTTTCTCAAAAGCAGAGTGTGTTTCTTGTAAGGCAGGCTAGTGTTTGTTTCCCAGTCAGAAATGGAGTTGAATCCTACGCAGTTTCTGATCCTACGAGCAAGAGTTGTTTTCTGGTAAGAAGAGTCAAAATTACGCTCCCATTGCCATACACAGTGCAAATAGCACTCGCGTCTGTTCCCAGCAAGTAGAGTGTATTGGACTGAAGAGGAGCTACTGTTCTTGTCAGGTTCCTAAGCAGAATTGAACTAGATATGGCCGTGTGTGTAGGAAGCACAGTTCTTTTGATCTGAGCAAGCTCACTGTTCTGGCCCTATAGGAAACACAGTAGACTAGAAGAGTGCTCTTTTCTCAAAAGCAGAGTGTGTTTCTTGGAAGGCGAGCTAGCGTTTGTTTCCCAGCCATAAATGGAGTTGAGTCACATGCAGTGTTTTGTCCTACGAGCAAGAGTTGTTTTCTGGTAAGACGAGTCACTATGTGCTCCAATTGCCATACGCAGTGTAAATTGCATTCGCGTCTGTTCCCCGAAAGTACAGTGTATTGGACTGAAGAGGAGCTACTGTTCTTGTCAGTTTCCTAAGCAGAGTTGAACTAGATATGGCCTGTGTGTAGGAAGCACAGTTCTTTTGTTCTTAGAAAGCTCACTCTTCGGACCACATAGGAAACACAGTAGAGTAGAAGAGTGCTCTTTTCTCAATAGCAGAGTGTGTTTCATGTAAGGCGAGCTAGCATTTGTTTCCCAGCCCTAAATGGAGTTGAGTCACATGCAGTTACTGGTCCTAGGAGCAAGAGTTGTTTTCTGGAAGGAAAGTCACTATTGTGCTCCCATTGCCATCCACAGTGCAAATAGCACTCGCGTCTGTTCCCAGCTAGTGCAGTGTATCGGACTGAAGAGGAGCTCCTGTTCGTGTCAGTTTCCTAAGCAGAGTTGAACTAGATATGGCCCGTGTGTAGGAAGCACAGTTCTTTTGTTCGGAGCAAGCTCACTGTTCTGGCCCTATAGGAAACACAGTAGATTAGAAGACTGCTCTTTTCTCAAAAGCAGAGTGTGTTTCTTGTAAGGCCAGCGAGCGTTTGTTTCCCAGTCCTAAATGGAGTTGAATCACATGCAGTTTCTGGTCCTACGAGCAAGAGTTGTTTTATGGTAAGAAGAGTCACTATTGCGCTGCCATTGCCATACACAGGACAAATAACACTGGCGTCTGTTCCCAGCAAGTACAGTGTATTGGACTGAAGAGGATCTACTGTTCTTGTCAGGTTTCTAAGCAGAATTGAACTAGATAGGGCCGTGTGTGTAGGAAGCACAGTTCTTTTGTTCTGAGCAAGCTCACTGTTCTGGCCCTAGAGGAAAAACAGTAGACTAGAAGAGTGCTCCTTTCTCAAAAGCAGAGTGTGTTTCTTGTAAGGCGAGCTAGTGTTTGTTTCCCAGTCAGAAATGGAGTTGAATCACATACAGTTTTGTTCCTACTAGCATGAGTTGTTTTCTGGTAAGGAAAGTCACTATTGCGCTCCCATTGCCATACATAGTGCAAATAGCACTGGCGTCTGTTCCCAGAAAGTACAGTGTATTGGACTGAAGATGAGCTACTGTTCTTGTCAGTTTCCTAAGCAGAGTTGACCTAGATATGGCCCCTGTGTGTAGGAAGCACAGTTCTTTTGTTCTGAGCAAGTTCACTGTTCGGACCCCTTAGGAAACACTTTAGAGTAGAAGATGGCTCTTTTCTCAAAAGCAGAGTGTGTTTCTTCTAACGCGAGCTAGCGTTTGTTTCCCAGTCCTAAATGGAGTTGAGTCACATGCAGTTTCTGGTCCTATGAGCAAGAATTGTTTTCTGGTAAGAAGAGTCACTATTGCGCTCCAAATGCCATACACAGTGCAAATAGCACTCACGTCTGTTCCCAGCAAGTACAGAGTATGGGACTGTATAGGAGCTACTGTTTTTGTCAGTTTCCTAAGCAGAATTGAATTAGATATGGTCCATGTGTGTAGGAAGCACAGTTCTTTTATTCTAAGCAAGCTCACTGTTTGACCCCATAGGAAACACACAAGAGCAGAAGAGTGCTCATTTCTCTAAAGCAGAGTGTGTTTCTTGTAAGTCGAGCTAGCGTTTGTTTCCTTGTCCTAAATGAAGTTGAATCCCATGCAGTTTCTGGTCCTACGAGCAAGAGTTGTTTTCTGGTAAGAAGAGTCACTATTGGGCTGCCATTGCCATACACAGGACAAATAGCACTGGCGTCTGTTCCCAGCAAGTACAGTGTATTGGACTGAACAGGAGCTACTGTTCTTGTCAGGTTCCTAAGCAGACTTGAACTAGATGTGGCTGTGTGTGTAGGAAGCACAGTTTTTTTGTTCTGAGCAAGCTCACTGTTCGGAACACATAGGAAACACAGTAGAGTAGAAGAGTGCTGTTTTCTCAAAAGCAGAATGTGTTTCTTGGAAGGCGAGCTAGCGTTTGTTTCCTAGTCCTAAATGGAGTTTAGTTACATGCAGTTTTTTGTCCTACAAGCAAGAGTTGTTTTCTGGTAAGACGAGTCACTATTGTGCTCCAATTGCCATACACAGTGCAAATAGCACTCATGTCTGTTCCCAGCAAGTACAGTGTATCGGACTGAGGAGGAGCTACTGTTCTTGTCAGTTTCCTAAGCAGACTTGAACTAGATATGGCCGTGTGTGTAGGAAGCACAGTTTTTTTGTTCTGAGGAATCTCACTGTTCAGGCCTTATAATAAACACAGTAGAGTAGAAGAGTGCTCTTTTCTCTAAAGCAGAGTATGTTTCTTGTAAGGCCAGCTAGCGTTTGTTTCCCAGTCCTAAATAGAGTTGAATCACATGCAGTTTCTGGTCCTACGAGCAAGAGTTGTTTTATGGTAAGAAGAGTCAATATTGTGCTGCCATTGCCATACACAGGACAGATAGCACTGGCGTCTGTTCCCAGCAAGTACAGTGTATCAGACTGAAGAGGAGCTACTGTTCTTGTCAGTTTCCTAAGTAGAGTTGAACTAGATATGGTCGGTGTGTGTAGGAAGCACAGTTCTTTTATTCAGAGCAAGCTCACTGTTTGGACCCCATAGGAAACACAGTAGAGTAGAAGAGTGCTCTTTTCTCAAAAGCAGAGTGTGTTTTTTGTAAGGAGATCTAGCGTTTGTTTCCCAGTCCTAAATGGAGTTGAATCCCATGCAGTTTCTGGTCCTACGAGCAAGAGTTGTTTTCTGGTAAGAAAAGTCAATATTGCGCAGTCATTGCCATACACAAGATAAATAGCACTGGCGTCTGTTCCCAGCAAATACAGTGTATTGGACTGAAAAGGATCTACTGTTCTTGTCAGGTTCGTAAGCAGAATTGAACTAGATATGGCCGTGTGTGTAGGAAGCACAGTTCTTTTGTTCTGAGCAAGCTCACTGTTCTGGCCCTGTAGGAAACACAGTAGAGTAGAAGAGTGCTCCTTTCTCAAAAGCAGAGTGTGTTTCTTGTAAGGCGAGCTAGCGTTTTTTTCCCAGCCATAAATGGAGTTCAATCACATGCAGGTTCTGTTCCTATGAGCAAGAGTTGTTTTCTGGTATGGAAAGTCACTATTGCGCTCCCATTGTCATACACAGTGCAAATAGCACTCGCGTCTGTTCCCACAAGTACAGTGTATCAGTCTGCAGAGAAGCTACTGTTCTTGTCAGTTTCCTAAGCAAAATTGAACGAGATATGTCCCGTGTGTTTAGGAAGCTACAGTTCTTTTGTTCTGAGCAAGCTTACTGTTTGGACTCCATAGGAAACACAGTAATGTAGAAGAGTGCTCTTTTCTCAAAAGCAGAGTGTGTTTCTTGTAAGGCGAGCTAGTGTTTGTTTCCCAGTCAGAAATGGAGTTGAATCCCATGCAGTTTCTGGTCCTACCAGCAAGAGTTTTTTTCTGGTAAGAAGAGTCACTTTTGCGCTCCCATTCCATACACAGTGAAAATAGCACTCGCTTCTGTTCCCAGGAAGTACAGTGTATTGGACTAAAGAGGAGCTACTGTTCTTGTCAGTATCCTAAGCAGAGTTGAAATAGATATGGCCCGTGTGTGAAGGAAGCACAGTTCTTTTGTTCTGAGCAAGCTCACTGTTCGGTCCCAATAGGAAACACAGTAGAGTAGAAGAGTGCTCTTTTCTCAAAAGCAGAGTGTGTTTCTTGTAAGGCGAGCTAGCGTTTGTTTCCCAGTCCCAAATGGTGTTGAATCACAGGCAGTTTTTGGTCCTACGAGCATGAGTTGTTTTCTGGTAAGGAAAGTCACTATTGTGCTCCCTTTGCCATACACAGTGCAAATAGCACTCGCGTCTGTTCCCAGCAAGTACAGTGTACTGGACTGAAGAGGAGCTACTGTTCTTGTCAGTTTCCTAAGAAGAATTGAACTAGATATGTGTGTGTGTGTGTAGGAAGCACAGTTCTTTTGTTCTGAGCAAGCTCACTGTTCAGGCCTTATAGGAAACACAGTAGTGTAGAAGAGTGCTCTTTTCTCAAAAGCAGAGTGTGTTTCTTGTAATGCGAGCTAGCATTTTTTCCAAGTCTTAAATGGAGTTGAATCACATACAGTTTTGTTCCTACTAGCATGAGTTGTTTTCTGGTAAGGAAATCACTATTGCACTCCCATTGCCATACATAGTACAAATAGCACTCGCGTCTGTTCCCAGAAAGTACAGTGTATTGGACTGAAGATGAGCTACTGTTCTTGTCAGTTTCCTAAGCAGAGTTGAACTAGATATGGCCCGTGTGTGTAGGAAGCACAGTTCTTTTGTTCTGAGTAAGTTCACTGTTCAGACCCCTTAGGAAACACTTTAGAGTAGAAGATGGCTCTTTTCTCAAAAGCAGAGTGTGTTTCTTCTATGGCGAGCTAGCGTTTGTTTCCCAGTCCTAAATGGAGTTGAATCACATGCAGTTTCTGGTCCTACGAGCAAGAATTGTTTTCTAGTAGGAAGATTCACTATTGTGCTCCAAATGCCATACACAGTGCAAATAGCACTCGCGTCTGTTCCCAGCAATTACAGAGTATGGGACTGTATAGGAGCTACTGTTCTTGTCAGTTTCCTAAGCAGAATTGAACTAGATATGGTCCATGTGTGTAGGAAGCACAGTTCTTTTGTTCTAAGCAAGCTCACTGTTTGGACCCCATAGGAAACACAGAAGAGTAGAAGAGTGATCTTTTCTCTAAAGCAGGGTGTGTTTCTTGTAAGTCGAGCTAGCGTTTGTTTCCTTGTCCTATATGAAGTTGAATCCCATGCAGTTTCTGGTCCTACGAACAAGAGTTGTTTTCTGATAAGGAAAGTCACTATTGCGCTCTCATTGCCATACACAGTGCAAATAGCACTCGCGTCTGTTCCCAGCAAGTACAGTGTATTGGACTGAATAGGTGCTACTGTTCTTGTCAGTTTCCTAAGCAGACTTGAACTAGATATGGCCGTGTGTGTAGGAGGCACAGTTTTTTTGTTCTGAGCAAGCTCACTGTTCGGAACACATAGGAAACACAGTAGAGTAGAAGAGTGTTTTTTTCTCAAAAGCAGAGTGTCTTTCTTGGAAGGCGAGCTAGCGTTTGTTTCCTAGTCCTAAATGGAGTTGAGTGACATGCAGTTTTTTGTCCTACAAGCAAGAGTTGTTTTCTGGTAAGACGAGTCACTATTGTGCTCCAATTGCCATACACAGTGCAAATAGCACTCGTGTCTGTTCCACGCAAGTACAGTGTATTGGACTGAAGAGGAGCTACTGTTCTTGTCAGTTTCCTAAGCAGAGTTGAACTAGATATGGATCTTGTGTGTAGAAGCACAGTTCTTTTGTTCTGTGCAAGCTCACTGTTCTGGCCATATAGGAAACACAGTAGAGTAGAAGAGTGCTCTTTTCTCAAAAGCAGAGTGTGTTTCTAGTAAGGCGAGCTAGTGTTTGTTTCCCAGTCCTAAATGGAGTTCAATCACATGCAGTTTCTGGTCCTATGAGCAAGACTTGTTTTCTGGTAAGGAAAGTCACTATTGCGATCCCATTGCCATTCACAGTGCAAATAGCCCTCCCTTCTGTTCCCAGCAAGTACAGTGTATTGGACTGAAGAGGAGCTACTGTCTTCTCAGTTTCTTAAGAAGAGTTGAACTAGATACGGCCCGTGTGTGTAGGAAGCACAGTTCTTTTTTCTGAGCAAGCTCACTGTTCTGGCCCTATAGGAAACACAGTAGAGTAGAAGAGTGCTCTTTTCTCAAAAGCAGAGTGTGTTTCTTGTAAAGCGAGCTAGAGTTTGTTTCCCAGTCCTAAATGGAGTTGAGTCACATGCTGTTTTTTGTCCTACAAGCAAGCGTTTTTTTTCTGGTAAGACGAGTCACTATTGTGCTCCAATTGCCATACACAGTGCAAATAGCACTCTTGTATGTTCCCAGCAAGTACAGTGTATTGGACTGAAGAGGACCTACTGTTCTTGTCAGGTTACTAAGCAGAATTGAACTAGATATGGGTGTGTGTGTAGGAAGCACAGTTCTTTTTTTCTGAGCAAGCTCACTGTTCAGGCCCTATAATAAACACAGTAGAGTAGAAGAGTGCTCTTTTCTCTAAAGCAGAGTGTGTTTCTTGTAAGGCCAGCTAGCGTTTGTTTCCCAGTCCTTAATAGAGTTGAATCACATGCAGTTTCTGGTCCTACGAGCAAGAGTTGTTTTATGGTAAGAAGAGTCAGTATTGTGCTGCCATTGCCATACACAGGACAAATAGCACTGGCGTCTGTTCCCAGCAAGTACAGTGTATCGGACTGAAGAGGAGCTACTGTTCTTGTCAGTTTCCTAAGCAGAGTTGAACTAGATATGGTCGGTGTGTGTAGGAAGCACAGTTCTTTTATTCTGAGCAAGCTCACTGTTTGCACCCCATAGGAAACACAGTAGAGTAGAAGAGTGCTCTTTTCTCAAAAGCAGAGTTTGTTTTTTGTAAGCAGAGCTAGCTTTTGTTTCCCAGTCCTAAATGGAGTTGAATCCCATGCAGTTTCTGGTCCTACGAGCAAGAGATGTTTTCTGGTAAGAAGAGTCAATATTGCGCTGCCATTGCCATACACAAGATAAATAGCACTGGCGTGTGTTCCCAGCAAATACAGTGTATTGGACTGAAGAGGATCTACAGTTCTTGTCAGGTTCGTAAGCAGAATTGAACTAGATATGGCCGTGTGTGTAGGAAGCACAGTTCTTTTGTTCTGAGCAAGCTCACTGTTCTGGCCCTGTAGGAAATACAGTAGAGTAGAAGAGTGCTCCTTTCTCAAAAGCAGAGTGTGTTTCTTGTAAGGCGAGCTAGCGTTTGTTTCCCAGCCATAAATGGAGTTCAATCCCAGGCAGGTTCTGGTCCTACGAGCAAGAGTTGTTTTCTGGTATGGAAAGTCACTATTGCGCTCCCATTGTCATACACAGTGCAAATAGCACTCGCGTCTGTTCCCAGCAAGTACAGTGTATCAGACTGAAGAGAAGCTACTGTTCTTGTCAGTTTGCTAAGCAGAGTTGAACGAGATATGTCCCTTTTGTGTAGGAAGCACAGTTCTTTGGTTCTGAGCAAGCTCAGTGTTTGGACCCCATAGGAAACACAGTAATGTAGAAGAGTGCTCTTTTCTCAAAAGCAGAGTGTGTTTCTTGTAAGGCGAGCTAGCGTTTGTTTCCCAGTCCTAAATGGAGTTGAATCCCATGCAGTTTCTGGTCCTACGAGCAAGAGTTGTTTTCTGGTAAGAAGAGAATCTATTGTGCTGCCATTGCCATACACAGGACAAATAGCACTGGCGTCTGTTCCCAGCAAGTACAGTGTATTGGACTGAACAGGCGCTACTGTTCTTGTCAGGTTCCTAAGCAGACTTGAACTAGATATGGCCGTGTGTGTAGGAAGCACAGTTTTTTTTTTCTGAGCAAGCTCACTGTTCGGAACACATAGGAAACACAGTAGAATAGAAGAGTGCTCTTTTCTCAAAAGCAGAGTGTTTTTCTTGGAAGGTGAGCTAGCGTTTGTTTCCCAGTCTTAAATGGAGTTGAGTCACATGCAGTTTTTTGTCCTACGATCAAGAGTTGTCTTCTGGTAAGACGAGACACTATTGTGCTCCAATTGCCATACACAGTGCAAATAGCACTCTCGTCTGTTCCCCGCAAGTACAGTGTATTGGACTGAAGAAGAGCTACTGTTCTTGTCAGTTTCCTAAGCAGAGTTGAACTAGATATGGCCGTGTGTGTAGGAAGCACAGTTCTTTTGTTCTGAGCAAACTCACTGTTCAGACCCAATAGGAAGCACAGTAGAGTAGAAGAGTGCTCATTTCTCAAAAGCAAAGTGTGTTTCTTGTAAGACAAGCTAGCGTTTGTTTCCCAGTCCTAAATGGAGTTGAATGACATGCAGTTTCTGGTCCTACGAGCAAGAGTTGTTTTCTGGTAAGGAAAGTCACTATTGTGCTCCCACTGCCATACACAGTGCAAATAGAACATGCGTCTGTTCCCAGCAAATACAGTGTATGGGACTGAAGAGGAGCTACTGTTCTTGTCAGTTTCCTAAGCAGAGTTGAACTAGATATGGCCCGTGTGTGTAGGAAGCACAGTTCTTTTGTTCTGAGCAAGCTCACTGTTCTGGCCCTATAGGAAACAAGTAGAGTAGAAGAGTGCTCTTTTCTCTAAAGCAGAGTGTGTTTCTTGTAAGGCCAGCGAGCGTTTGTTTCCCAGTCCTAAATGGAGTTGAATCACATGCAGTTTCTGGTCCTACGAGCAAGAGTTGTTTTCTGGTAGGAAGAGTCACTATTGCGCTGCCATTGCCATACACAGGTCAAATAGCACTGGATTCTGTTCCCAGCAAGTACAGTGTATTGGACTGAAGAGGATCTACTGTTCTTGTCAGGTTCCTATGCAGAATTGAACTAGATATGGCCGTGTGTGTAGGAAGCACAGTTCTTTTGTTCTTAGCAAGCTCACTGTTCTGGCCATATAGGAAACAAGTAGAGTAGAAGAGTGCTCTTTCTCAAAAGCAGAGTGTGTTTTTGTAAGGCAAGCTAGTGTTTGTTTCCCAGTCAGAAATGGAGTTGAATCCCATGCAGTTTCTGGTCCTACCAGCAAGAGTTGTTTTCTGGTAAGAAGAGTCACTTTTGCGCTCCCATTTCCATACACAGTGAAGATAGCACTCGCTTCTGTTCCCAGGAAGTACAGTGTATTGGACTAAAGATGAGGTACTGTTCTTGTCAGTATCCTAAGCAGACTTGAACTAGATATGGGCCGTGTGTGTAGGAAGCACAGTTCTTTTGTTCTGAGCAAGAACACTGTTAGGTCCACATAGGAAACACAGTAGAGTAGAAGAGTGCTCTTTTCTCAAAAGCAGAGTGTGTTTCTTGTAAGGCGAGCTAGCGTTTGTTTCCCAGTCCCAAATGGTGTTGAATCACATGCAGTTTTTGGTCCTACGAGCAAAAGTTGTTTTCTGGTAAGGAAAGTCACTATTGTGCTCCCATTGCCATACACAGTGCAAATAGCACTCGCGTCTGTTCCCAGCAAGTACAGTGTACTGGACTAAAGAGGAGCTACTGTTCTTGTCAGTTTCCTAAGCAGAATTGAACTAGATATGGGTGTGTGTGTAGGAAACACAGTTCTTTTGTTCTGAGCAAGCTCACTGTTTGGACCCCAAAGGAAACACAGTAGAGTAGAAGAGTGCTCTTTTCTCAAAAGCAGAGTGTGTTTCTTGTAAGGCGAGCTAGTGTTTGTTTCGGAGTCCTTAATGGAGTTGAATTACATGCAGTTTCTGGTCCTACGAGCAAGAGTTGTTTTCTGATAAGAAGAGTCACTATTGTGCTCACATTGTCATTCACATTACAAATAGCACTGGCGTCTGTTTCCAGCATGTACAGTGTATTGGACTGAAGAGGATCTACTGTTCTTTTCAGTTTCCTTAGCAAAATGGAACTAGATATGGCAGTATTTGTATGAAGCACAGTTCTTTTGTTCTGAGCAAGCTCACTGTTCTGGTCCTAATGGAAACACAGTAGAGTAGAAGAGTGCTCTTTTCTCAAAAGCAGAGTGTGTTTCTTGTAAGGCGAGCTATTGTTTGTTTCCCAGTCCTAAATGGAGTTGAATCACATGCAGTTTTTGGTCCTACGAGCAAGAGTTGTTTCTGGTAAGGAAAGTCACTATTTCGTTCCCATTTCCATACACAGTGCAAATAGCACTCGCGTCTGTTCCCAGCAAGTACAGTGTATTGGACTGAAGTGGAGCTACTGTTCTTGTCAGTTTCCTAAGCAGAGTTGAACTAGATATGGCCCCTGTGTGTAG